>NC_089858.1:35516248-35826342 GCF_036373705.1 Amia ocellicauda | reverse complement strand
GACATGCCTGCCCAGGATAAGGAGAGAAGGTCAAAGTGCAAAGAGGAGATGCACTTAAGAGTCTAGAATGACCACAACTTCAGAGCACGACTGTAGAAGAACAAGGGGAATTGTGTCCTGGGTCAGGCCTGCTGTGAGGTTTGAAAGAAAAAGTCTGTAAACAGAACAGGCCGCAGCCTGGTGCAGGACTGGAGGGGCTCGGGGGAAACTGAAGCAACAGGGTTATTCCCACCCATTTCCTTGTGAGTTTATGAGGACATTGTGTTCTGAACACAGGCTGTCTTTGGTAAAGATGTGTGACGAATTAATACACTCAGTCAGAGTGAAATGAGACGGTTGGCTCAGGCCTTGCTGCCTGTTTTTTTTATTAGTTAAAGACACTGAGTGCCACACAGCCGGTGCAGCCATCACAAGACACACCCATGCAGCGTAATTCTGCAGCACGGAGCCCTGTACTGGAACAGAGCATCACTGCAGCTGTAATAGAGACCTGCAAAGACGGCTGCAACTGTAGCTGTGCGCTCTATGCCCGGTCACCCGGCACCCTGACAGGTCTCTCCTGAGACTGGGACAACGGTCACATGACCAGAGCGTCAGAGCAAGGAGAATGTGGACCAACATAGAGAGACAAAAACAAAATTAAAACTTTCCTGTAGTCACATGGGTTTTCAGACACTGGACTGTGAAAGAGGCACCACACTGACAGGTTACATTTAAATTAATTGTATTTTGTTTTTCGTACCAGGTAATATAACACAAGTTAATTCAGTTATACATGTTTGTATTAGATTAGCCTGTGAAAGGTGTGCCCGACACAACTCAGGTTCCTGTCATCGGGAAATCAGGCATTTGGTTGGCACTTGGGAGGACAGTGCAAGTATCCAGGACATAGAAATACTTGTCTTTGCAGCCCGTACAGCAGGGGGCCTCTGTACTGGTCACAGTACTGCCACACAGCCTCAGCAATTCAATCCTCAGTGAGTCGACTGCCCAAGCCCTATGCAAGTTTAAAATGAATATATAAATGAATAAAGAAAAGAATGAAAGTCTTCAGTGACAGAGAAACGCACAGAGGATTTCAATGCTGCAGGATGTGGGAAGAACTATGCTGCTGACACGGTTGGCATAGTGTCATCTGGGCATTTTGCTCAGGCAGACTCTAAGAAGTCTGCAGTCAAGCCAAGTTCATTGAGTTTTACTTTCTGTCTCCCTCTTTCCCACAGACAGAGAGAGACTGACTGACAGGCTCACTTACTCTGTCTCTGTCTCCTGGCACCAGATTAAAACACATACCTTGGGCAGTAAAGCACTCTGGGGGATCGGAAACTTGATTGCAACAGTGAGGGGCGACCAGCAATCACTAACACAGCAACCACACCTCCCCTAACCTACTCCACCAGTTGATTGTGCTGTGCTCACATTTGATTATTTTTAATAAAGATACACAGGCCTGCTCATGTTGTAGCACAGCTCCAAGTTCTTAAAGAAAATCAGAGTAACGTCTGGACCGAACCATGAGCCTTTTGGAAATGCTCTGCCGAACTCAATCTTCCCATCAAATCAAATACATAAATAAAATCTAAAAAGCACTTGAGGTCGAGGCGCATTAAGGATTGTCAGGACCTGTGTTGCTGGGGCTTTGTAGCGCAGTGCAGCAGACCTGGCGAGAACAGGCTAATAATAGCTGTGCACACAGCTTCTGTTCGGGCCGAGCGAAGGGCACCTCGGCCGTGTGACTGTGCTCCAGTGCATGTCTATTAATATACGCCTCAGGGTTCAACTGTTTGACCCTCAATAACAGGTGGTAGGGCACATAAAATGCATATATATATATATATATATATATATATATATATATATATATATATATATATATATATATATATATATATATATATATATATATATATATATAACACACACACACACACACACACACACACACACACACACAGTATGTGTTTCTTAATATAAAATGCAAAATGCAAACTCTGGGTTGAGAGGTGCTTTCAGTTTCAGGCAGGAAAAACTGGTTCCTATGCAGACAAAGCCCCTACAGCACACGCGCACACACAGATATGTGAAGGTCACTGGAATACTGTATCTTACCACGACTAACTATAAGAAGCAGGAAGTGAATATACAGCTCTGGAAAAAAATTACATTGATTTCTGAACTTGGAGTGGTCTAATTTTTTTTCAGAGTTGTGAGTGTGTATATATATATATACACTCACCTAAAGGATTATTAGGAACACCATACTAATACTGTGTTTGACCCCCTTTCGCCTTCAGAACTGCCTTAATTCTACGTGGCATTGATTCAACAAGGTGCTGAAAGCATTCTTTAGAAATGTTGGCCCATATTGATAGGATAGCATCTTGCAGTTGATGGAGATTTGTGGGATGCACATCCAGGGCACGAAGCTCCCGTTCCACCACATCCCAAAGATGCTCTATTGGGTTGAGATCTGGTGACTGTGGGGGCCAGTTTAGTACAGTGAACTCATTGTCATGTTCAAGAAACCAATTTGAAATGATTCGACCTTTGTGACATGGTGCATTATCCTGCTGGAAGTAGCCATCGGAGGATGGGTACATAGTGGTCATAAAGGGATGGACATGGTCAGAAACAATGCTCAGGTAGGCCATGGCATTTAAACGATGCCCAATTGGCACTAAGGGGCCTAAAGTGTGCCAAGAAAACATCCCCCACACCATTACACCACCACCACCAGCCTGCACAGTGGTAACAAGGCATGATGGATCCATGTTCTCATTCTGTTTACGCCAAATTCTGACTCTACCATCTGAATGTCTCAACAGAAATCGAGACTCATCAGACCAGGCAACATTTTTCCAGTCTTCAACTGTCCAATTTTGGTGAGCTTGTGCAAATTGTAGCCTCTTTTTCCTATTTGTAGTGGAGATGAGTGGTACCCGGTGGGGTCTTCTGCTGTTGTAGCTCATCCGCCTCAAGGTTGTACGTGTTGTGGCTTCACAAATGCTTTGCTGCATACCTCGGTTGTAACGAGTGGTTATTTCAGTCAAAGTTGCTCTTCTATCAGCTTGAATCAGTCGGCCCATTCACCTCTGACCTCTAGCATCAACAAGGCATTTTCGCCCACAGGACTGCCGCATACTGGATGTTTTTCCCTTTTCACACCATTCTTTGTAAATCCTAGAAATGGTTGTGCGTGAAAATCCCAGTAACTGAGCAGATTGTGAAATACTCAGACCGGCCCCGTCTGGCACCAACAACCATGCCACGCTCAAAATTGCTTAAATCACCTTTCTTTCCCATTCAGACATTCAGTTTGGAGTTCAGGAGATTGTCTTGACCAGGACCACACCCCTAAATGCATTGAAGCAACTGCCATGTGATTGGTTGGTTAGATAATTGCATTAATGAGAAATTGAACAGGTGTTCCTAATAATCCTTTAGGTGAGTGTATATACGTATATGTGTATATATATGTGTGTTTATGTATATGTATATACACACACACACAGTATGTGTTTCTTAATATAAAATGCAAAATGCAAACTCTGGGTTGAGAGGTGCTTTCAGTTTCAGGCAGGAAAAACTGGTTCCTATGCAGACAAAGCCCCTACAGCACACGCGCACACACAGATATGTGAAGGTCACTGGAATACTGCATCTTACCACGACTAACTATAAGAAGCAGGAAGTGAATATACAGCTCTGGAAAAAAATTACATTGATTTCTGAACTTGGAGTGGTCTAATTTTTTTCCAGAGCTGTGTGTGTGTGTGTGTGTATATATATATATATATATACGTATAGGTGTATATATATGTGTGTTTATGTATATGTATATATACACACACACACACACACACACACACACACAGAGTACTGTGCGAAAGTTTTAGGCAGGTGTGAAAAAATGCTGTAAAGTAGGAATGCTTTCAAAAATAGACATGTTAATAGATTATATTTATCAATTAACTAAATGCAAAGTGAGTGAACAGAAGAAAAAACACCCTTTGCCTTCAAAACAGCATCAATTTTCTAGGTATATTTGCACAAAGTCAGGGATTTTGTAGGCATATAGTCAGGTGTATGATTAAACAATTATACCAAACAGGTGCTAATGATCATAAATTCAATATGTAGGTTGAAACAATCATTTACTGAAACACAAACTGCTGTGTAGGAGGAATAAAACTGGGTGAGGAACAGCCAAACTCAGCTAACAAGGTGAGGTTGCTGAAGACAGTTTACTGTCAAAAGTCAAACACCGTGGCAAGACTAAGCACAGCAACAAGACACAAGGTAGTTCTACTGCATCAGCAAGGTCTCTCCCAGGCAGACAGGGGTTTCCAGATGTGCTGTCCAAGCTCTTTTGAAGAAGCACAAAGAAATGGGCAACGTTGAGGACCGTAGACGCAGTGGTCGGCCAAGGAAACTTTCTGCAGCAGATGAAAGATGCATCATGCTTACTTCCCTTCGCAGTCGGAAGATGTCCAGCAGTGCCATCAGCTCAGAATTGGCAGAAAACAGTGGGACCCAGGTACATCCAGACGGCATCTGGTCAGAAGTGGCCTTTATGGAAGACATGCGGCCAAATAGCCACACCTCTGACATGGCAACAAGGCCAAGCGACTCAACTATGCACAACAACACAGGAACTGGGGTGCAGAAAAATTGCAGCAGGTGCACTGGACTGATGAATCAAAATGTGAAATATCTGGCTGTAGCAGAAGGCAGTTTGTTCACCGAAGGGCTGGAGAGCGATACACGAATGAGTGTCTGCAGGCAACTGTGAAGCATGGTGGAGGTTCCTTGCAAGTTTGGGGCTGCATTTCTGCAAATGGAGTTGGGGATTTGCTCAAAATGAACGGTCTCCTCAATGCTGAGAAGTGCAGGCAGATACTTATCCATCATGCAATACCATCAGGGAGGCATCTGATTGGCCCCAAATGTATTCTGCAGCATGACAACGACCTCAAACATACAGCGACAGTCATTAAGAACTATCTTCAGCGTAAAGAAGAACAAGGAGTCCTGGAAGTGACGGTTTGGCCCCCACAGAGCCCTGATCTCAACATCATCGAGTCTGTCTGGGATTACATGAAGAGAGAAGCAACTGAGGCTGCCTAAATCCACAGAAGAACTGTGGTTAGTTCTCCAAGATGTTTTGGCCAACCTACCTGCCGAGTTCCTTCAAAAACAGTGTGCAAGTGTACCTAGAAGAATTGATGCAATTTTGAAGCCAAAATGTGATGATGTGTTGGGCAATGGCGGTCAGGTACTGCCCTGCACTTCCCCGAACCTCGGGGGTGGATATGACTGGTGCAACAGCTGTTGACGCTGTTCCCTATGTGACTGGCTCACTTCCTCCATAAAACTAAGCAGCACCCGACTTCCTCTGTTGGGCAGGCATGAAGAGAGTCTGGGAAGAGGGTATGTAGGAGACAAGTGTGTGAGTACAGAGAAGAAGACGGATTGCTTTTGGTTAACAGGACTTTATGTTTATGAATTTACTATCTTTGATCACTGACTTTGCTTGTTTGCTGCCCGAGTTTTTGTTTAGATATAGAGGACTTGTACATGTGTTTTAGTTTTTGTTTGTTTTCGTACACTGTAATAAACTCGCACATATTTCCCCACATCCCTGCCTTACTGTGTCCTTAAACATGCCTCAGAGCCCCCCACACTGTCACACACACACACATTATATATATATATATATATAAAAAATCAAGAGATGAAAAAAGACCGGGAAGACTACAACATAGAGGATGGGAAGATGAAATCATACACTTTGCAGGTGTGACACAGAAAACAGAAGGTAATATATCGCAGCAAGTGGAAATGTCCTGGGGAGGCCTTCATCCAGCAGTGGATCAATACAGGCCGACGGTCACCATTTCCTTCTTAGCCCCGGTTCTTCTGTGAGTGGGACAGCCCTCCTGGCCTGGACACTAAGGGGTCCGATATCCCAGAGCTGTTATTTTATCTATTTCAGGAGTGGGAGTTACTGTAACATACTTACAACTTATATACTTACACAAGAGAGCTGCACAAAAGCCCCCACATAAAAGACAATACTGAATTAAAACGACAAAACACACAACGGCCCAAAGCCCCGGTCTCCAACACCACAACTCCAATCAGCGGGAGCGTGGCCCCTGGGTGCAGCCGGCCCTGCTCGCTTGTGTCGGCCTTACCTTATGCACACTCTTGGGGTTTTCCAGCCAAGCATAGTACATCTCCTCCACATAGTTGGAGCTAGTCCCACTGAGGAAGGGCTCGGCGGCCACAGGTGCAGTGTAGCACCTGATTGGCTGAAACGTCCTGGGGGCCGCCGGCCTCTTCTGTGAAAATTTCGGAGCAGTCTGGGAGGCCGTCAGGGGCCTCAGCTTAGCAGCACAAGTCCTTAAGCGGTGCATCGCAGTCTCTTACTCGCACACACACACGAAACTCCACCTCCACCCGCAACTGGGGGTTCTCTTGTGTTGTTGTGGTCTTTTTCCTTCCCTTTCCTCTTCCTCTCTTTCCTCACCGTCGTCCCCTGGCAATCACTCTCCTTTCTCTTTCTGCCTGGTCCTCTCTGCAGTCGTAGCCCAAACACAATCAAAACAAAAAGACAGTTAGAATATGTTCATTCTTGTGTTTCACTGCATACATTATACAGAATGTGTTTTGACATATGGCATTGCCGAGAAATGCAATACAAGTAAGGCTCAAGTCTCACTAATTCATTGTAACAGGTATCCAGGTCTGTTCCATCTGGAGCAGAGCGGAGCAGAGCAAATAATGTAATAAAATGTAACAATTACAAGCACACTTTTCACGAAAACACAGTAATAAAAAACAGAAACATCTGCAGAGACTCCACCCTCCCGACACGAGGGTTTACTTAGCCAAGCCCAAACTGTGGGACATTTTCACACATTATACAGCCTACATAGATTTTACTAGGTGATGTTTACACTTGTATTAAATGCAGATCTCCCTTCCTTCACTGGCACCAAAAGGCTGCAGCAAAGTCAGTGAAAACACTAAACTGTTTTATTATTTCTCTAATCTGATTTGATTCTCTGTGACTCATAAAACACTGTGCTCAAGGACCGGAGCCCTGTTAATTATACACAGCAGATCTGAATGCTGAGCCAGTGAGCAGACAGAGTGCCTGTGAGAGGCGAGCACAGGCTTGAAAGCTTTACTTTTAACTACAGAGAGCGCGAATCATAACCGATAATTGTGCCAAAAGAAACCAAACAAAACAAGGAAAAGACTCCCTCCGATTCACCCCCAATCATATTTCTTGTGTCAAACAGAAAAACAGTAACTTGCAAGGTCTTTATGGTGACGACTTTACTTCTAAATCCCACCCAACCAGAACAATCTGTTCCCTCGAGTACAATGGTTCCGGCACATACGGCAGCACAGGCCCACGGACACACTCCATGTGGAGGGGCAGTGTTTGCCCCACAGAAGGGATGGCAGGCAGCCCACCCCACCGTCCCAGATTTCAGGCTCACCTCCTTGTCCACATGAGCTGAAATGTATTTATTTAGTTCAAACTTGCATCACTAGGCATTTGGCACTAGCCTGATGGGAGCTGCAGCGACTCGCAGCACAGGGCCCTGCAGCTGTGTAGCAGAGTGCAGACACCGCCACCCTATTTGTGCTCATCTACATCACTATGCTGTGTGTCAACACCATAGGAGATGACAATGAAAAACAGAAACAGATTTTTAATAAATAAATAATACTGTCTGCCTGAAGATTAAGTCACTAACTGCCGATCTGTGTTTTATTCCACTGAGACCAGCCTAGGGCAGAACACCAGTAGCAGTCACATTCCTAAAGCTGAAAATTCCTTCTACCCAAATCAGGTGTGTCCCAGCTGTTTAAGAAGGTTATCGGTTCAATCAGACCGACACAAATTTGGTTTAGGGGTCTTCTACAGCTGCCAGCTTTAGAGATTCTTCTGGTGTCAAGGGGCCACTACCTGCACCATCGACTGCCGCCTGGAGAGAAGCGTTACACTCATCCAGTCAAATCAGCCGGGCAGAACCATTTCAATTACAGGGACCTTGGTGGGAACAAAGGCACCGCTTCAGGGAACACTGTCATTCCCTTCAGCTGTACAACCTGCACTGCAGCGAGAGACTGTTGGTTCCTGCAACCTGATCCCAGATACACTGTCCCAGTTTATCAAAGAAGTGTTCCACAGAAAGGGCCTGGAGGGTCTTCTGATTTTGGTCCCACCAGGAGTTCTCTTGATTACTTTGTTGGCCTGCTCCTTTAATGAATTCAACTTGGACAAACATCCTTTACAGGTGTTTTTCAGTTGTGTGGCTTTACATGGCACTTTTGCATCAAGGTGCTGCTAGCTGTAATCATTAGCAGCCTTTTTGGGAAGATAAGGAGTCTACAAATGCCTACAAGAAGGGGTTTGGTTTTGTGTTGCCAATCACACAAGAAAAAGTCTCGTTTGCTGCAACACTACAGAGCATGGCCCCCCGAGAGAGACTGTGCATCCCTGTCCAGTGAACAATAGCATCCATAGCTCACTATTCATGAACCGCTTTAACTCACTCATTTGTACAAGTATTTGTTTTGAGGTGATCTCCTGTGCAAGCGCCTCCCCCTGCCGTGCTACCGAGACACACGGAGTGCACAGTAGATAAGCAGCACAATTAACAATTGAGAAACTGCTTACCCTCTACTCGCCGGGTGCTGATTGTGTGGGGTTGGGGGCTGTACGGAGGGGAACTTTGCTCTCGTTACACACATCAGCATAATAATGCTGAGCTTGTTCACTTGCAAGCGTTGGAGTAGTTCGTCCTCCCCTCATTATGTATTGATTGCTGTGCTCAGCATTTTACAGAAAGAAGGAGAGACTATGGTGCTGTGCAGCGCTGTGTAACGTGCGACAGACTCTCCCTCTCTAAAGAGTATGCGCGGCTGTTTCCAGCAAGACGCACAGCGACTATGTTGGATCGAGGCAGTTATGTAACTATAACGTTTTTATTTTTCCCTCCACAGGTCCGGGCTGCAGGACCCGTTTGCGTTGTCGCCGCACAGCCCCTGCCCGGCGCCGTGCCCCCCCCGGGTGCGGAGTCGTTGCGTTTTTGACCTTGTGTCCCCGCTACACACAGCACTCAACCAAGCCCAGTCCCGCCCGGCACAGCCCGCCCCCTTTCTGTGCCAAACGGCGCTGATTGGCCCACAGACGGCCAGGCCGGCGCGAGAGGAGCGTTCCAGCGCTGTGATTGGGCCTCTCAGCCTGTCCATCAGCGTGCTGGTGTCCTTTCTTGCAGACCGGGTTACAGAAACACTTCAGGCTTATCGAGAATTTCCTGGGTAAAGGTCTGACAATGCGGCGGATGAACCACAGCCCAATGTCCCCGAAGCCAGGCCGGGACTTCCCTCCGCCATTACTCGACCAGCTCCGGCAAACAGAGCCGAAGTAACTTCTGTGTGCTGAGCTGCATTTGCCTCGTCCCTCGTTTTGTTGTCCCTAACTGGTTTCATGAAGCTAAAATATGTAAAACACGAAGCAGACTTACGGTGGTGCCCGGTGTGCGGCTGCTGTGCTGAGGCGTGTCGTGTGAGCGCGCTCACTCCGCAGTGTTCCGCCGCGCGCCCGCGAACTCTCCCGACTGGCGGTGACAGCGCGAGGAAGGCGCTCCGGCTGCTGCGTCACGGCGCGCTGACGTCACCGGAATGTGGGCGTGCTTGGCAGTCCGCCCAGTGGCCGCGTGAAAATCAAATATGCGCGCATCTACATAGCTAATATTAGTATTAGGTGCATACTGTTCCTGCAATATAATAATAACAGTATGACAAGTACTAGTGATTATTTAAAACATATTTTAATATGCAATTGTGTTCTATATTGTATTACACAAGAAGAGGTTTTGTATTGTCTCCTGGTGATTTAGCATTGATGTCAGTTCAGCCATGTTTTGAGCACTTAATTTCTGCTCATTATCACCCATGCATTTGTGCTCATGGATACCACCAGCCAGTTGCTGAAGTTGGGGGCAGTGGTCTTCTCGCCCTGTTGACAACTGCGCGTTGCAAACCTCAGATTGTTGCGGTGGTGATCGTTGTGCTCCCTGTTCTGGATGTATTCTATTAAAATCACAAAAAAGTTATTTGAACAGATAGTACTTTAAAATGAAAGATGAAATATCGAGTGGATAGTCTTAATGCAGTGGTTTTCACACCAAGATCATTCTTTCACCTGTGTTAAAATGTTCCAAATATATATGAATTCAATAAGGTTAGTTAGAGTTACAGTCTTTTGTGGACATTCATTTATAAACCACCCACTAAAGTGATTGTTCCCCACTGTACACTGTATCCTGAGATCATTGCACACGTTTCTCCCTCACAATCGTGTAATACATTCCAAATGCACTGTACATTTGTAATATTATCAATTCTAAAATACAAGTCTCTCATATGGGTTAAAGTGTGGATGTGACTGGGCTCCCTGGGTGCAGTATGTGAGGGCAGGGAGCAGGACAGGCCAGTGTGAGCTGCTGCTGTGTTTCTCTGCATCGATGAGGGCCAGCAGTGGGTAGTGGCTCTGATGTCATACCCATCCCAGGCCAGACCCCTCCGTCCTTCGTGACCGACACACACCTCTGACACACACCACCGACGTCAGTGGATGCACAGTGCAGCGCCGCCCACTGGGGCGACCAACTCTGAACCCTGACCCGGTCTCCTGAGGAACAAACACTGTTGGCGGAGTCCTCCCCTGCCAGTCAACGGCAGGTCCTGTACAGTGCAGCGTGTGCGTGTGCGTGTGCGTGCGTGAGAGTGTGTCTAACCTTGCCTTTGTGCCCTAGAACGTGCTGTGTGGTGCGTACGTGTTGCTCACTCACAGTGCCCGCCCATCTTTGATGTGTCTCCCTCTGCAGCACTGAGTGAGCCTGTCTATATTCAGACACTGTGGACAGAGACGTGCAGTGCAGCCCCCCGGAGTGTGTGTGCGTCAGTGTAGGGTGTGTGCGTGTGTGTGTGTGTGTGTGTGTGTGTGTGTGTGTGTGTTCTGCCCTTTGCGCTGTTATTAGTTTATGTTGTGTGTGAGGGAGGCAAGAGGTGGTTGTGGAGGAGACTTTGGCCTATGTTTTGAAATAAACACCGGCACACAAAGACTGCAGTTCATTCCAGCAAGAAGGAGTGAGGCCTGCAGGGCCTGGGTGTCTTTAACTGGCACAAACGAGTGGACCGAGGGCAAGACTTCCAATGTCAGCTGATCCACAGCACGATTGACACCAGTGCCCAGGGACTTTTGCCACCACCTCCTGTCATGTGACCAAAAACCTCCCATGATTCCCCCTGGTCTGTAAAGTCACACGATGACATCTGCCTGACCTTTTCTTTGGCTCGCCACAGGTGCTGCTCCTTCAAAGTGACATTCTAGGCCTCTTTATAGACCAGGAGCCCCCAGTTACACCATTAACTGAATTAATTCCCCAGTTCGGACTATTTATGATGTTCCCAATTTACTGTTACAGCTGATAACTAAGAGAGTGTGAAATTCAACCAGTTAATATTTTAATTAGTCCCACTGTGGGGCTGTAAGCTGGGCAAAGACAACAGCCAGAGGACACCTCCCTGGACCTCCAGGTAGAGAGGGGAGAGAGGAGAGGCAGCATTGCAAGGAGAGACAGACACAGAGCGAGTTTTGTATTGAAGTCATTTTTGTTTTATTGATAACATCTTAACACATTTCCTTAAGTTAGAGAACACATAGAGCACATTAGAGAACAGAGCAGTATAGAATCAGAATAATCGGAGAAATAGGATCATTTAATATCGTCATAGAAACCAGAACTGACAAAAACTAACAGAAGAAAGAAAAGGTTCAGAGAAACTATATATATATATATATATATATATATATATATATATATATATATATATATATATATATATATATATATATATATATATATAGGTTCCTTTTTAAAAAGTCAGAAAAGGGAAAAAGAAGAAAAAGAAGGAAAAGAGAAGGAAGGAAGAACACCACAGAGAGTGGATCGCTCGGTGTTGGCGGCTGCGACCGGGAGGCCGTGAGGCGGAGTGAGAGTGCAGGGCCATACAGAGACGATCAGGGCAACGGCAGAGCACAGACACACAAGCCACACTCGGAGGCCCACATACAATATTTAGTTTAAATGAAGTTTTTTGTGTTTGTTTTTTCTTTATATATATATATATATATATATATATGCACAGTAAATTAGGTCAGATTACTGATCATTGTGGACAAACTGGGAGCCTTTGTACTTAAAGGGATCACATAAACCCGTCGAAAGTCGCTTGGCTTATTTGGTCAGAATCCCCACATGACAGGATGTGATTCAATCCTTATATTAGTGCTTATATTTATATATAAAGTGCTTCACAGAGAGCGATTTTAAATGGTTTTCAAATGTAAACTTGAAGAGGCTCTTCCCCAGAGTTGGGACAGTGTCCTCTGGCACAGACACGAACAAAGTTTCGATATCAAAAGCTTTGTTCAAATTTCTGTGCACTTTAATAATAATTATGATAATAGAGAAAGCATATTTTCCTAAAGTGCTTTATAATAGGAACACTCTGTGTGTGTGTGTGTGTGTGTCGCTTCCAGGGGTGTTCAGGAAGAGAGAGGAAGTGCGGACAGCCCCAGAAAAGACAAGGCCCTGTTTGCATTTTACAAGGGCTGCAATCCACTCCAATCAGGTGGGGATCCTGCACATGCAACCAAAGGGACTTAAAAGATCATGTGAACCCTTTACTACCACCTAGTGGACACTGAAGGAACACGCAGCTCCTGTAATGGTTCAGGAGGGTAGTTCTCTGGGAGGGGAGGTGGGCATCTGTGTGTACAGTTTGAAGAGTTGTGTGTGTGTGTCTGTGCGGGCAAATGACTGGTCCACAGACACAGGCTCTGTATGGGGCGCGCTGTTTAGATGCCCACAGCACACACACTCCCCCGCGCCGCAGCGGCCGTACGGAGCGCTGTACAACAACAAAGCATGCCGTAGAATTGTCATTACAGGTTAATTATAATCATCGTCATCATCGTCGTCATCATCATCATCTTGAGACAAAAATAGTTTTATGCACTTACAAAGCTCAGAAAATAGATGAGAGAAAGGTTCATAGTATACCAGCATTCAGTAAAAAAAAAAAACAGAAAAGCAAACACTGAACTCACTGTCCTGTTGAATGTCATGCAAAGAAATCCCATCTATGATATTACTAGGAAACGGCAGGATGGCACTCGATTTTACATTTTTTTAGTTTTTTTTTTTTCCTTTAAATGATTCTTCTTTTCGATGCTTATCACACTAAAGAGCAGAACTAAAGAGCAACACTCTCAAACATGCGGATTGCTCCCGTTTCTTTTCTAAAGGGGTGGGGGGTAAATAGAGATTTTGTGTTTACATATTCTTTTACATTTTGCTTGTCTTCGATTGTTTATCTTAAACTGGAGATCACGCACACACATGCGCACACACACATGCACACACACAAGCACTTGAAATTAAAGTAACATGACATTTTAAAAGAAAAGGATGAAATGAATACTGTATTCTTGAGGTGGGATGGGTTTGGTTGACTTCTATAAAAAAAACAAAAAAAACAGCATATAATTGTTTCTTTCTCTCCACTGGACCCCTCTTCCTCGGAAGTGTGCTGTTCTCTCTGCGCAGCTGGGTGCAGGCGTGACCAGTCTCCCACGCGGCTGTGTTCACAGAGGAGCCTGCAGTCTCTGTGCTACAGTGACTGCTGTGCCGACGCCCCTCAGGGCTGCTCCCCTTAACGCCCCTCACAGAGCTTTCAAAGATGCTCTCATGGGCGACACAGAGGAAAAGCAAGCACATGATTATATTGATTTTTAATACAATAAAATAAAATAAATACAAAACGAATTCATCCAGCTGTTAAAAGCCTTACAAAGAATAAATAAATCATCAGACAGCCTCAGTCAGTTCACAAAGACCCAGCGGGCTCCGTGTCCAGGCCAGCCCTGTCACAACGCGCCGGGCAGCACCGACCTTCTGAGGTACTGTGTGGACTAGACTGTGGATGAGTTTAGACACAATCGCACACAGTCGCACCTCAGTGTACAATAGAAAAACAAATCAGTTTTGCAATACAGTCTGTTGTTTTGACTCTGTCCAGCACTGATTTTTTTGGATTGGACACTGAAGCCTTCTGCACTGCCCTACACTGCACTGTGCTGTACTGTACTGTACTGTACTACACCTCACTGTGCTGCCTTGCCATTGTCCTTGCACCGCTCATGATTACACCGCACTGCTGCAGACCCCACACACAAAACAATACACACCAAAAGCAAAAGCAACAGCAACACCGGCTGTAACTGCCACCTGCTGTGTTTGTGCCTGCTACGTTTTGTGCTTGGCTTTTGTGTTTTATGCGAGTGATGATCTGTTCCCCATGTCTACCAAACCCCCCCCCACATGGCAGACACACGGCTCCCTGCCTCCCTATTGACACAGGCTGGGGGTCCGGCTCCAAATACTGGGTATGATCCCCCCACCTGTCATCTGCACCCCGTCTGTTACAATCATAGCCTTACACCAGTCATATTCATAATAATAATTATTCAAAATAATAATAATCATCATACTATAACTAATAACATTCAAATACACCCATTTCTGAACCCCCCACACCAAATAAAAAAGTAAAAATATTCATAACAATAATAATAATGTTTAAAGAAAGAGAAGTTGCAGGTTCCTCACTCAACACAAACGTAAGAAATCAAAAACCGTCCAAGAGCCAACGATCTTCTCACGTACAGCTAATTCTCCATGTTAAAATCTCTCTACCCCCCCGACTGCTTCCAATACAGCAGACAGGAAATGATTGATATGCTTCAGTTCCTGGCCCGTGTATGAAAGGGAGCCGCACTGCTGCCGCCCCTCCAGTTTCTCCAACGCGGTGATCTCTGGGAGTCCCTGGGAGAGAAACCCAGGAAGAGAGCGAGACGTTTCGGGGGTCTTCGCAAAAGTGAGTCTCTCCACTGTAGAAGCAAACAAGAGACGAGCACCATAATGCAACGCAACAACGTCAGTCCGAGGCCCAGGGGCGGTACACAAAAAACCCTCAAAAAAACTAAACCACCAAATGGCTCCCAAAATAAACAACAGAAGCTGCCACCACACCACAACTTTCGTCACCCACCACCTTGTTGCCAACGTCCTCTTTCCTGCCTGTAGCAAATCTTACACCGAATCAACCCTTCTCTGCACACATCCCTGAAACCCGGCCCAGCGCAGTCCAGCATTCACAAACTGCGGCACGAGTCCGCACCCTGCGTCAGTGCTCCAGTCCTTTACCCACAGTGACTTGCGTTTGGCGTCTCAGAAATGCACATTCACGCAGGCTGACATCATGCACTCCTACTCTCGACGGCTGTTAGGTGGCACTAACAGACAAACCAATAATCATAATAGTAATAATACTAATCATAATAACAAGAACAATACTAGTGATGATGGCACACCTCATTGCTGCAGAGTGTCTGGATTTGAATCATAGGAACCAAGGCCTGTGTACGGCACTATACTGCATTACTTAGGATCAGTGGTAGCAGGGGATGTTAGTACAGCTTGGAGCAGTGCACTATGGGTAATATGAGTTTCGATGGAGAATGCAGTGTTTTGTGGGGAGTGTCAGCAGAGGACAGGAGGCACCCAGCGGTCCAGATGGAACAGGGAAGGCTGCTTCGGAGCCCACCGGCACAGCATGGCACTGGGCACTGCGGATGAGGGGGGTTAGGGGTGTTCGTGATGTGCCAGGGGGCAGAGCTGGGCTTTAAAAGGTGTGCAGGAGTGCCGGGTGCTACAGCGGAGGGGATGTGGTGAGATGTCAGAGGTCAGAGGTGGGAGGTCAAGGGTGTCAATGTGGAGCAGTAAGGGGTTAGGATGGCACAGAGATGAATAATAGATGTACACAGTAATATAGGAGTGCTGTGCTGTGGCGGGTTCAGAGTGGCGCTGCCCTGTAAAATGTATAATATATGACTGGGGTTAGTATAGCAGAGCGTGGCACAGTGTAGTATAGCAGCCACATGCAGTAGGGAGTAGGAACATTGGAGGACTACAGAGTGAGGACTTCTGGGTGCTCCAGACCCCAGGAGTCCGTCACCGAGGCCCCCATGTGACCCTGAGTGCAGCAGTATGAGTATCGTTAGCCCAGACACTAGCAGCTGCCTCTGCCAGGAGGATCAGGCATTTCTAAGAACTGTTCCTGTTCATCCGATGTGTGCAACTCACAGACTATTCTCTCAGTCAACGTCAATTTAGTCAGTCTTTGCTGTTCCTTCACCAAAATGTATGAACACACACACACACACACACACACACACACAGGGATGCAGTCCCCACACAGACTCTGAGACGGATCGGATTGGGGGGAGAGGGGGCGGGGACTGACTGTCAGGGAGACCGAAGATCAGCCCAGCCAATCGCAATGGCGTAGCCGGGCAATTTAAACCAATCGTGTGCCGCTGCTGCTGCTGCTGCTGCAACAAATCAATAAATAAAAACAGAGCAGCAGCCGAAGCCCCTCCCACCCCCTCTGAGATCAGAGCCCCCCACCAACCCAACATTAAATGACCGTTCAGTACTCGAACCCGGGCTTCTGAAGCACTGTGATCATTAACAGACAAGCTTCTACAGAAACGGCCAATGGGGGTTTTGTTGCTCAGTCAAGCACGATAACAACAGCCCACAAGAACACTGACCAGAAAACAGAAACAAACAACCAAAAAAAAAAAAACAGTCATGCTTTTTAAGAAATAAAATTAAATAAATTGTCTATTTTTTTTTTTTTTCAACTTTTTTCTTTTTAAATCTCTGGAAAACCACTGGCATCAAGAATATGAGTTGTACAAATTACATATACAATCGCCATATTATAGTAACCATAATAATAATATTAATAATAATAATAATAATAATAATAATATTTCATCGAAAACTTTACATACTGTTTCCCAGAGCCCGCGCATGCCCAGGGATAACACAGCCAGTCGACACACAGGCAGAACGGTGTGAAAATCAGCCAACAGGAGACACACGCGTGAGCAGGGCAGGGCTGGACCGGCAGTTCAGTTTGTTGTGTGGAAACACTGCTGCTGCTGCTGCTGCTGCTGCCACTCGTGCCGGGACTCGCCTGGATTCTGGGTTTGGATTTAGCTGAAGGGCGGCTGGGCGAGTGTCGGTTGTCAGACGGTGGGTGGCCCGGTCAGCTGAATGGACGGTGGGTCGGTTGCTTGTTGGGGGTTTCTCAGAAGGTTGGTTTTGGTAGGTTGGTATTTAGTTGGCCGGTTGGCAAGGTAGTTGGCGTTCAGTTGGTATGGTTGGCTGGGTGGCAGGTGTGTCTGGTCGTTGGTTGCATTAGCAGGTGCAGCGCAGCAGCGGGCGGTAGTAAAGATGTGCATGCGGGTGAGGGCGTGGGCCCAGCGCCGGGCGAGGGCTCAAAACTCGAACCCTGGAATCGCTCTCGCTCTCGCTCTCTCTCTCTCTCCCTTTCTCTCTCTCTCTCTCCCCCTCCTCCCTCTCTCTCAGTAGTGCCCTGTCAGAGTAGGGCCCCACGGCCTCCCCTGAAACGCAGCAGAACAGAGGCCAGCGGTCAGCACATCCACTCGCCTGCACCCTGACCAGAGACGTCACAGAACGACTCGGTCATGTGACTTACACTGCTGTTATTTACACACTGAAGAACAAAAAAGGATGAGGAGGGGGAAGAGTAAGGGACAGGCAGAGAGAGATGAAGAACAAGAAGGAGGAGGAGGTGTGTTGGGAAATTAGGAGAGGTGTGTGTGTGCTGTACTCTCACTGTATAACAGTAACAATAAGCATAGTTATACCTTCACTGTAGCGGCGCGGCGGGGGCCCCTGAGCAGTGGAAGTGGACGTTCTGCCACTTGCTGTCGCGGCGGTGCCACACGCGCGTCTCCTCTGACTGGGAGCTGCGCGGCCGTCCCTGCGCATCCACAAACTGCGTCAGGCGGATGTAGGCTATGCAGGCCGCGTCCTCGCCGATCAGGTGCACGTGGGGGTTCAGGATGGTGGTGTGGATGGGCTTGCTGTTCTTTGACAGCACTGGGGAGAGGAGAGGAGAGGGGAGGGCAGCAGGGCAGGAGAAAGAATAGAAGAGAAGAGGGACAGAGAGAGAGAGAGAAAGGATTGTTTTAAGGGTATAAAAATAATAGTAATTATACAGCTCAACACATGTCCTGAGCAACCTAGTGATTAAAGTCACATGACCTTCTGCAATGCAGTCAGACACCTCATGAAGGCTCTTCTTTTCTTTCTTTTCTTGTCTTTTCCTTTTCTTTCCCCCATCTCAGTCTCCCACCTCCCACCCTATCCCTCCCCTTCTCTCCATTTCTCTCCCTCCCTCCCCCTTTCCCATTAGTCGTACAGTTCTCAAAGTAGAATCGATGAAAGTCCATGCCCTCCACCAGGTTGCCCAGGGCCTCGGGTTCGAAGGAGGTCAGCCCGGGGTCACAGATCTTCCTGTGGAGGAGAAACATCAGACATGTCAGGAGAGTGACGACGTCACCTTCCAAGACACCAACATCACACACAGCGAGGCACCGACATCACACACCCATACTCACGCATAGGCGTCAAAGTCCCCATTGTTGACGGCCTCGATCAGCTGCTCGGTGATCTTGATGATTTCCTGTTTGCGTGCTGCAGAGACACAACACCACTTGTCATTGCATACAACCAATCACATCACCCCTTGTCACCCCAGCAGCCAATCCACAGCATCCACACTTTCACAAATGGCCAATAACAGTGCAGGAGACTCACAAACCCCGGGCATAGGGGGTTGGATTCGCACCTGGACACTATCTTACAAACACATACACAACAATGCACACACACAGACACAGACACACACACACACAATCACAATCACAATCATACAGACACAAACACACAAAGAGTTGTATTCAGTGTACTGGTCAGTGGCTCCGTCACTGGTTCTGGTTCCTCAACCATCTGACCCATGAAAAGTGGATCACTATACAGAGCTCTCCCTACTCTTTCTAAACAAGTGAGGAACAAACAAGGAACTGGACCAGACACACACAGTCTCACACAACTCATCACAACCCACTGTCCCAGTCAGCGTCTCTCTGGCCCACTCCAAGACACGCTGAGCGACTGTGTCAGACGCTTGGTGGGACACAGGTGCAGGTGAGGAAAAAGCCGCCCAGTCTACCTCCCAGCTTACCTGCCAGGTTCTCATTCATGGCGATCAGTCACTCAGGGCCATTCCATACCTCTCTCTCTTTTTCTCTTTCTCTCTCTCTCTTTCGCTCATTCAGACACACCCACATCACACTGACCCTGACTCTCTCGCTCTCTCTCTCTCTCTCATTTCCTTAAACGCTCTCACTCACACATTCCTCCTCTCATGTCAGTGATGCACTCACACGCTTCTCTCTCCCACTCTCTCTCTCACAGTCATGCATGTCCCCTCACTCCCTCCCTCATGCATTCTCTCCCCAGACCTCCCAACCTCCAAAGACCCTAGCAAAGCATTTTTACAGCATTTTCATAGAGCAGCTAAAAGTCCCAGAGAACAGACCAAAAAAAGACGGATAAATCAGCTTTGCCTAATCCCTCTCCTTCCTCTTCTCTTAATTGCCCTTCCTCTCCTTGCCCCTCCACCTGCGCTCTCTCCGTTTCATGAACTCTAGTCTATATGCGTCTCGCTGACATCAGTAGGCTATTCTCATCTCTGCGTTGTTTAGATCAGATTTACCAGCCCCCCCCAGGCAGGGGCTCAATAGCTCCCAGGCTCTGCGGATCCCAGGGATGGTCATAATCTCCATAAGCAGAAGGCTGATTAGCGGTTCACAGTTAACAAGAGGATAATCCTGAAGATCCTGACACAAGCCCCGCTCCAAACTGCGCTGTAATGCTCCATACTGCACTGTAACGGACCGCAATGCGCTGTAACGCTCCATACTGCACTGTACTCGAATGCACTGCCTCCCAGGACTGTGCTGACTTCCTCTGCTTTCGCTGAGGCCAGTGCGTTACTCTGCTGGGCTGAAGGGTGACCTGAGGTGCTGCACTGGGGACTCTGAACCTTCAATACAGAGCCCTGTGCAGGTGCACTACACTTTAGACCCCCCCACCATCCTACACCCCCCCCAACCTCCCCCAGCAGCAGTACTCACTCTGAGACACAGAGGGGCTGGAGAGGGGGAGTGTGTGGGGGGGGGAGCGGGGCGGGGGAGCGGAGGGCCGGGCCATGGACCCCCCCTCAGAGTCAGACTGGGGGCCGGACCCCCGACGCACACTGCTCACAATGTCCGTCAGCCGGGACGCTGGGTGGGGGAGGGGCCACGGTGAGGGAGAGGGTGAGGGGGAGAGTGTCGAGAGAGGGAAACAGACAAGAGGGGAGAGGAAGAAAAGAAAACAGGAGAAATGAAACAGAAGACAGCTGGGGAGGGGGAGAAGAAAAAGAGGTGGATGAAATACAGATTCACAGACAGATAGACAGACATTCACTGATAACGCAGTGTAACGCAGATCCACAGAGTGCCATATGCTGTGGGCCCGGACACTGAGAGAGACCATGTGAGCTGAGCACCTCCTGGTGGAAACTGATATTACCGTGGGAGGCGTTACTCTGCACACAGCACGTGATCCAGTCCCAGAGAGGAGAGACAGTGGGCACAAGAGACAAGAAAACCAGACGATGTCATGTGGTGAGTGAGACACAGGCCAGAGCAGACTGACATCAAAGCATCCACTGATGGGTACAGGCAGTGAGGGTGTGTGTGTGTGTTAGTGTGAGTGCGTGTGTGTGTGAGCGAGTGTTAGTATGAGTGTGTGTGCGTGAGTGAGTGTAGCCTGTCCCACTCTCCATACTGTACTTACTCTGGATGGGAATGACAGGGGTGCGGAGGGGGGAAAGGCCCCGGGGGTGTGCTGGGGGGTTGCTGGCCCCCCCCTCGCTGTCGGACACGGGTCCTGAGCCCCTCCGCACACAGCCCAGGATATCGGTCAGTTTGGAGGCTGAGACGTGGGGAGGAGGCGGCGTGGAGGAGAAGCAGAGAGGTTGTGAAAAGGAGGAGAGAGGAGTAAGAGGGAGAAGAAGAAGAGGAGAATGGAGTGTGGGAGGGTAGGGGCTTGGGGTCAAAGGTCATGCACCCCAGGTGTCACACACACAGTGTCTGTGTCGCAGACAGACTGACAGCTAGCCAGTATATAAATACTGCTCAGTCTCTATGTGTACAGAAACGTTTCAATGGTTACTGCAAAAAACAAAAACAGGGACATGCTTTAACGTGTTAAGAACAATCCCAGGCACTGCCGCCCCTGTGCAGCAGCATGCTGGTCATTGCGCATTGTGGAGCACACAGCACTGCTGCAGTATCCGGCGCACCACCGCAGTGCCACTTCACACCACAGGAGGGCACAAGGGAACCCGGCTGCCTTTTATACTCCAGCACCTGGGCGAACGCACTGATGGCAGCAGTAGGGGAGGAGACGGGTGGGCGGATCATTCCACATCAGGAGGGGAGAGGGGGAAGCTCGGTGATTCACATTAAGAAGACGGCGTGCCAAACTATTTTAATCCATTGCAATAGGTGTCCTACTTTCTCTATCTCTCTCCTGCACACACATACACACATTCACTCATTCACCCACACTCACACCAGTTTTGTTTCAGGCTCTGTTTAACTGCAACACGACTCTGTCTGAAGGATTCCTCCTCCTCCTCCTCCTCAGGACCGCACGATAATTTCTAACGCAGGAAATCCAAACTGTCTGGGCTACCTGTGGGCGAACACGGAGACCCACAATCCCTCACTCATAGGGACAGCCAGATGTTATAAATCCCCCCTGCCCAGAAACAAAATGCAACTCAAATACATTGATCTTGCGGTCTGTGTGTCCTGACCATGCACCTGCAAAATCACAACACAATGCAGTGTGCAGGTTTAGCATGATTACTATTGTTTATTGTCTCTATTATTGTGATCAGTTTTGTTTATAGGCTGATCAGTCCTAATGATCCTAAATGAAGAATAGGAGGTAACACAGGAAATGTTCTCCTGGCTGAATTGCATTCTAAGTTACTGGGAATTTTTAAATAAAGTAATAGTAATAAATTCCAGAATTCGTCACTCGTCTCTGCGGTGCTTTATTGCAATTTACTGCGAATCTAATGCATTGTAATACTAGACTAAAGTAATGAAGAGCCACAATGCATTCAGGAAGGTTTAACCCTTGATTTAACCATGTGTCTCTTCCATTTTGTGGAATCCACTGCATTGTGAGAGTTTTCTGGGTCACGGGGTCAAAAGATCACCTTCACTGTTAATCAGATACACACAAACACACACACACACACACACAGTGATCAGTGTGGATTAGTGGGGTGTGGGGCAGGAGCAAGGGGCGGGGCTGTGGCCAGCGGGACTGAGCATGCTCAGATGGACTTACAGAACACAGCGGGAGGCGGGCTGTGTGGCGATTGACCGGGAGAGCTGGGGCTGGGATGAGTCTTTAGTGCGCTGCTGTCTACGCTCTTCCCTGCCCGGCAGAGCATGAGGCACAGAGCAAAGGGGAGGGGGAATGGGAAACAATGGATGAGAGCATGAGATGGAAACTCAGGGAAGGACAGGAAAAATTACAGGTGACGTGGAAGGGAAAGGGAGGGCAGTGGTGTGGAAGCGCAGGTGACTGGAGGGGGGGGGGGGCAGGTTCAGAGGTTGCAGCAAGCTCCTGTCTGGGGGGGTGGGGGGGTCTGCACACAGCTGCCAGCACACCACCCAGCCCGGGCAATGGGCTCTGAAATCCCCGGCTTCACTGAGGAGCAATCTGACCCACATGTTAGCCTCCTGTGACAATACTGGATTTCTGAGAGATTTACAAGCACGTCAATTAATTAACTAAAAAAACTGTTTGCAGGAGTTATTTATTTTTAAATATGTTGGTTGGCATATTTTCCTCTCCTGAGCCTGGGGTTCTGTTGGTTCATTGCATCAAAACACAAGTGTTCAACACTTGTACTAAACAGGGCAGCTTCTCCCCGGAAGAGGCCCACTGCCTCCAGGTGTGCTCTTCAGGGAGAGCTGAGGCTCTACGTTATCTGATGTTATGCAGCCAGGCTCTGGACTTTGATTGACAGGCTTCACAGGAGATTCCACCACACTGAAGATAGAGACTGGCAGCTTGGTTCAGTTCTGCCCCAGGCTCCTGCCACAGCCCACACAGGCCTGCCTGCTCCTCACAGCCCCACACACGAGACTGAGCCACCTTCTATGAATATTCATAGCCAGTCATCAGTATGCGTACCTGAAGATGAATATTCATACAGTGCTTTGATTGGTATTTATTTTTGTTATCATTTGCAAAGGAAGAAAAATAAAACATTGTCCCCGTCCACAGACTCTGGCACCGGGAGAGAAGTGCACTCTCTGCTTACAGTAAACAGTTAATCTGAAAGGACACTTGGGATGTGTGTGTGTGTGTGTGTCCTGACGTGGGCCCTGTGTGAAGGAGCATTATGATAGGCTAGTGTTGTAGTGCGTAAGACAAGTGTGTCTGTTCTGTGCTTGTTGTCTCTTTTTCTTTATGGTATATAAACACACACTCACACACTGACTGACACACATACACTCTCACACACACACACACACACACTCTCACACTCATTCTCACACTCACTCACTCTTTCTCTCTTTCTCACACAAACTGCACACACTTTCTCTCTCTCACTCCAGGCCCATTGTTCTATCTCTTGTTTTGCTGCAGTGCAGTTTTCCTGTTCTCTCCATCTCTCACAAGTGTCATTGAGAACAGGCTGCTCACTTTCCCACCTTGTCTCTCCCTGCTCTCCCTCTGTCTGTTTTTCCTCACCTCGCTAAAAATACACCCCAAGGTGCCCTTGGCCCCTCCCTGGGCACTTGTTCCCGTCTCCGCTGTGTGCAGCCGTACTGCAGCGCGGCCAGTCGCCTCACACAGCTCCACTTTAATTTTCCTCTGAGTTTCTCACATAGTGTGTGTGTGTGTTCAGTGACATTCTGTGTGTGTATGCAGTGTCAGTGTGTGTGTGTGTGTGTGACAGTGACTGTGTGTGGACGCAGCATCATTCTGTGTGTCTGTGTGCAGATGCAGTGTTAGTGTGTTGTGTGTGTGTGTGTGTGTGTGTGTGTGTGTGTCTGTGGACACAGTGTCAGTGTGTGTGCAGTGCTGGGCGGACGTACCTTTGACATCCTCGTCCTCGATGGTGGTGTTACTGCTGTCAGAAGACTCCTGCAGAGAGGGGAGACACCAATTACTGAACACTCTCACACCCGTTCCTCAACACACTCTCAACCTGTGGCTGAGCACACTTGGCAGCCATGCCTGAACACACACACTCCCCTGACCCTAAACATACACTCTCTTGCCTGCATCTCCCCACATGCACCAAATCTGACCAAATACAGGAAGCTATCACAGCACATTGACACACACACACGCATGGGTCACAACACACAGACGCACAGGCCTGCCTCACTCTGTCCCCTCCTGTTATGGCTGCACACCATCGGACACTGAACACCGAGAGGGGAGCGGCAACTCAGACGTATCTCGCTGAGGCAGCGAATGGCATCGCAGCTCTGGGTAGTGCAGTTAATTGGCCTGTGGCAGCCTGGGATTGGAGGTGCCTGCAACAGCCCTGTTACCCAGCTGCCCCATCTGAAACCAACAGAACTCACTGCCTGCAAACCCCAGCTGTGTCCACCATGTGGCAGTGTCGTGCCAAGAGTGTGACAGGCACAGAGACAGCAGCGCCTGCTTGCTCACCCCTGCCTACACACAAACACACACAAACACACACAAACACACACAAACACACACACACACACCTCACTAGTCTCCTGCATAGACATCTGTGGTTCTACACATACATAAAATTACACATGGAAAGCTGGGTCACAGGCGGCACACGTGTGGTAAGTGCTTTTCCGTGGCCATTTCTTTCATTAAATGGGTATTTAGTGTGGGACAAAACAGATGCTTGCCCGTGTCCCCCTCTAACACCACAGCGGCCTCCCCTTTTCCGTTACCGATACAACGCCACCCCTCCCCCCCCCGAGACATCCACTGCAGTGCTCTCTCATCTAGCTTCCTCATTATGATGATCACACGGTGGCCGGACCACGCGGGGACAAGAGACGACAGACAGGGAGACAAGAGGAACAATAATAAAACGCTACAGGAACAAAAGCCAAACTCCACCAGAGGGACGGGGCTGCGCGTCCTGTGAGGGTGGGTGGCGACAGAGTACACCACGCTTCAGTTGTACCGGGCAAAGAGCACTGCTCACAACTGGGCACATCGTGTGGCACAAGTCGGTGGAGTGGAGTGGAGTGGAGATGTGCGCAATGCAGGACGAGACAGAGACAGGGACAGGGACAGGGAGTGGCGAGACTGAAGGACAGCTGACAGTCAGGACATGTACCCACCCCACCCAGTTCCCCTATCTCTAACCCCCAGCCCACCCAGCCCAAGAATTCAGCCTGACAGGTCAGAAGTCCCACTGGTGCATCGAACTACTTCCCATCAGCTGTGACTCACTTCTACCGGGGTTTTCTGCTGCCAGTGAGGGGGCTTCTCAGCACCGCAGACACAGGCCTGTGCAGATGCACTCCCACACCCCAATGGCTTCGGTGGCCATTTGAAGAACAGACACACCTAGACCAGACACTGCCCTGTGCTGCAGTACCACCCAGGAGCCACAGTGGGGTGGTGTTGTGCATAAGGAATTGTGCCTCTTGCCTCTACTCTGCCCAGACTGATTACGTGTCACTTCAATCACCCCCCACCCCCACCAAGAAACCACTATGAACCACAGGACTTTTCACACACAGGATGGGTGACAGGGGGCGATCTGCAGAGGACAGCAGATGTCTTTAGGAATCGAGAGAGGCAGGACAGTCTGACAGAGGGAGACAGAGAGGGACAGTGGGAGGGAGACAGAGAGAGAGGGGTGAAGGCAAAAGGATGTACCTTGGTCCCATCCACTGGGTTATGGATAACAGTGGTCTGAGGCTCCTAGAAAGAGAGAAAGATAGAAAGAAAGAAAAAGAAAGAAAGAAAGAAAGAAAGAAAGAAAGAGAGAGAGAAGGAAAGAGCAGGAAGGCATGTGGTGAAGCGGGCAGGAAGGGGGTGACAGGTGGGAGATGGACAGAGGAGGAATAGAGAGGAAAAGGGAGCCCAGAAGTGAGAGAAGAAAATAAAAGAAAGATGAAGAGAAGAAGGAAAATAAAGGAGTTTTAGTTTCAAGAAAGAGGAATAAAATAAATAAAATCAAACATAAGAAGAGGATCTCTAGTGATCGAGTGGAGAGGTGAAGCCTGGAGCCCAAGCAGTAGTTGGAGCTGATGAACAGACGTGCCCAGGGTTAATACAGCATCGATACCCTTGTCCTGTTCTGCTCTGCTCTGCCTGAACCCAGCTCTGGCACTGGAACTGGGAACCCCCCCCACCCCAGATATGCCCGTGCCCAATGAAGGAGCTGGGACAGTGCCAACCTCACACACACACACAGGTTACCAGTCCAGTGCTCATGAGGGCTCACTGACCCTGGTGATGGTGCTGAAGGGGAAGGTCTGTGTGAATGGACTGAAACTTAAGTCTCACCGTTTACACCCCCCCATCCTGCCCAGACCTTCACAGTCTCCCCTTGTGCTTAATTAACACTAATTACTAACATTGCATAGCATATTAACTACATACCAGCTTCTGCAGCAGAGTCTCTACATACTATACCATAATGTACTACTCTCTAATACACTATACCATAATTTACTACACTCTAGTATACTACACTGCATTGTTTCCCAGATGATCAAGCCTCAACATTTTGGGTGGCACACCAGCCCTCCAGGCCCGGTCCCGAGGCAGAGAGCAGTTGAATCCTGGCGGCATCATTTCTGTTTCCTCCTGTGCGTCTTTTCCACAATACTCGAAATGGGAAGATTTGACAATGGTAAGTTTTTAATGATCTCCTTTCGACGGTGCCCTGCAGTCCCCGCAATCAGAATGAAGGCTCTGAGTATAATTATGGTGCAAGGCTAATTAATTGCTGCATGTGTATTAACTGAAGATTAAATTCACAATAACAAAAGAAGATAATCCAAAATTAGAAGCCTAGATTGTATGAGGGATATAGGGAGGAACGAACTAACGGTCACATTTAGGTTGTTCAGGGGGCATTTAAAAAAAAAAAAAAAGTTTCATTCTGGTTGGGGTTGCTTTTCTACTGAACTGGGGTGTAGAATTGTACAGGCCTAGCTTGAAATTCTGATGTTTGGCCTTAAAATGAGGCAGGTCACCTACTGAAGGTATGAAACACTTCATAGTTAAAAGTCACTCAGTTCAGCACAGACTTCATCCCAACACCCTCGGGTCTCACCGGTGTCCATCCCAGCCCTGTGGGGCCCCCGGGTACACACGTTCGATTTGTACACCTGGTAACAGTAAAGGCCGACAAGCTCCGAGTGCAGCCACAGCGCAACTCTGTACGCCCCGTCCGCCCCCCTTGTCATTGCACTGCCGTATTCGTGTCAGTGACTGTCAGTCTCAGCTGTGTTTGAGGCTGAGGCCCCCAGCACAGACACAAATGCGAACCAGCCCACACTGGAACCCCCCACCCGCTGCCCCCTCGAACTTCACTCCGAACCGCCAATCACCAGCCTCCCTCGCTACCATGACATCATTGCCATGGCAACAGTCACCCTCGGAGACGACAGTGACGACAACAGGGCCACGAACACTAGTCATCCTAACACTAGTCATCCCAAAAATAAATACCTGCTGCTGCTAAAGAGACAGCAGGAGGGGGGCAGGGGATGCTGAACCAAGGGGGGAAGAAGGGGGGGAGTGTCAGTTCCCTGTGTGTGCGGTGGGAGTCCTGGCAGCGAGACAGCCCCCCTCCCTACACATCCCTACACCTAGCACAAAACAGAGCACACAGGAACACCTCAGTGTGTGGGGTGCGTACGTGTGTGTGTGTGAGTATGTGCGCGTGCCTGTGTGTGTGTCTGTGCATCCCCATGCCAGGGCCCCCGAGGCAATCTGCATGGGACAGACTTGTCTTGTCATGGCAGCTGACGGGAGGGCAGAGAGGTGGGCTGCTGTAGATCGCCGCCCCCTCCTCTGCACTGCTGGGAATGTGCCAGGAGCGCCACCACAAGAGCCCGGCTCTGAAGAACACCATCCTGACACTCGCTGGAATGAGGCTGGCAGGTCGCTCAGCATCCACACCACAGGGCGCTCACACGCACCACAGCGGAGAGAGTGAATGTGCGTGTGTGTGCGTGTGTGTGTGCGTGTGTGCGTGTGTGCGTGTGTGCGCGTGTGTGCGTGTGTGCGTGTGTGTGTGTGTGTGTGTGTGTGTGTGTGACTGTTTGAGTATGTGTGTGAGTGCGTGTGAGTGGTTCGATGAGCCTCCACACCGCAGGGCGCTCACTCGCACCACAGTGGAGAGAGGCCAGGACCACGTCACCAAGACTACAGGCCACAGCACAGAAAAGTATTGACAACCCCCACCCCTCCTTGTGTAGAAGCCGCAGAGGAGAGCGACACAGACTCGGGAGGAAAGAGCGCGAGAGCGACTAGACAAGAGAATTGGCAAAGGGGAGAAAAATAAAACGTCAACGAACTGAAATAAGTTAATTAACAATAGGATAGGAGATGCATTCGAAACCTGTCTTTGAGAAAAGAGGCGAGACACAAACACAAACCAACATACATACACACAAAACATACATACAAAATTATACCTATACACATACACACACACACACAAGTGGTCAGTGGCTGAAAGGTCGTGTGTGTGTGGGGGGGGGGCAGGGAATGCGACAATACAGCACAACTTCTGTATCTCTCCCCATCTCTCTACTTATTTCCTCACCGGCTATGGTGACCAATCAGATCCTCCACAGGCTCTCCGTCCCTCCAATAAGCACTGGGGAGGGACACAGCGTGGGGGGGGGGGGGGGGGTTGGGGCTGGAGGAGCCGCCCTGTCAGGCATGCTCATACTCAAGTCAGGGCCACACGAGATTGCGTGTCTTCTCTGTATCCCTGTACCCAACACCCACGCCTACACAACCGCTAAAAACTAAAACAATAATACGAACAACAATCACAACAATTATATTAATCATAACTCAGTGAAGCACAGCCCTTTCCGAGCCGCCGCTCACGCCAGCCTCCGCTGAGCAAGAGGGGGCGGTGATGTAGTCTCACCACTTTCAAGCGTCCAATTATTATTATTATTATTATTATTATTATTATTATTATTATTATTATTATTACTATATTCTTTCCTATACACCCCCCCAGTTACGCAATTGTCAAATGTGAGCCAGGGCTGCAGTAAGACAAGGCCAGAGCTATGTGGCAGTCCTGTAGCCCTGAATATAGGTGCTGTATTGTGCCTTCCAGTAACCCAGCCCTAGCAGGAGGGAAAGCGCAGTGTGAAAAGTGTATGTGTGTATCAGTGTGTGTGACCTGTCCTGGGACATCTGGTAATTAACCTTATAATAATAAAATAGTAGTAGTAATAATAATAATAATCACAATCATAATAGTCGAGAATGTGAAGCTGTGAAGGGGCTGTTGTGTTTGAACAGGACAGGAACCGTGTCAGATCCGTGTAACACTGAGTATCAGAGCCACAAGGAACAGCTGTCACAGGTGTGGACACAGACAGAGACGCAGAGACAGGGAGAAAGAGGGAGAAAAAGAGGGTGAGAGTGATAGAAAGAAAAAGAGGTAAATACCAGAGCAGAAGGCATGTTTCCTTTGGGGCTGGTGACTATGCTGTTTTTCGTGCTGTTTGACTGCGGCTGTGCGGAAAACACAACACAACGTTAAAGTAAAGTAAATAAAACCAGAGTGGAATAAAAAAGAAGAAAAATAAACAGACACACACACACACCAGCACACAAACAAAAGTAAACAGAAGAAAGTAGCTGGTCAAAAGCCGGTGTGGCCAGCCCCTGCGCCGTGAACGGTGAGTCCGACTGGCCAATCAAATGTGCTCATTGCCCTCATCTGCCCACCATCAGTGACACCGCCCAACCAATCAAAAGCGGTGGTTTGTCACCAGGGTTTCAAGAGTCAAGCTCTGCTGTCAGTGGTTCTTGCACGAGCTTTGATGGTGGGCCAATCAGAGGTGCCCGTTCAAATTAGCGGGGACATGTCCAGACAGCAGAGGAGGAAACGCGGCTGGAAGGAGCCCAAGCAGTGATGGGAAGTGCTGAACACAGACATGGGAGCGAGGCCGTCTCTGTAGTCTTGTACTCCAGGAATGGGCCCAAGATGCAGGGAGGAAATCACACACGCGCACACACAAACACACACGGAACAATAAGAGCAAGAACACAGAGCACAGGCTCCAGCAAACAGAAACAGCACGACAGGCGCCGCCACTCACACACCAACACGTCCCCCACATGATAAACAAACAGCACCCCGGTCAAATTCTGACCCGCTCTGAGAACATACGAATGGCCGCAGGGAGCCGATACACTGTTAGCTCACAAAGACGCGTCAACCATACAAGATCCACTGGGGAATCGCTAAAAAAAACTAACAAATAAGAAAAAACACAAATCGCATCTCAGTATTCAACAGAGAGCTTGAAAGACTAAGCACAAGATAGTTTATCCACCTGCAGGTTAAGAGGAAGGTTAACAATGCACTCACAAACACACCAAGAACAAAATTAGAAAAAAACTAAACGAATCTGGGCCACAGCAGTGCCACAGACGAACAGGCCAGGACCGCCCCATGTGCCACGCGGTCAGGTTCACGATTCTCAGGAGCGCTGGCAGTCCAACTACCTTTGCAGTTCCATTACAGTTGTGCTGTGCATGGATACAGCTTCCCATCGGTCACATGACCCCGCTTCCCCAGGCTGGTGGGCCGCAGGAGTGTTAAAGCTGTCCCTGAATACAAATCATCTGCCGCCCCCACTATTTCCTTTTCCCCATTGGTCTTCTTGATATTAATTACTTTTACTCTTTTTTGTTGTTTATGAATATATATAGAGCGGAAACAATTATCCTTTGTCAGGATCTGGCCACGATACGTCTTGTCTTGTCCCTCTCTCTCTCATTGCCCACTCCAGCGAGCCCCTCTCTGAGCGCAGGCTGATACAGATAGAGTCAGACATGTTTACAGATGCATACATTAATACACAAATATGTATGCAGCACATCCTGCAAGTTGGCGAATGCGAAAACAGCTCTGAGCATTCCCTGCGAGCTCTCACTCTTTTCTTCTCTTTTACCTCCCCACCTTTTCCTTCTCCTCACTGCATAGCACCCCCCCCCCACCCACACACACACACACACACACACCACCCCCTCCTCTGTAATGCAGTGTCTGTATTACATTTCGCCATTTGCAGGTTGGGAAGCGGAGAGGCCAGGCCATACTCCACTGGGGACGCAGCTCGGACAGCGCGAGAGGACGAGCGCACAGATGCAAAACCTCTGATCCTCTTTTGTCATTTTAAGAAACATATACAGTGTTTTTATGATTTATTTCTATTAAAAAACACTGTATAAAGTGCGTTTAAATGAGGGACATTTTTATGCTCCTTCCCTGTGGCATCTGACTTCTCTCCTGTCTCCTCTCTTCCCTGTTTCTGTTCCTCCCTTCTCCTGCCTCCTGCCTTTCCAAATCTCTACTTAACCCGGCACCCTTCCATTTCTCTCTCTCTCTCTCTCTCTCTCTTTGGTCCTGTACTCCCACCCCTCTTTGTCCCTTCCTCCTCCTCCTCATCCCTGTCCACCCACTCTCTCTTCCTCACCGAGTGGAGGAGGTGTCACAGGCTGGTAATCCCCTGGTAAAGATGTCTTCACTGTATATTACTTAGTTTGACTAAACATGTCAAGTGGCCCTGGATACAGGCATCTGCTCACTTACAATAATAATAATAATATATTCTTATTAATTAAACAGTCCCTCTTCCCTGGTCACTTCAGTCCACTGTTCGGACTCAAATGGGGGAACACAGGACTTTTTTTTTACGAATTAGGCGTCGTTCAATTGTTGGGAGTTTTTCCTGGAGCAGAAGCTCAGCTCATGTTCAGTCATGCTGGCACATTTTATTATTGCTTGTGCCACATGCCAGGACCCCTTGAAAGCGAAGCTTCAATCTCGGTGGGTGAAATAAATACATACATAAATAAAGTCCATTTGCTAAATCCTAAACCAGTGTAAAGGCAGTGCAAAGGTTTGTCTCTGTATAGGGAGAGAATACTCTACTGCTACGGCTGTGTCTCACAGGGTGGACACGCTGTGATGACATCACGGCACGGTGACTCTCTCAAGCTGCAATGAAGGCCCAAAACAAAAACTAACAAACAAATATATACTGGATTAAAAATTGTCATGGTTTCAAAAAACAGAAATACGTACAAAACTAAAAAGAAAGAAAAAGAGGAAAAATAGGCGGAATGGGCAGAAGTGGGATTGGATGAGCTCTACAAAAGGGATAAGGAGAGAGAAGACAGGAGGGGCTGTTCACGAGAGAGAGAGAGAGAGAGAGAATGAGAGGGAGATAGACTGGGATTAAAAATGGCAATCCTCACCATGTACTGAACAGTAGAGCTGGATTTCCGTTTCTGTGCCACCGATGGAGGGATGGAGGGGAGAGAGAATGAGACAGTGTGAATGTCATGGAGACGGTCTGCTCAGATCCTGCTTTTCTTGCGGTTATCTGCTAGGTATTTATCGATTTATATGTTTTACTGTGTGCTTGTTTTCTCTCTCGTGTTGTTGCGGGGTCGGGCTGCCAAGACAATGGTCTCCGTGTCGAACCCAGGAAGACACTGGGAAACAAGCGCTAGGTGTTCGTGCGTTGTGGCGTTTTGTCATATTTTGTTTTGCTGCCACAGTAAAATTTAAGCATGACATCCTAACAGCGCTGCTATCTGAGGCATGGGAAAGGGGTATAGTCACTGGTCACAAACAATAATAATAATAATTATTATAATAATCATAATGACAAAGAAGGGGAATTGCAACTGTGGTTTAAATAATAAACAACAATGAGAATTGTTGGGATGGTAAAATCATTGCATTAATAGATATATATTTCTAAATTACATACACAGAGAAAGGATTATACAACTGCAGAACTGATATGCATCTGTTAGTAGGCAATGGTGAGAAATGTATCATTGTTTTGAAGCACCAGGGGGCGCTGTCCCCTGAGTCTGCAACAGCACCAGCACCAGCAAAAGCACAACTGAAGCCTCTGATTTTATATTATTTTATTGATGAACAGAGTCTGCAGGGAGGGCATCTTGGGAGGGCCAGAGAGGTGGGGGTGGGGGGGTGAGGGAAAGATATGAGAGAGAGCTTCCCGTGTATGCATGTAGTGTGTAATTGCTTTGGCAACACTGCTAATTGTGAGCCATGCCAATAATGCACCTTAAATTGAAAATTGAAATGGAAATTGAATTGGTGCATGCTCCGTGTTATGCTCAGTGTTGCGCCTGTCTCATACCGTACTCAGTCTGAGCTCAATGCAGCAGGAAAGCAGAGCTGCAGCAGTTTGATTTAGTGTCGCGCTCCTCTATGTTCCTCTCCTGCCATCTCCCCTTAGTCCCTCTAATAAGGGTCTGCCAGACGAGCGAGTGACTGCGGACTTCGTGGCACTCAGGTGTCATTCCACACGGCACAGTTATATCCACCAGAGGGACTGTCCTCGATTTCACACAGAGGTGGGCAGGAGAACACACAAGTCACTCAGCATAGGAAATAATTAGTGTTTTATATTTTTTAAATGAATGAATATTGAAGAATTATACTTTTTTTTCTTTTTGTTTTAACACTGAATAAATTAAAAATAGCAAGAAACAGATGGTTGGCTGCAAGTGAAAATACAATCGAAATTAAATGAAATTATTAAATACACAGTCATGGGGGAGTATGAGTGAATGTATGTGTGTGAGTGTGTGGGGGTGGAATGTGTGTGTGTGGCAGGAGGGGAGTATGTGTGTGTGTGTGTGTGTGTGTAGCTGTGTGGGGATATGGGAGGCCAGGAGGGAGCGTCGAGCTGTGAGGTGTTTTGCATTAAAGAGAGTGAAGGGGGCGGAGAGTACATTAATAAATAAATAAATAACCAAGGGAAAAATAACATTTTAAAAATTAACCAAACCAGCCAGTCCCCCCAGCCCCAGAATTTGAAAACGCGGGTACACGGGGGGGATGGTTGCCTAGCAATGCGTGAGGCACAGTGACAGTGGAGCGGCTATTTCTGTCTGGGTGTTTCTAGGGTTCAAAAGCAGGAGTTATTCCTGGAGCCGCAGCCACATTCCCAGCTGAACTGACACACAGCATTGAGGCGGGGGGAGGAAAGAGAGGGAGGGAGGGAGGGGGTAGGTAGAGGTTGAGAGTGGGAGGGAGGGTGTGGTGAGGTAGAGGAAGAGTCGTTGAGAGGGAGAGAGAGAGGCAGGGAAAGGGAGATATGAAAGTTGGGGGTGTGGGAGTTTTTGATATATGGTTGGTTTGGAGGGATGGAGAGAGGGAGGAGAGAGGGGAGGAGGTAAGGGAGGTGGAGGAGAGCAAAAGAGATCAGAGGGCGGGAGAGGGAGAGGGAGAGGGAGGAGAAAGGCAGGAGGGGGTGAGTAATGGAGGTTGGGTAGTGGGGGGGAAGAAAGATGGTCTGAGGAAAGAAGAAGAGGAGGAGGAGGAAGGAGGAGAGGGTGGAAGAGTAGAGTGGAGAGCTGAGGGAGCGATTTCAGAGGAGAGAGAGAGAAAGAGAAGGAGCAGTTCTCTGTAACTGATGCTGCACTAGATTATTGTTACGTAAATATCTGTACTGTGTTTTTCTGTGTTATTCCACAGAGGTGCTCAGGCCTGGGGTCTCGTAAGAGGAACCTCCTGTCCAGTATCCCAAATACAGCTGTCTGTCAATCGTAAAAAGTGAACAGGAAGTCAACACAGAACCAGGTAGTCAAAAACTGATCCCTACATCGTCCTCTCTCACAAATGGCTTCATTCGCTCAACAACAGGACGCTATAAAACACAGGCAGTGCGTCATCTTTTGTGGGTTTTACGTTCTCCAACAAGTATGGGTGGAAAACGATACTGAGAGAAAGGAATAACCTGGAATACACACAACAGCAGAAACAACTGCAACCACAGCAACACAACACGACCTCACACGGGTGCCTGTGCAGGGAAGGCTAGTCAGGTGCCCGATGCTCCCTGTGATTGGAGTTGCAATCCCTGTCCATTCCAGTTCTGTTCTACTCCCATCACAACACCAAACCCACGCTGTGCCCATCATTACCCGACTCGACCCGCAGGGGGCTCCACAAACAGCTGGCCTTGCCTCACGCGTTCCCCCGCTTGAGAGGTTGATCGGCCGCTACCTTACTCGTGTGTGACGCTACAGTTACTAAGCGTAGGCAGACCACTTCCCTGTGAAGAAACACCGTCGCACATCTCAGCCTCTCTGACGGCCTCTCGCGTGCATTGAGCCTGTGCCAGAGACTGTCGGCTCAATACTGATTCCCACATTACTGCACAGTGGGCAGGTCTCGCTCCAGTCCAGTACGGCATGGCTTGGGCCCACATGGCTCTCTCTCTTAATCACTGGGTATAAACGCCTCTGAACACAATACCCTTCACCCCAAGGACGGCGCACTGTCTGCCTAATGCCTCAACCCCTCGATGCACAGAGAGAGGCCAGACCACACACTTCTGTTCACTCTACAGCCTACAGCCCACCCAGGCTGACCAGGGCCATCACCGTATAAAACACGCAAGGGCACGCTCGCTCACACGCAGAAACACACAGTCAAAACGGTACCACAAAAAAACAACATACAGAACGGCAGTGGCGGCAGCGCACGCTAAGCCAGAGGAGCCAGAGGAACAGCAGGGAAAGGAGAGCAGGATAGACAGAGAGCTTGAGAAAGAGAGAGTGCACAGGCAAGCGAAATATGGAAAGAGAGAGATGGGAATTTGGTTGGCTTACCTTGACGTCAGCCTTCTTGTTCAGTAGACTCTTGGCTGCTGCAGAGGGGAGAGAGCAACAGACTCAGTCAGGGGGGGCACACAGGGGCGAGCGGACAGGGCAGAGCCGGTCAGGCTGTGGGGGGAGGGGTGGACACTGACAGGACTGACAGCAGCCCTGATCTGTGGGCAGCAGAGAGGGCCCCACACAGCTATGCAAGACTTAAAACATCAGAAAAAAATAAAATCATAATTTAATAATAATAATAATAAAGATTCCGACAAACAAGGCCCAGGCAATATCTGTACAGAACTGGCAGGAAGCGACACTTCGACCACAAGGACGACAGGTAAGACTGCCATGAAAACTCAGACAGCAGCAATGTATTTCTGTAATATATTGTAAAGCCATGCCGGCAGGTGCAGGACCTAGTTCAAGAGCCTTCTGGGGCCGCACCACTGCGCCCTTGCCGACTCTGCATCACAGTATATAGGTACATATTAAAAAAAAACAATAATAATAAAACAAACAAATGATAATAACCAGTGTGTTCATGAAAACAGAATGAGTTCAATCATCGCACGGAAACAGGGCAAAGACGCGGACAGCACTGCAGTCACAGAGTCCCTGCTTTGGAGGGGGGTTAGATGGGGAGACTTGAAAATGGGGACCACCATGTATATGGCTGTGCTTTTCTCTTCACCCAGGAGTGAAGAGATCAAACAGGCCCAGTTTGGACTACAGTTGGGTCTCCAGGTTGCCCTTCGTTCCCTGTTAGGACCAGCACTTTAATTACTTGAGCACAGAGTCTATAGGCCATACCAGAGCTAGCCTATGAATCTGCACAGTGGTTTGGGAGCTGAGTGGGGCATGAGGGGTGGGACGCTATCCCTCTGTAGCATGGGGCCCCAGAGCGAAACCCTTCCTTACCTTGCAACACATTTTACAGAAGAAGCGAGAGAGCGCAGAGGACAGAGGGAACGAGAAAGAGAGGTTAAAACAAGAGCTGCAGAGAGAGAGGGAGACAGAGAGGGCACCCTGTCCGTGACCCTCGGCACACGGACACACAAGCAGGGCCCTACAGAGCAGAGCAGGAGCAGAGGGAGGGTAGGGGGTTCGCAGAGAGAGAGAGGCTAGTGTCGCTGCAAGAGGCCCTGCGCTGATCTGAGCGGAACTGGAGAGAACGATTGGAGGGTCAGTGGTTGATCATATAGATCAGACATGGTAGGAGCAGGGGGGCAGGTACGATGGACGGACGAAGCTGAGCATCAGTGCAAAACCTCCAAATATTCAAGCAGGCCATCCTGACGCTCATTAGGGGATGTCTTACAAGCTAGTGTACGCTTGGCGGGGGTATCACCGCAGTGGCTGCTGTTGTCGATTACGAGGTTTTCAGTCTTATCGTTCCAGCCAGCAGGGGTTGCTGAGGTGCAACACACACACCCACACACACACAAAAGGTGACTCCACAGAGACACCTGCTGGCAGCTAGAACTAATTTATCAATAAAACACCCTCCCCATTAATGTCAGCTGTCAAAGAGCAGTAAATCTCAACAGCGTTTTATCCATTTTATTTCTCTAAACTCAATGAGAATGGTTCCTTTGCTGCGCAATGGCCTGACAGTGGCTCCCTAAATTGCTTTTGAACTGACCCGGCCAGCTCGTTTCGGAGTATTACAAGGGCTTTTCGGCAGTGTTGCCATCAGTAAAACCACTGCCATGGTGTTGCAAGGCCCTGACATATGTCCCTGTTGTACTACACTGCCCCGGGCTGCGTGTTTACTATAGTGTGCTTACTATGGTGTGCCATTGTAGACTCCCATACAGGTACAGTATTGCTGCCCAACACCGCCAAGGGTCAGTATAAGACTGACATTGTTAAGTAGCTCCCCACACAAGGGAGAGCAAAACATCCTCACGAAATTATAATTTATATATATATATATATATATATATATACATACACATATACACACACACACATATACACAGTGGCTATAGAAAGTCGACACCCCTTTGAACTTTTTTCACATTTTGTTGTGTCAGTGCCTCTGAGTTTCATGCATTTAAATGAGTATTTTTTCCCCACTTATCTACAGACCATTCTCCCCATTGTTCAGGTGAAAAAAAAATGTATTGTGTAAAAATATATATATATATATATATATATATATATATATATATAAAATATACAAAACTGAAGTCTCAACCCCATTGACTTAATACTTGGTGGAAGCACCTTTGACGGAAGTTACAGCTTTGAGTCTGTCGGGATAGGTCTCTACGACCTTTGCACACACAGATTTGTCAATATTGGACTTTTCTTCATTACAAAACTGTTCAAGCTCCGTCAAGTTCCTTGGGGAGTGTTGATGGACAGCAATCTTCAAGTCATGCCACACATTTTTGACTGAATTTAGGACAGAGTTCTGACTGTGCCACTCAAGGACTTTTATATTTTTGTTCCTTAAGTCACTCCAGTGTAGTTTTGGCTGTGTACTTCAGGTCACTGTCATGCTGAAATGTGAACTGTCCCAGTTTCAGCTTTCTTGTCGAGAGCAGCATGTTTTAGAACATAAGAAAGTTTACAAACGAGAGGAGGCCATCATGCTCGTTTGGTGTCCATTTATAACTAAGTGATCCAAGGATACTATCCTTTCTATTTTTAAATGTTCCCAAATTTTCAGCTTCAGCCACATCGCTGGGGAGTTTGTTCAGATTGTGACGACTCTCTGTGTAAAGAAGTGTCTCCTGTTTTCTGTCTGAATGCCTTGAAGCCCAATTTCCATTTGTGTCCCCGGGTGCGTGTGTCCCTGCTGATCTGGAAAAGCTCCTCTGGTTTGATGTGGTCGATGCCTTTCATGATTTTGAAGACTTGATACAAGTCCCCATGTAGTCTCCTCTGTTCCAGGGTGAAAAGGTTCAGTTCCCTCAGTCTCTCAGTAGGACATTTGGGGAACTGTACACAGTATCCAGATGAGCTCTAACTAGTGCATTGTACAGTCTGAACATCACTGCCCTTGTTTTAAATTCTACACTTTTGACAATATACCCTAACATTCCGCACGTGGGGAGCGAAGGCTGGCCCGTGTGGTCCGATCCAACAGACGAGCTACTGTAGCTCAAATTGCTGAAAAAGTTAATGCTGGTTCTGATAGAAAGGTGTCAGAACACACAGTGCGTCGCAGTTTGTTGCGTATGGGGCTGCGTAGCCGCAGACCAGTCAGGGTGCCCATGCTGACCCCTGTCCACTGCCGAAAGCGCCTACAATGGGCACGTGAGCATCAGAACTGGACCACGGAGCAATGGAAGAAGGTGGCCTGGTCTGATGAATCACGAGTTCAAGATGTTGACAAGGCCTACAAATTCCCCAGATCTCAATCCAATCGAGCATCTGTGGGATGTGCTGGACAAACAAGTCTGATCCATGGAGGCCCCACCTCGCAACTTACAGGACTTAAAGGATCTGCTGCTAACGTCTTGATGCCAGATACCACAGCACACCTTCAGAGGTCTAGTGGAGTCTCAAAGGGTCAGGGCTGTTTTGGCGGCAAAAGGGGGACCTACACAATATTAGGCAGGTGGTCATAATGGTATGGCTGATCAGTGTAATATCATATGCTTTCACATGATCTACAGGACTTTTCTGTACTTTGCTCCATTAATCTATATATCCTGACAAGTACCCCAGATAAGAAACATCTCCATAACATGATGCTACCACCACCATGCTTCACAGTAGGGATGGTGTTCTTTGGGTGATACGCTACAGAATCTCAAAATCTCTTGAGAGTTTTTTTGCATCATTCAAACAGGATTCAAAGTGGGCTTTGGAGTGCTTGGGATATTGTTGTCACATGCACCCTTTGACCAGTCTTGTTTTGCTCCAAGAGAGATTCAAAGCCTTTGAGATTTTTTTATACCCATCCCCTGATCTGTGCCTTTCAACAACTGTCCTGAAGTTCTTTTGAAAGCTCCCTTGTGCTCATGGTTGAGTACCTGCTTTAAATTGCACTACCCAGCAGCAGGAAAGCTCAGGAACTACTGGATTTATCCTGAAATCATGTGAATCACTACAGGTTTAACACAGGTGGAGGCCACTTAACTTCGGGTGTGAATTTGAAGGCGATTGCTTAAATCAAAAGGTAATTTTGGATTGCTATTACTAAGGGCAGTGGACACTTATCCAACTAAGCTATTTCAGTTATTATTTTTTATACATTTTCTAGACATTTCTAGAATATTGTTTTAATTTGGAAGTTGTGGGATAGAATGTGTAGATAAATTGAAAAAATATAAATTTGAATTCCAAGCTATGAGACAACTAAAGGTGAAAAGGGGATGTAGACTTTCTGAAGACACTGTCTACAGATGAAGGTGTATATGTGTGTTTTATACCCTAGCTCCTCCTGGGTACAGACTGTTCATACAGAACCCCCTAACCTGAAACATAGATATCATACAGTGTTCTTATACTGGATATATCTGCAATCTTACATGCACCCCGCCCCCATTTCCCTATTCATGCACCATTCCAGTGCTCAAGTCACATGCAGCATTCAGCACACCAGCGGGCAGACAGTACCATCCTTGAAAAAGAGGGGGGGGGGGCAGGGGACTGAGGGGAAAGACTGACAGAGAGAAACAGAGATAGAGACGGAGGGAGGGAGGGAGAGAGGGAAGGGGGTGAGAGGGAGCAGAGTTTGGGGGGGACCAAGGGTGGTAGAAAGATAATAAAAGAGTGAGAAGCAGGAGGGTAGAACGAGGAAAAGAAAGAAAGACTAAAGATGGGAGGAGAGAGAGATGAAGGAAGAATGAAGTAAAGAAAAAGACTCATGCAAGAGTCACATGACACTGGTCTGAGAGAAGGGGGGGTGAGTGATTGATGATGGATGATGTAGCCATGATGCCACTGTGACAGAAAACCTACATCCCTGAGAGAGAGACAGAGAGATGGAGGAGAAAGACAGAGAGAGGGAGGGAGGGATAAGAGAGTGGGGGAGGGATGGAGGAGAGAGGGAGGGGCAGAGAGAGGGAGGAAAGGAGGAGAGACAGGAAAAGAAAAGGTGGGATAGAGGAGAGACAGGAAGAGAGAAGGAGGGATAAAGGAGAGAGACAGGGGTGGCTGTAATATGCAGAAATGGAGGCTGCTCTGTCACTTTGCACCCCACAGCTGACCAAGCTTAGTCCAACAGTCAGGCAGAGAGGAAGACAGATAGACAGACAGACAGTGGCAGAGGCTGTCAATGCATCTCTGAGAATGGGGCGGGGAGCAGCAGACCCAGCCCAATGGGATGGGAATGAAGTTTAACGAGCTTAACGAAGCTAAGGATGGAGACGAGGGCAGAGGGCGGTGATGAAGAACTGCATCACGACTGCATGCCTGCGCTCCATGCTGCAGGAAGGGGGGCTTGGGGGAATGAGAGGTACAGAGAGGTAGAAGAAGAGCGGGGGATGAGAGGAGAGGAGAAGAGGAAAGGAGAGAACGGGAGAGCCCCCCCTCCCAGAGGTGTGTGGCTACCTTGTTCCACCAGCCCTGCGGTGGTGCCGGCCGCGGCGGCAGCGGCAGTGACTGTAGCCGGAGCTGTAGTCTGCCGGCCAACTGTTAGTGTCACGCAACAACATCGACGACAACAACGAGAGAGAGAGAGAGGGAGAGAAAGGGGGAGAGAGTCAAAGAGAGAAAGAGAGGGGGAGGAGAGCGAGAGAGAGAAGGGAAAGGAGAGAAGAACTGCCGTTAGTCAGAAAAAGGGGAAAATGGTCAGTTACACACACGCCAGTGCAAACACCTCCTTCACCTGCGGGAGCACCCCTCCCCCCTCTCTCTCGCTCTCTCCCCGCCTCCTTCAAACAGAGGAACAAAAAAAGAACAACTAGGTCTAGTGGAAGAAAGCGAGTTTCGTAGACGTTGGCGTCCCAGGGAGTGTGTGCAGTTGCTCCAGTGTTCTTGCCTGCTCTGCCCCAGGGGTAAGTAGGCTAAGTAGACCTGAGCCCAATCCCCCACGCACAAGCATGCATATATTTACACTCTCACCAACAAACACACACACGTGTTGCGCACACAATCATTGCCCAGAACTCGAATCTATGTAATAAGGACAGCATTTGCACTTTTATGCAAATAACTGGTACAAACTGCACAGATGGAGGAGAGAAGTAGCTTGTGTGTACAAGTCTATAGAAGACTCTATACTACACAAATGGATGCGAAGCTACACAAATGGGAGCAAGGCTATATAATCAGACACCAGACTAAACAAATGGATGCCAGGCTATACAATTAGATGCCAGACTATACAAATTAATCACAGACAATATAATTAAACGCCAGACTATACAAATGGATCATAGACAATATAATTGGACACCAGACTATACAAATGGCCGACAGACTATACAATTGGACTCCACACTATACAGACACACTCAGGACAAAGTATCTGCCGCCACTGCCGGCTCTGACCCTGGACCCAGGAGGCTCAGGATTGGGGGGTCCTGGAGTCGCCTGGGGGCAAACTGGTGTGGGAGACAGGTGGCTACACAGGGACACTCCACTGCAGCTCTGTGAGGCAGGCCAGCTGAGGTCCCTTTCCCTTCTGATTTGGTCGATTCAACGCATCCCTTCACAGCATCTCTGGGGCAGGAGAACCGAGCACGAGCCCAAGCCAGAGCTGAACTCTATTACATTATTTAAAAAAAATTCTTTTCAAACTCTGCCACTACACCCTTGTTCTCCTGAGTGATGAGTCAGTTGAAAGCGGTGCTGATCTGATAATTACAGTAATGAGGGGTGATAATGATAAGGTGTGTGTCTGGGGGCTGCGAGGAGTGCTGGGTGAGAGGTGCTGTGTGGGAGCCTGGCAGACACGAGAGCAGCCCCCCGCCTTCTCTTACAGGGAGCTGTGGCCAAGCCCGGTCTGGCAGTCTCCTCACGCCAGGAGCAGGAGGGACGGCAGGGCGGGCGAGACACACAGAACCCGCAGTCCCATTGCTGTGCTGAGGGAGCTCTGCCACACCACACAACGAGTCTGAGAAAACAGTCTCACATACACTCACATACACAAGTCACACGCACACTCTCAAAAGAACAACCCAGGAAGGAATAGAAGCCACTGTCTTTTTTTCTTTCTTCTTTTTTTCTCAGCAGGGGCAGGGTTTTTTTTCTCACCAGAGTCCCAATCAAGTGACCATTCCCTGCCCTGACACTTGACTTGACCTGTAACGGCCCTGTCTTACACAGTGCCTGTCTAGCTGAGAGTATACCTCTCTCTGCTACTCTCTCCTGCTTCTAAGCCCTCTAGCGATATTAAACTGTGTGTGTGAGTGTTTGTGTTTGCATGTGTTTACAGCGTCCCCAAATTGGGCACCAGGAGTTTCGTTACACTAAGCATTCCCTTCTTTCTCAGGAAGAAGGCCAATTGGCAAGGAGCCGGAGTGGCAGGCCCGGCCAGGGAAGCAGCACTGCCGAGAGGGGAAGTGGCAGACGACCTTTGACCTGTCACGCTGGGGATAAAAGGGAAGCTGCCGGCAATGGTTTAAACGAGATAGGTGTTACGGTTTAAATAGTCCCCCTGCACAGCTGCTGCACATTAATCAGTTCCACAGCTGACACAGCCGCACACTCACCAGAGAAGTTCCTAGTGGCCAGCATGGTGGTCAGGATGGCCCCCTGCAGAGAGAGGATAAGGAAACAGGATGATGTCATGGTCTGGGGCATCACCATCGCCTCGCCTCCCCAGCAAACACTGGGTCTCCAGTCATCTCATCTCACCCTTTTCAGTGTGACACATACGAATGGCCACTCTCTCTCTCTATCTCTCTTGCTCTATCCCCTTCCCTCCCTTTCCCTCAGTCACCAGTCCCTCTCTCTCTCCATCCCTCCCTCCCTGTCCAAGTAGCTGTGCAGACTCACCTTCAGTTTCCTCCTGGCGTTGAATTTCTTCAGACACTCCACTGTCTCCTGCCTGTGCATCATGGAGGCCACGGTGGAGCGTTGCTGTGAGAGAGGTAGAGAGAGAGGGAGTTGATTTACTCATATTAGTAAAGTAGTGGATCATGGTAGAGTAGCAGTACATTTGTGGTAATCGTTGCAGTAGTAGTGGATACAAGAAATTGCACCTTTGTGAGGGTTTGTATTTGGGGTGTGTGACTATGCGAGTGTGTGTATATCAGTGTCCGTGAGTATTAGTATACAGTGCTTGTGTGTGTGTGTGTGTGTGTGTGTGTGTGTGTGTGTGCTTGTGCTGATACTCACGCAGACCCACGGGTGCTTGAGGGCCTCCTGGGCAGTGATCCTCTTGGCGGGGTTGATGGTCAACATCTGGTTGATGAGATTCTTGGCTTCAGGGGTGACTGTGTCCCACTCCGGGGAGGGGAACTGCAGCAGAGGGAGGGGGAGGCAGTGAGTCAACAGCTGACTGACCAGTCGCACACTGCTCACACAATGGCTCGACTGACACACTTATATGCACACACACACACACACACACACACACAGACTGACACCCGGACACACAGGAAGATATATGCAGACTGAAACAACATCCAGTAAACACAGACTCACACAGACAGACTGGGGAATTGAAGGACTGACAAAGACAGATAGACAGACAGACGGGCAGACAGGCAGGCCACACTCACATCGTAAGCTCCAGCTTTAATCTGCTGGTACAGTTTGTGCTGGTCTTCATCCCAGAAGGGAGGGTAGCCCACCAGCAGGATGTACAGAATCACACCTGGAGAGAGAGAGAGGGAGTGTCACAAAACATTTTCAATTTAATATATATATTGTAGTATTGGTGTCTGTTTTTAAGGGCTATGTAAGTGTGTATGTGTGTGTGTGAGTCAGTGTGAGTGTGTGAGCGCAGTTGGGAGCATCTATATATAAGTGTGGGTGAGAGTTCCTGTGTGTGTGTCTGTCTGTGTGTGGATGTGAGTCAGCATGAGTCAGCGCCGGCCCAGCACTCACCACAGGCCCAGATATCCACCGGCTTCCCGTACGCCTCCTTGCGCAGGACCTCCGGAGACAGGTACCCTGGCGTGCCTGCGAAGCCTGCCCCGCAAAACAGGAAACAAACGATCAGTACAGATCAGCCAGGGAGTGGGCCGGGAGTCTCCCCTGCTCCGGTGAAGAGACCTCGTTGGGCCCACGTTCTCAGTCAGACAGTCAGGCAACACAGGCTTGGAGTGGCTCCTGCCAGTCCTCGAAGCCAGTCCGATCTGTCCAGCGTGCCGTTTCCGAGGTGGTGACGGTGCTGTTCAGTTGGCACTCCAAAGCACTTTCCCGGTGACAAATCCTGCCCAGGCACCGACTGTGCTGCCATGCGAGACTGACAAGGTTGCCTTGGGCTTAATAAGGTTCATGAGCCAGCCAGCCAGCTATTCGGTCAGGGTATCAGTCAGTGCTTCTGTCAGAGAGTCGGACAGTCAGACAGTGAGTCAGTCAGTCACCCAGTGTATCAGTCAACCACCCACCCAGCCAGAGAGCCAGACAGCCAGCCCGAAAGACCTAACCTAGCTCAGACTCTGCTGCTCTACAGTGGAAGTCAGGTGGTCAAAGACATCTCTTCCACCCCCCAGTGCTTGTGCTTAATGGCTTACTGTAGTTTTGTAATGATAACAGACACCTGTGTCGTCTCCAATGTGCAAAGCGCTCTGTGGCGACTCGGCGACGGGCGCTATGCCAAATAAAGATCATCTTGATTGACTGATTTGTGGGCCCAGCTCTGGTGTCTCCCCCCTGCCCTACGTACCAAACCAGGCCTGCTGGTCGCCCTGCACCTCGATGGCCAGTCCAAAGTCAGCCAGCTTCACCGCCGCATTCTTGCACTTGCTGGCCAGGAGCAGGTTCTCTGGCTGGGGGAGAGGGAGGGGAGCAGGATGGGGGCAGGTCAGATTAATCCAGTTCCACTGCAGTACACACTCACACTGACACTCAGATACATACTGACACCGCAGCAACACTGAGACACACTCGCACTCACATAAAAACACAGGCAGACAGGCAAATACAAATCACCCTTGACAGCCACTGGCACCCATACACACACACACACTGTGACACACACAATCCCACTCATAATGACGCACACCAACACTAATGTAGCTCACACTGACACGCAGATAGACACACACACACACACACACACTTCCAGAAAAGCAGCCAAGCCTCACACAGGCACACACTCACAGTAACGCACATACATTCAAGTATCAATGTGTTTAACTGACACCCACTCACTTGATCAGCAAACGACAGGACAGACACCCTTGCAAACAGATCACCGCCCCCCCATAAAAATAAAACAAACAAGACAAAACCTGGCCGGTACAGACAATAACACTGTGACAGCCGGTCGCCCACACGGTGTATAGCAGACTACAGCACAGTGGGGCTGGGCCGTCCCCCTGCTACGGCAACCCAGCGGGGACTCTGCCACGGCACAGGCTGTGTCAGGATGCGATCAGGCTCGAAGGAAGTAAGAACCGCCACACAGGAACCTGGCGGGGCGATCAGGGTCGGTGTTGAGAGGCTAAAAGCAGGGCGGGGTGCACTGACCCTTCCCAGAATGCACTTTTCCTGCCTTTGTGTTATTATTTTTACAATCCCTTTTCCTGTTACTTTCTTGGGCAGTATTTTGTTTCTCTTCTCCTGCCCAACCTCAGCCAAAGGGCAAGGTGATGCAGTATCTGCTCGCACACACACTCTCACACAGATGCACATCTTAATAATAATAATAATAATAATAATAATATTATTATTATTATTATTATTATTATTATTTTATTAGCAGATGCCCTTGTCCAGGGCGACTTACAAAATATACATACACAAACAGAGACACACAGACATCCACCCACGCATCCACCCACACAGGCACACCTGCAGAGCCAGCAGGTACACTACAGTACCTACAGTACGGCACACTGCACCGGATGCATCGACAATCACTGCCATGGCTCTACCCCTGCATTGCAGCTGCTCATTACTGCTGAAGACAGTCTCTCTCCTTCTCTCTCCCCCCTTCTCTCTTCGTCAATTTTCTCCTTTTTCCTTTAGCTTCTCTCCCTCTATTCACTATTCTCTCTCCATCTCTTCCCTTCTCACCTCTCGCGCTCTCCTTTCTTGGCTCTTTTCTCTTTTTTCTCTCTCTATCTATCTCCTCTTTCCTGTCTTTTCTCTCTCTGATACACTGAGCAGCCCTGGACCCTATCTCAGACTCAGACCCACACTGGGGTCTCATTCTTTCTTTCTCTTTCTTTTTTGTTTCTGCATTCCCCTCCCTATCTTTCTTCTCCTTCTTTCCTCCCTCTCTTTTGATTGTCTAACAGTTTAAATTCAGTTTCCACATCTCTGTGACGAGTCTTGAACAAACAGAGCAATGGACTGGTGCAATTAAAGATTTCGCAAAAGTTGATTGCTTTGAATTTGGTTTAATATGTTGCCGCTCTCTCTCTGTGTCTCCCTCTCAGAAGGTTTCGATGTGATTCCAATCAAAGCCCAGCCTTGTCTTGCTTTCCAAACACATGAAGACACCCATCCTGTGCTGCCGGACACCTCGCTGAGCGCATGTCATGTCCAGTTCAGTGGGCTACGATTCACAACCTTTCATAGGGCATCCTCTACCTGGGTCTGGACACGAGCTCACACAGCCAATACTGTAAATTCACACAAACACACACACACACACACACACACACACACACACACACAGGGAAGGACAGACATACACGCAGAAACAGTCACGGGCCCACAAGGCCTGCAGACAGCCCCCAAAACATACATGCATTATCCTGCAGTATCCAGCATGTCAAATCCCATAGACTGCACCTATACATCACACCACAGAAACTAGGGTAGCTTCTTTCCACTCGAGTGGGTATAACTGTGGGTTAATGTTAGAGAGACAGAGAGAGAGTGAGACGGAGGAGCTACTGTGCGGGTGTCTTCAGGAATGGATAGAGGGAAGAGGAGAAAGTAGAGAGAGAAAGAAATGAAAATGAACACCATCTCCCTCCCAAAATGCCACCTCTATTTATTTTTGGAGTGGCTGTAGGGCAAGAAAGCAAGAAAGAAAGGAAGATTCTGTTTGTCTTCTCTTGCTCTGGGCCACATGGAACCCGCTGGGGTCCAGGGGCCACAGGAAACATTGACAGATCCCATGAGGAGAGCAGGATCAGCACAGAGCTCCAGCCCCGGAGCACAGCGGCCTCTCCACCCACACAAACACCCCCCCAACCCCCGTCTCGTCAGCAGGGCCAAGCGAGGCTCGCACGCTGCCCCAGGACCTTCCATCTCCTGTAAAGCCAACTGGACGGTCACCCGCAGGCTCTGCAGCGGGCTGGAACAGAACCGAGAGAGAATAATACGCATGCAGCTCCTGGTAATGCAATCGACAGAGAGAGAGAGAGAGAGAGCACTGTCGTCTCCTATTTGGACACAGCCATACAATGTAGCCGGGCTCCAGGAACTGAACTCACACACAGGCCTCTCCTCTACTAAGCACCCCCCCACCTCCACAGCATCACGGATGTCAGAAGTGGAAAAGTACTGAAGACTCAGATAGTGGGTGAACGGGAGAGAAAAAGAAGTAGAATAAGAAAAAAAAATTGGCATCTGCGAACTCCCTGGCACCGCGCTCTGACGCAGACCTGAGACGGCAGCAGTACTGCTGGCTGGACCGCAGCGGGGGAGCACAGTCAGTTCTTGACCCAGGTCGAACCACTTTCCCACCTGTGAGTGTGGTTCCATCCACACTAAAGACAATCAGAACCCCAGGCTGCCAGGCCAGAACCGGGGCTGGTGGGCGAGTGTGGAAGGGGCTCCAGAGAGAAGCGAGACTGCAGAGACGGGCTTCCCCTGGGACATCTGATAAGAGCAGCACGGTCATGCTGCCTCTGGCCAGGATCAGCAGCCCTGCCCTGCACTGCGCACAGACGCCTTATTGGACTCGTCCATTGTTCTCTGTCTCCTTCTGTTCCTGAGCTACCTGGCACAGCTGCACTCTCCTTTCCTGGTCCACCCTGAGCTGTGCCAGTAATCTAGTGGAAGAAGGAGTTATTACCCCAGGACTCTGGTTCCACACCACAAATATTGCACCGGTCCAGGACTCCAGGACACAAGGTGCACGGAGCCCACACCTCCCCTCCTGAGCTGTGTGTTTGTGTTGTGACCCTGCTGACGTGAATTCTGGGGTAAAAACTTTACTTTAGTTCTCCTGTGCGACTTCACCCGTGTACTCTCACACACACACACACACACACACACACACATGCAAGAAAGACTGGAAAGACTGCACTATAGTTGGCTTGGGTTTTGAAAGGAAAGAGCTGGTCCCTCCCTCCTGCAGGCTTGCGTTGTCCAGCACTGGGCAGGGGGGGAACAGTGTCCCATTTCCCCTCACACTTCTTGCCACCATGTGAACTAGCAAGCTTTGACACCACTAGGCACCTGGGAGCCAAGTGTGCATGATGAAAACAATTACATTCAAAAGAAGAAAAGGTATACATTACACTCTGCTCCTGGACCTTTTAGGGCCCAGCTTGACATGAAGTCTTAGAACAGAGAGGTGAGAAAGTTTCTGACGTTTACACAGACACATTGCACGGGGGGGGGGGGTTACACAGAGTCAAGAGCCGTCCTCTCTCATGCAGGACCAGACACGGACACAAGAGACGCGCATAAACACACACACACGCACGCACACATGCACAATGCAAGACAGCATAGCCAGCAAGCCAATCGGAGCGAATGCAGCCAGTCGTGTTCTCAGATTTGGAGTTGTTCCAGGTCATAGGGGTCCCCAGTATTGCCACCCCTCTCAAGGAGAGAGACAGGGAAGCTCAGAAAACAAGAGCACTGCATTGAAGAGTCACTCTCTTTAAGTCACCACACCCTGCCACCATCTTTAATCATAGCTTTGTAATTTAGATTTAATATGTATAATATACACCATACATATTTATAATGCACATATCATAAATACATATGGTATGGATTGCTTTCAGTCCAGAATCAAAGTGAGTCTAGATAAACGCATGCATATAAAGTCATCAATTTGAGAAAAATAAATTCCATTAAAATATTCCATAAATAATAGTAACATATACAAATGCAAGTGTGCTTAAGACCTCTGCTGAGACCACAGGGCAGAGACAGTCAGAGAAGATGCTCAAGGTGCAGAAACGATGCACTCAAACCTGGACCCTCGATCCACTGCAGCATAGGACCAGCTGTCTACTGGGGTGCCACAGTCATTCCATACATGGCCTTTACCACAGTGTGGGGCTCTGTAGTGACTGGTCCGTACATTTATATATGGCCTATAGTGTATGCTGTCTCTCTGGGCTGATCAGCGCATGTGCATGCAAGTATGTTAAACATAGTCTGTCCATAGGGAGGGGTCTGTTCACTTGTATGTCCATAAGGAATGGTCATTGCATTTGTGTATCACTTGGTTGCCTCTAGATATTGCATCAGTACATGTACAGCCTATTTTGTGGTGATCGGTCATTTAACTGTCTACAGAGAATATTCACTGCACTTGTACGTCACCTTTCCCCTGTGTCTACAGTGATCAGCCAATCTATAGTCTTTGTAAGACCTATATTATGGTCATGTGACTGCTGGGGGTTAGCGGTTGGGCTGTACTGGCCTCAGCTAGCTGACGCACACTTACCCATTTAGTTTCAAGTGACTACGGCGCACATACAAACATAGATACACTCAGACACAGACACATAGAGAAACTCGAACAGAACATACGGCTGTTGGCTACTGCTGTGTGGACCCTTAGAAATATGAATGTCACGGCAGGAAGTGTGACCCTGCCACACACAGGCAAACACAGGCCCTTCAGCTACACAAGGCTGGTTGTCATGTCTCGATGCCCCATACAGGGGCCGATGCGCTAGATATTTCCGACTGCACTAGGCTCTGATAAGACTGCCTCTCTCTCAGTTTGCAGTATGAGTATGTGCACGTGTGCGTGTGTCAGTATGTGTGTTTGCGTACATTCACGTGTGCGCGTGTGTTGGGGGGGCAGGGAGCGGACAACACGAGCGCGGACAATCCACACAAAAATAGTCACAGGCTCGCACCCGTGATTCACACAGACTCACACAGACACCCAAACCCACACACACAGTGACCTAGTGACAACACACACTCCCACACACACAGGGGGACGCCACGTGGAGTGAGCCATCACTCACCTTCAAGTCTCGGTGCACCACGCCCATTTGGTGGCAGTGAAGCACCGCCTCCAGGATCTGCTGGATGCAATGACTGCATGCAAACACCAGGGGGCGCGTGTTAGTCAGAGCAGCGCTACAGTCCCGTGCACAGGCAAGGCCGGGGGGCAGGGCTCCCTCAGCATACCCCTGCCCCCGTCCCCACCCCCACTCCCACTCCCACCCTCAACCCAACCCTAACCCCAGCTAAACCCACTACACTGAGCCCTGTCCACTCCGCACCTCCCTGGACAGCTGCTCTTGTCGCTAAGCGGAAGAGCTGGCTGCTGTACAGTTCTGTGCTGCAATGGACCGCACTGGACTGGACTGGCCGGGCTGTGTGCTGAATGGGCCAAAGGAGGCTGGGGGCTCCATAGATTTAACCCTATTCTTTAGATTGTGATAATAAGAAACTTATATAATATATATACTTTACAGTATATAATATGTATACGTTCGCAATATATATATTTATTGTGTTGTATAATATGCACTGGACGAAAATAAAGAATGGACCTTTAGTTATTGCCAGTTCACACAACACTGTGGGCCCGGCCCTGGAAAGACCCCAGCAGCCTTTTGGCTTTCATTCAGAGCGCACTCTCAGTTACTGCACGGAACCAAACAACGGGCTCCGGTGAATCAACAGGGGCATCAACAGGCTTTCCGGGATCGGGATCAGGGGCCCGCGGCTCTCTGCTCTAGCAGGATGGGCGGTAGGGGATGTTCCTTTTGCTTAAATTTTTCAGGTACTTTTTTTTCTTCTTCAATCAGCCCATTTTTTTTACACGTTTTCAAACGAAGCAGGAGTTCTGAGCAGGTCTAGGCCTGGGTCTGCATAAAGCAGCACAGATGCACAGGGTTGCCTGTGTGCTGCATATAGTATATACAATAAACACACTCGTTTTCTGTTGTATAATGCCATCTGCACTCTGAAGCCGAGTATCGTCCGTTGACGGTCTGGGCGATTTGGGTGTCCAGTCCTGAGAGAGGTAAACTACAGCCCCTAGTCACTGTCAGTCCTACCACCCTTGCCCCCCACCCTGGGTCAGGGATCTGATTGTGGGACAGACTGACACCCCTCATCAAACCCCACCCCAGAGACAGACAGGCAGACAGACCAAGAGAATGAGAGAGAACAAGAACAAATGTGGGACTTATTCATTTAAAGAATACCTCTCAGTTTCAAATCTCTCTCTCATTTAAATAATTCCACTCATTATCATAAGCCTGATCTCTCTCTTGCTCTCTCTCTTAATCTTTCTCTCCGTTTTCCCCCTTACTTGACTATCCTATTAACGTCACAGTGTTTTGGGACTGTGCAAAAAGACAGAAAGTGAGAGCGTGTGAGAGAGGACAGGGAGGAAGGGAAGGAGAGGGAGACGGTGAGACTGTTGGCGTGTCTCTCTGTGCCAGGCAGTGATGCCATCGCTGTCAGGTTTAGGGCTGTAAATTAGTTCCTTGCATCTTTGTTTTCAACTGTCTCAAACAGAATCAGCTTACAGAGTCACTGTGTGTGTTTGTCCAATTATGCATGTGTGTGTAAGGGGGGGTCTTTGAGAACACTTGTATGTGTAAAGAGAATATGACAATGTAGTATTAGGACTGTGGAGATTGTGTGAGTGAGTGTGAGAGTGAGTGGTTACAGTTGCCAGCTGGATGCAAAATAACCAGCAAGGGAGTGTGAAGTGAAATGGCAGTGCCAGTGTGTTTAAGCAGATCAGTCTGTGCATTGGTGCTGTTGGAGCTGTAGGTTAAATGAGATACTTTACTTTACTTTGGTTTCCTTAAAGCAGGGGTCAGATTTTCTTTACAGTTAAATAAATAAATAAATAAATAAATAAATCTAGATACCCAAATAATAATAATAATAATAATACATAATATCCCTGAGTTTTAAAACAGCATGTATTCATAAAAAATGTGTTAAAAAGGTGTGAATTGCAGCATCCTGCCTGCTCCTTCCTCCACAGCCTGTGTGCTTATGACGCACTTCTTCAAGAGCGATTCAAGGAGTAGACTGCAAAAATATAGGAATCAATTCACCAATGCACACAGGTGAGCAAGACAGGAGCCTGAGAAGAAGGGTGGGACTCTGATCCTGCCTTAAGGAGTTGGTGTGCATCCATGTGTGTCAGTATTGTCCGTCTGCCTGCCTGTGTGAGTGAGTGAGCGAGCGAGCCAGTGTGCGTCTGTCTGTCTGTGTTGTGCTGGACGGACCTCCGCTTCTAATTTAGCCAAATGGGTACCAGTGAAACCCCCTGCACACCCTCGGGCCCCACCTGTCCCTCGCTCAGCTCTCCAAACTGATGGCTGTCAACAGTGACTGTGCGTGTGAGGAAGGGAAGGTGGGGGTTGGAAGAGCGGTTGGTTGGGGTTGGGGTGTGTGTTGGAAAGGTGGGGGGCAGGGGGAGGATACCATGCACAACAAGGACTGGCTTTATCATCATAGTCACCATCTTCATAGATATGTTACTGTCACACTGAGGGCAGACTGTAGCCCCGGGGACACACATGAGAGGACACTGTGGCCCCGGGGTTGGGGGACGGGACGGCACACGAGAGCGGTCACTGACTAGGCAACAGTTCAGAGGCAGCGGTGACACTACGGAGGCAGGTTGACCAGGGTCAGTATTAGAACCTTATTCTAATCTTTTTATTCACCCCTTCACACCACCGATCTTCCCTCGGGTCCAACCCAGGTTACGGCTTGGCTGGCTGGCCGGCTGCCCCACCCTTCTGGGGCAGGTTGCTCTTGATCCGGGTCAACCCACTTTCCCACCCATGTGTGCACTTCCTTTCACACTAAAGACGGTGTGCTAGTGTGGAAGGGGCTTTGGACTCGGCACGCTGGACGAGTCTTGAGCGAGCGCCCGTCAGCTGCTATGGAGTTGAGGGGGGGGCCCAGATTGAATAAAATACACAGCCATGGAGGAATACATCAGGTGGTAAAGTACACCACATATCACCATCCCAGCACATCTTGTTACTTTTGTACGCCTGACCTTTTCCACTGACTCACCTAATTGTGTCTTAACAAGCCTTAACAAGGGTACAGAACAGAGGGGAGATGCACTTTTTGTTCTGTACAGAAGCCAGCCTCGCTCACGATCCCTAGTGTCACCGCTGACATGAAACCTGTGTTCACTCCATGTTCAAAAATACACATCCCAGCTGCCCATATTGTCATCAGATTAGTGTGAGTCAATCCAAGATATATTTCTCTTCAGAATCCTATTAAGAATTTCAGGATCTTAACAGTAACATATTTGCATAACTTATAAAAAATATAAAGTAAAAGTAAATAAATTATAATACAGCAATAAAACATATGTATACATGTACATATAGATACACATATACAGTGTATATATGTGTACTGTATATATATATATATATATATATATATATACACACACACACACACAAACATACATATTTCAACATACAACACAAAATAAAATGAACATAAGATCAACCAAATAAAAGAATGATCACAATAATAATAATTATAATCATCATCATCAATAAATTAAGAGCACCAATGCTGTCGAGTTAAGATTCAGGGTGAGAGTTAGACAGGTGAGAGAGCAGTCAGTGCAGCAGGAGCAAGCTGAGAGTGCTAGAGACGGACAGTCAGACAAACAGACGGACGGACAGACGGACACACTGGCCTGGGCCAGTCCAGGACGGTACAGCACTACACATACTGACCTTCAGGTCCCTGTGAACTATGTCATGTTGGTGAATGTGATAGACACTGTCTAGAATCTGATGGATACAGTGACTGTGAAGACAAAACAGGGGGAGGAGAGAAAAGGGGACGAGAGGGAGGGAAGATGAAGAGGGGAAGAGGAGAGGAGGAGAGGAAGGGAAGGAAGGGATGGAGGGGAGGGGAGGGAGATGATAAAGGCACGGTGTGTGAGAAGTGACAGGGAAGATGAGTGTGGAAGAGAAAAAGAGGGGGAGGAAGGGGATGGGGAGAGGGGGGGGTGGGAAGAGAACAGGAGAGCACAGATAGGGAGTGGAGGGGGAAGGAGAGAGAGGGAGATGAGGAGAGGAGTGAATGCAGTGAGGAGGAGTGAGGAGACAAAACAGACAGTTTTAACAGGATGAGACTCCAAGACAAGACTACCTACAACACAGCAGCACAGTCAGCCAGGCTCAACACTGAGAGACAGAGAGAGAGGGAGAGAGGGAGCAAGAAACAGACAGGAGAGAGGGCAATAGAGAGCGAAAGAGAAAGGCAGAGGGTGACAGGAGAGACAGAAGAGCAAAGCATTAAGAGAGAGGAGTGGGTGGCAGAGAGAGAAAAATTGAATGATGGAGGATAGAGAAAGGAGGTAGAGAGGAAACAAAAGCAGGCAGGTTGGATCAGTGTGTGTTGATTGTTGTTGTGCATCTCTAACATTAACAATGTCAGTCCTACAAAACACACACACACGCAGACATACATATGTATACAAACACACAATCTCACTTTCACACACAGATGCATACATACACACACACAGCAACACACACACATCAATAACAACTATTTCTGTCACAAAGCTGCATGAACCAAAAAATGCAGTATTAGAGTATTACAGCAGAGGACGAAGACTCCTCGCTCTGCCAGTAGAGGTCACTACACTGTACAGAGGCCGCTTCATGCCCACTGTGTAGTGCACTGCCAGAACCAATGCCAATTTTACAGCCATGTCTCTCTATAAACAAATGGTCTAGCTAATAACACAGATCTGCCTGCACTCCACACTCTCCCCCCAGCCCTCCCCAGGACCAAGACTTTGTAGGGAATGGGTTAAGTGCAGCAAACGGGCACATGCACTGCTCTGTAGAGGAGGCAACTAACAGCTGCAGCACAAAGTCAGCCTACAGGGACTCTCAGTCTGCAGCGTGGGAGGATACTAACGCACAGACACTCACTGAGACACACACACACACAGTCACTCAGACACACAGATGCAAACACTCACAGACACTCACTCAGAAACACACACACACACACACACACACACACAGTGACACTCACTCAGGCACAGACACGCACACAGACAGAGACACACTCACACTTGCACTCACACACACACACTCCCACACAGAGAGAGGGAGTGAGTCAGGAGCATAACACAACAGAAATCTGGATTTTGCTCTTTAAACCCTAACTCTGGCTTCCGAAAGATCTCGCCTGCTGCCTGAGGGTAGCTCCCTCTTTAGCAGTGTTTAACTCTTGATTAAGATCTCATTGTTAGGGCCCAGCTCATTCGCTCTGACATTGCAGTAGCACTAAGTCTGCACTACTGTAGTTCTGCTCACAGCCACTGTTGGTCCTCTGTCTGTGTATCTGAATCACACTCACACTCACTTGCACTCCCTCACACACACACAGATGTAATTGAGAGTATTCCCACCCTTCATTTGAAAAATGTCACGCCGCGATTCCTTTAATGTCACGATTGTGGTTCGTTAAGCTGCACTTACTTAGAGGGGTGATATTTGAGCCCGGAGAGGAGGCTGTAAAGATCGCAGCTGATTGGCACAGGAGTTGGAGCACGGTATGTTTACACACTATATTGTACCCCCCCCCCCAACATCCAGGATGGAGAGGGTTAATGATCCTCAATTAACGAGCGCCAGGAGAGCTCTAATTATCTGTGCTAATTGAATTCCTACATTGTGCTCGTCTCCCCGGTAAAGGAGGGTTGGTGGGGGGGGACTCTGTGGGTCTGGTTAGCGATGCATTAGCGCCACAGTAATTAGGGCTGATGGGAAAATAATCCCACAGCCTCACCTTGACACCCACTATGCACAGTAAACACACTGAACACATTGTACTCACGCTAACTGCACACTGTAACACACTGAACACAGGTTAAGTACTGCACACATACCATACGGGACACACACACTGACACATTAATTATACACTATACACAGTAACTCCAGACTGGACACCCTGGCACACCGACGACATCAGCCACTTCTAACCCACCGAACCACACTGCTGCTCTATACCAGTCCAAACCACTGTCTCACCCCCTGTTCACCCAGGGGCACTGGGCGGCACAGCGGGCCACTGAGGAATGCCCTGTTCACGCCAGCACAGAGGCTGCCTCCCAAGCCCCATTCGTTAATTCTGAGGACACTGGCCACTCGCAATATATATATATATATATATGATGTGTGTGCATGTGCGTGTGCATGTGAGTGTGCGTGTGCATACGTGTGCAAGAGAGAGGTAGAAAAAAGAAAATAACTAAAAGAGAGGTGATGAGGAAATGAGAGAAAGAGAAAGACAGAGAGAGGAGAAGATCAGAGTGGAAGGAGAAAGAAAAGGAATAGGAAGATTACACGAGGGAGAGAGAGAGACAGATGGATAGAGAGAGAGAGAGAGAGAGAGCGAGAGAGAGAGAGAGAGAAAAAAATGGGACATGGGCCCTGTTTGGAAAATCTTAGCTGCAAATAACCAAGGTTCTTAAACCCTAATCTGCAATGTGAAATGGGAGAGGAGGCTCACAGGACCTTCCTCGCTGTAATAGCTACTTAGGTCTGGCCGGCAATTTAATAATAATGTGAGTCCTGGCTACCAATCTCCCAGAGCAGACAATACAAGCAGCCGGCAAGGGCTGTTGGGCTCACCTGCCAGTTAAACGGCTCGATGTGATGTTTACTCTGCCCTGCTCTGGTATACAAATGTGAAGCGGCTGTTGTCGACAGAGTGGCCCTATCCTACCTAATGATGATCATCAATTAAAAAAAAAAATAGACAAAAACACAAAACAAAACTCTAAAATGTGTGTGGGAGAGATGGGGAGAGAGAAAGAGAAAGAGAGAGAGACGGGAGATGAGCAAAAGGAGAAACAGGGAAGGCGGGCAAGAGAGAGAGCGAGAGGGAAGAAAGGGAGGTTGGTAGAGGGAGGAAGAGAAAAGAAAAAGAGATGAAAGGTCATCTTACCTGGCATCGGCCTCGCTGTAGTACTCTCTGGCTACAATGTCCTCAAACAGCTCTCCTCCAGTCACCCTGAAAGACAAGACAGACATAGACACAGACACACAAAGCACAGAGACACACACAGACACGAATGGTAACACACAGACACACACAATCACAAACAGAGCCAAGCACAGAAACACACACACACACATACACACACACAATCACAGAGCCAGAGAGACACAGACACACACAAACACAGAGGGTGAGAAAAAATACAATTGGCAAACAGACACCAAATCCAGCAATATCAGGGCTTGTAAAATGTTTAGTTTTCATGTTGCTTTAGTACAGCACATCGCTGTATTACCTCAGAGACACTGCCCCGTCTAATGCCCATGCAAAGAGCTATCAATAGGAAGATCTGCAACAGCTGTGAGGTTCAGTACAGTTCTTCTTGATAGTTCATTAGTATCCCCTCCCACACCCTGCAGTATCTCTCCTCTCTCTCTCTCTCTCTCTCTCTCTCTCTCTCCCCCCTCCATCTGTTTTATTCTCTTTCCCCTCACCCTCTACCATGTTTCTCACTGTGAGTCGCTTCTCTTTCTCCCTTTCCTTCCCCTCTCCCTCTTCCTCTCCCCTCTTTCTCTGCAGTAAGGGATTCCTCTCCCCTCTCTTCTCTTTCTCCCTCTCCTTCTTCCTTTCTCTGTCTCTCTCTCTCTGCAGTAAGGGATTCCTCTCCCCTGCAGGAAGCCGCTCAGTGAGGAAAGCCCCTGCCTGATGGAGGATTCCCATTCGCTGGGCAGCCCAGCTCTGTTGCCATGGAAACTACAAGACCATGCGCTATAACCACTCTGAGAGAAGGAGAGTACCATGTGTGTGTGCGCGCATGTGTCGGGGGGGACAGGAGACTTTTGCACTGAGAAAAGCAGAGAGGTTTTGAGGGGAGTGATGGAGAGAGAGAGATGGGAGGTAGAATGCCGGAGAGGAGAGAAAGTTAGAGGGAGAGCGAGAGACAAAAGGAAATCAATAGATACTCACAGGTCAAAGAGGAGGTAGTGGAATCCTTCTTCTGATATACTGTCATGGAGACGAACTGTAAAAGAGGACAGGGTTACAGACAGACAGACACAAAGACATGACCAGAAACACAGCCACACACACAGAAACACACAAATGGCCTCACACACAGAAACACACATACACACATCCTCTCACCGATATTGGAGTGCTTTAGCAGGCGACAGATACGAGCCTCGCGCTCCAACTTCTGATGATCTGGAGAGAGAGAGGGGGAGAGAGAGATAGGTCAAGATTAATAACTGTTCCAATTAACTTAATTTGGAAAGCCAGACCCATTGTCAGTCCAGCACCATCACGGGGGTCAACAGTTCCAGTGCAGCACTGTTTTACAACACACCACAATTAGTCAAATTAACCAATTAAGAGGGATAACTCTTTTTGTTCAGGTGAGGGGTCAGTACAGACTCCAGGTGACTCCAGTTTCGAAAGAAGCAGTGTGTGCTGTCTTTATTTTTGCTCACTGGCCCCAGACCAGCGTGCAGGGGAACGATCTTCCTGCACCCCAATAAACAGACTCTGTTTGGGGAGGTAGAAGGTGCTCCTGCCAATGCGACCAGGATTCCCAGAGGGATGCCTGCCAGGGCCCAGCAGGGTGAGTGGGGCTTCAGGTCAGGCAGGGTTTCCTCAGATTGTAGTAAGAGTGCCCTCTATGCCTTATCCTCAAATACAGGGGTCTGCAACCCTGCTCTGGGGGCCACACTGCCCTCCTGGTTTGTGTTCCAGCACAGCTTGGAGTCACTTCATACTTGGTGTACAAACAGTTCAAGAATTCAAATGCCTGATGCCATTTTGCATTGCTCCCCAACTAATTTAAAAGCTCCCAATAGCATAGCCCATTACTTCAGATAAGGGTTCGATACAGTCATCGAGATCTTAGCTGGTAAGAATAACAGAGCAGGGCAGAGGGGCCCCAAGGCCTAGGCTTGAGGACTGCGGCCCCAGTGCAATGCCCTCTAAACGAGTCGAGGCCTGAGAAATAAGTGAACTTAATTAAGTCCCAATTAAGTGGCTTATTCATGAATTAATTTAGATCTCGGCAACTGTGACCGAAACCGGCAGATCCGGTGCCTTGCGGGGGCAGGAGCTGCAGTAGCCCTGATGCCTTGAGTGTACTAATGCACCAATGCAGAACCCGGGTCACAAACTGTCACCAGGCACACAACACACACACACACACACACACACTGACTAGCATACTAAGGCACTCACACTGATACACACACTGATACTGTCACACACTCTCAAACACACACACAGCATTTGTCGATTCCTGTCACGTCAGCTGGGGCAGCTCTGGGCTCTCAGCAGCCTTATTAGTCCACATTAATGTGATATTAGCTGGGGAAAGAGATTCATCTCTGCTGGGAGAGACAGAGAGCGAGGGATGGGGGGGAGGGGGGGAGAGAGAGAGCAGGAGAGAGAGAGGGGAGAGAATGGAAGAGGGAAGGAAATGGAAAGAGCTGAAGTGATGGAGAGGCAGAGGCAATGAAAGTCAGAGATGGAGAGCGCAAATGTGAGGGGCAGAGAGGCAGATGGAGACGGGCACGAATACTGCACTGAGAGAGAGAGATGGAAGGAGGGAGATAGAGATAGAGAGAGAGAGAGAGAGGGATGGAGGGAGAGAGAATGGGGAATAAGCCTGCACAGTACGCACTCAGAACAGCGAAGATCTGAGCTGCAAAGAGCTACAGGATTTTAATTATTATTATTAGTTTAATACATTCCTACTATTATTAGGCAGGGTGTACATATCTTCTAAACTATTATTATAACTATGCTGTGCAATCACTCCTCAGAGAGAGAAAGTGTGTGTGTGTGTGTGTGTGTGTGTGTGTGTGTGTGAGAAAGTGTGTTTGCGTGCCTGCATGTGCGTGGGTGTGCGGCCATGTGTATGTTTGTCAGTACTGTGAAAAAACCTCTGACACACACTCGCTCAGTCTGCTAATAAGTGGTGGCCTCTCTCTTTCTGTGCCTCTCTCTCTGCCTCTCTTTCCCTCTGCGCTGTCAGCTCAAGGGCTCCCATCACTCACTCAGTTCCCTCTCTAAACAAGCTGACAGGTCCCCTCTTCGTTACTGTGACAATAGCCCCTCCAGCCTCCTCTCCCAATTTAAAGAGAACCTGATCTGAGTCTGGTTGGGTGATAAAAGGTGAGGGACAACCCTGGCTGTGTGTGTGTGTGTGTGGGTGCGTGTGTGTGTGCGTGTGCGTGTGTGGTGGTATGAACTGGTGAGTGTGTGTGTGTGTGTGTGTGTAAAATATGTGTAGCTGTGTGCAATGTGTCTGTCAGTGAGAGTGTGGCTCAGGGGGAGATGGTCAATAATAATGAGCAGGGGAAGACAAACAAGTACAAAACACATCTGCAGACAGACATGACTGGAATACACACACACACACACACTAGATATAGCACCACTCACACACACTTATACAATCATGCACACTCGATACAGCACCACTCACAGACACACACACACAATCACACACACTCGATACAGCACCACTCACATACACAATTACACAAAACACAGCGTCACACACACTCTCAATGCAGTAGCACCACCCACACACTGACCACATCACACCACACACACTGTCCGTTGCGACCTGTACAAATACAGCCACCTTACAGAGCAGCCCAGCGAGAAAAACACAGAACCACACAGCTAATATATATGCAGAGTTGTGAGCACGATTTAGATACATCATGGAAATGGCCATTTTAATAAAATAATTCACACATTCCCCATGTGAAACTCCTGCTCCTGAAGGAGCCATGGTGTCTTCAGGCAGGTGCTCATACCCAGAAGCAGCGGCCGCCACATTAGTACCAATTGGCTTGTACAGGCTCCGGATTACTGAATAATGTAGATCAGGTTCCCATAGCTGCACAGTAATTGTCCACAAAACGGCCACAGCTCTTCTAACCAGGTTTACCGCCAGCCATGTGTGTGGTGAGCACACCCAGCCGCCCTCTCCTTAACTCAGCATGGACAGCAAGCATAGGCAGGCCCGTATACTTTTTTTTTTTTTTTTTAAGGCATTTCTTCCAATCTCTCCAGTGTGACTGCATAGTGCTTATTTTTGTTGCTTAATCAACAGTGTGAATTTTTAATTATACATTTTTAATAAGGGTTGGTTATCTATTTATGTATGTAAATCAAATGCTGAATTTTCCACGAATTTGATCTTGTAGACATTTTAAACTATTGAAGTAAACTGTAAATGTAAGCTGAAGACACTGGCTACACTAACAGGGAGGGACAAGGGCTGGGGAGACTGATCACGGCACCACTGGCACCCCGAGGGCCTGGGAGAGTGGCCCAGGGCTGTGTGCAGTGAGTAATACAATCTACAGGAAGGTCCAGTACCACTTATTTACTGATCTGCCACTGCTGCTGCTGCTGCTGAGGAAGAATACAGGCGCTGCTGGCGTTTTCTCGTGACTCATCCGCATTTGCAGAAAAAGAGGAGAGGGAAGGAGGAGAAAAAAAAATAAAAGAAGAAAAAAAGGGATGACTGTCTCGAGATAAAGGAATGAAATCCTCCCTCCGATGTCTTTCTTTTTTCTGAAGCCCACGCTGTTCTCCTTCCACCCCCCTCCACTGGCAGTAACCCTCTCTGTGCTGGACCCCAGGGCGGCCCAGTTCCGATCAATCGCCCACACTGGCGAGGGCAGACACCTCGCTGGCTACTCAGGTCTACACAGTGACACCGTCAATCAGTAACACACATTAGAAAGATAACACGCACTCACATAGACACACACACTCACGCACACACACAGCTGTAGGCTACTGGTTTAAGGCTGGGTCTGGAGTCACGTCTGCATGTTTTGCATAATCGTGCAACCTGCAATTTAACCTTCAGTCTGTAAAGTGTAACGCATTTAAATATGAACTACTTTCAGCGTACTACAGACACCGCGCAGCTCTCCACACAAGCCCTGGATTTAATTACCGGCGCTCTCAGGAAGCAGGGGCTGCAGTACAGTGCACTACAGCGCAGCACCGTGCCGGGCAGCAGCACTTCGCACATGTTCCCTCTGCCTTCCTTCTCACAGGTGTGTCTGTGGGCCATTGCGATGCCTCCCAACACCAAACACAGCCTGGGGTTTTACCATGGGGAATCTTCTTCAATCCATTTTCTTACAATAATGGAAATGTGGTTTGCTCTCCCACCCCCCCCAGGAATCAGTCTCTGTACTTGAACACCAAAGGGAGCACAGACACCGATCCCACCAGCCTCTCATCTCTCAGGGTAATAGCCTCTCTGGGTCTGATCTAGTGGGGTTACAATGCATGAGACGCTTATCGCTAATTGTTCCACCTCCACACCACAATGAAGCTGAGTAGTAAATCTAATAGACGCCAACTGTTTTATCTGTGAAAGCCCCTCTCCGACGCACCGGAGAGATGTGGCACAGCGGTGCCAGGCCCGTGCGGTGCTGGGAGTGTAATGGGAAGGAATTATATTTGATAGTCCTGTCTTTGTGGTTGTGACTGATCTGCTCTGCAATACGGGAAGATTAATGCAGCAAAAGAACGCCTAGGATCAAAAGGAGGAGGCACTCAAATATGCACACAAACACGCACGCACACACACACTCAACACAATACATATACACACTCAACACACATACACACATTCGACGCACAAGCACAAACACATACACACTCAGTGCACACATGCACTCAGGGCACACACTCAATGTCCAAGAAAAACTACTCGTCTCCCTCGTTTTGTAGGGTCTTTACTCATTCAGTGACTTCTATCTCTCTCCCTCCCATTTTCTCTCTCTCATTCTCTTCCTCACACCCCCTCAATTCCCTCTGTCTTTCTCCTTCTCTCCCCTATCTCTTGCCTCCCCCACTTCCACCTTTCCCTGCCAGTCCTGACGGAGGAGTAGGAAGCAAGAGAAGAGAAAAGGAGAAGGAGCAGTAGAGATGGGGAGAAAGGGGGGGGGGATACTGTTTGTCGACCCCCGAGGCTCTGCCTGGCCAAGGATCTGTGATTGTGCAGGCTCAGTGCAAACGTCTTCCAGCAGTGGCCAAGTAACACACACACACACACACACACACACACACACACACACACACACGAATGAGACACAAATGCAAACATGCACGCACACAGAGGGCTTACACATACACACACTGCCACTAAGAAACAACACGTTAACCCTCGCAGGGCTGGTGGCCTAGTGCCCCGTCCCCTCTGACTTCCTGTGACATCACCAGTCGCACTGTGACGACACAGCCTGTCACTTGTCATGGCCTCAGTGCTGTTTGTGCTCAGGTCACATCTCATACCTCATACAAACAGCTGGACTCCAGGCTGGCTGGGGCTTAAGGGAGCACAGAGGGGGGGATGCACATCGATGCCACACAGCACTCTGAAGCCCACTGAAGTACATGCATGTGACACTGATAGTCTGCCCCACACACCCTGTTTCCTCCTAGTGCACTGCGATCAGCCAGCAGGGCAGAGAGCGGGCCAGGCAGAAGTAACACTACACACAAAAAGAGATAACATGAACTTTGGTGATAAAGGTATTGATGTATACAGTTTAAAAGTGTGAACTGTTATTAACAAATACAAAGTAGTAACGTTGTTTTGTTTTGATTTTTCATTTTTGGGGGGTACTTTTTACAGTTGCTCTATTATAACGTGGTTTTGTTTTGTTTTGGATAGTGTTCTCATTTCAGATGAAAGCAACAGGTAAATAATATTAATAGGTTTACTCATTCGCTTTACAGTCACATGGGCGGTCTGTTTTGGATTCCCTTTGGTGCAGCAACAAAGCAAGCTCTTAACTATTTTATTAACTATTTTGGATCAAGTGCAGTCACTTAAACGTCCTATCAGAAGGACATCGAAACCTCGGGTGGCACGGGAATAAAACTGGCGCGTTCCCCAACCGCTTAGGTTTAAACTATGTTTTAATTATTTGGCAACGGGGATTCACTGTAGTTCAAAAATAAAATAATAAAATGCTACACATGGCTCCCGTGCCGACCCGCCGCCAAGCAGTCCAGCCGGGTAAATCCAGGTCAGCGCGCTACTGCATTGCAGGTCCTGCCGAGCATGCGCGTTGACCAATCACGGCGGCCTGCCAAGCCATCCCGCGCGTCCTCATTGGCTACGAGCGAGTTCGATTTTGAGGCCCCGCCTTCCACAGCAGGGAGCCGCTCCGATCATCGGCTGCCCGGCCTGCCAATAACCGCAGCCCGCCCCCGGGCCCGCCCCCGGGCCCGCCCCCTCACACTTGCTCCAGTTTCCACCATATGGTTTCCACTCGCTGCACGGGTGTGTTTAACCATTTCACTTCCGAACGAAAATAAGCCAGAAACTTGCACTCAATTTAAACCGAAAGCACTAGCATAACATTAGATTTTCCAAAACTGTTTTCGTTTCGTTAATTAAAAAATGTGGCCAATTTTCAAAATATGATCAGGATTACAATACGCAAAAGGTGGCGTGAATATACTCCGTGAACAAAACTGCACCGTAGCCATTACTGCTACAAACGCTGCACAATTAAAATTGCTGTGTATTTGCAATAAAATGAGAACTCATTCTAGGTCAGTGATTCTCAGAAGAAGCCACTTTGACTGAATGAGGCCACCAGGATGGAGCTGGGATGGAGCTCCCCAGTGGGAGATCTGCAGTGCTCGCTTCTCTGGCGATGCATCCTTCACACACTGCTGCAAATACCAGTCAGCAGCATTCAGCGCTGTCTCCCAGCACGGACGGGCAACACGCTGTATAGGGCAGAAGAGCTGGTGACAATTATAGCCAGATTCACTGTTCTTTTCCAATTGTAATGTTTTTCTGCATATGTCAGTAGCCATACTAAAAAATAAAGAACAAATAAAGATGCATTTAAATCCATTTAAAAAGTGCATGCTCGTTTCCTAGCAGTTTCTATTAATTCTCTGTGCTGCTTAACCATGTCTTGTGGAGTTATTCTGTTTCACTGAAGAACTTGTTAAAATGCTCTTGACTACCAGGCTTTTGTACAATGTAACAATGTCCTGTTCCCTGTGCAACTCTGTTTCCTTGGATACATAATAATAACTAGAATTTAAACAATCTGAAGATATGTTGCATGTGACAGTACTTTTAACACAATGTATTATTGAATATTAATGTTTTGTATGATGGTATACACATTTATATCAGTGATAGTTTGTGTAGTAGTAGTAGAAATTAAAGTGGGTCTGTTGTTAGTGTCCATGACAGTGTGTCAGTAGAAGTATTTGTGTGTAAGAAGCAGTGATAATACAGCAGTACGCATGTAATAATACTACACTGTACTACAGTATACTACAGTGTCATGCACTTCAGCACTGCACTACACAGCATTATATAACACTACAGCAATATATATATATATATATATATATATATATATATATATATATATATATATATATATATATATACACACACACACACAATATATTTTACTAAACTATTATTTAACACTACAATACTACACTACAGTATATTACACTACAGTATTATATAACATTACAGTACTACACTGCACTACAATATATTTCACTACACTGTATTATACATTTGTGACATTCCCTTTGTGGTGCTGCAGTTTAACATCAATAGAAACTGCTGGTTATGATACAGAAAACAGGGACAGAAATCAAGTCACCATCAAATATACTTTGGCCGGATGGACTAGGACAACCCAGTGCAATAACACACAGAGCACAAATTTACTAGGTTATTTTACCGAACAGAGTGGAAGTGGAACAGAACAGAAAAGGGAAAAGTTTGAACACACAATTCAAAGTTAGAGCGCTACTCACGTCTCAAAAGATCAACACAATCAATCACATACAATCACTCATACAAGCAACTTTTCTTGAGGCTGGCATAGTCTCATATAACTTAACAATCCACTTGCATTGCCCAACATCTCGTTTCTTCATTATAAGTATTTAATGTGCTCAGTGCCCGCCCCCAAGGGCAGGTCGCCCCGTTAATGGTCACAATCTTGGGTGGGGTTATAGTTGCACAGGGGTGTAGTAACTTTAATGACAAACGGTCTCATTGAAGGAGAGCTGGGTGGAGTATTAAACATTAAATACAAATTATAATAATGTATTCAAATCATGCAGTTCTGCGCTATTATATAAGTGATGAGAATTCACGGAGCAGCACAAGCATGTGGAGAGGAGCGGCGTTACTGACAGGGAATGGACTGACATACATAAGAACATAAAGTTTACAAACGAGAGGAGGCCATTCAACTCATCGTTACCATACATGACCGTTACTTCATTACATGTTGAATTGACCATGAGACACGCAAGGGGCTTTATTCTGGACATTCCACCATTCCGTTCAGTGTCATTTTTTATTGGAATCAATCCTAAAATCAATAATTCTTGATCATATCCAGTAAAAAGTGCACATGTAACCTACTAGGTATCAAGAACCTCTGTATGAAGGTTGGTAGATGTGTCAGGAGTTAGTAATCGCAATACTAATGAAGATAATGATAACAACATAAAAACAACATAGTTTCCCCCTAAAAACACATCACTATCACATGCTTCTAATCTGAAGAAGTGCACCACTGCTGCTTATCAGACTTCTCCACACAGCCTGGTTTACCTCAAATCAGCCGTACAGCAGATCACATCCACATGGTGCACACACAACACAACCCACCAGCCACAGCTCTAAACACAACCAGCACTGTGGGTTAGAGCCGATGCCGCTGTACTGGTAATTCAGAGGCCTGCGAACCGCATAGCCGGACAGAATCGGGGACGGAAGCAGCTACAAGGTTTTCGACACAGATCGAATCTGTCACGCCATGAGACTGTCACTAACACCTGATCATCACCCCAAACTCAAAACAGGTCAAATTAACCCCCTGTACAAATCAATCTTTAAACACTTACCAATCACACCTGCTGCTGTTAAGAGACCAGTGCGGTTTGGTTCTTTTCTGTCAAATATTTACTCCCACTGACATTTTCAAATATTATCTACTGTAAATATAGTAAGAGTAAACTATTATATTCACTAAATCAAAGAAACAGCTCTGTCTGTCGCTGGCCTGCAGGAAACCACACAGTAATGCTCTCCGGTTCTCTGCTGAGATGAAGGAGCCAGAGCTGATGTCCATGGCAGCATTTAACCCTTGCCCTGCCACAAGAAATAGTCACAAGCTCACCATTAAAAAACCAAAAACACGTTGTTTCAATGACTCATTTTGGGGAAGTTTAATATACACTGTTCATTACACCGCACTTATGTACCAGTGACATATATATTGTGCAGGGGATGGGTGAACCATCAGTTCCCGCAGTTCCATCCACATGAACCTCACAGGGCGCTCTCTCAAGCCTAGGGCTGAATCACCGTCTCGACTCGCCGCAGAACAGACATCAGAGGAACACAGGTAGGGCTTAGAAGGAACAATATTGGTCAGACTGAAGAGGTGATCCCTGTGGGACAATCTCGAATGAGTAGTGTGAAAATGAAAACAGGAAAATCTCTCTCCCTGCCACTCGGAAGCAGGGGGATGTGGGGCGGCCTACCTCTTGCCGAGAGCTTTTTGGTGTTGATGATTTTGGCGGCATACTCCTGGCCCGTGCACAGCTTGACGCAGCGGCGCACCACAGAAAAGGCTCCCCTGGGAAAAGGAGGACAAGAAACACAGCGTCAGCAGTTCCTTAATTCCCTTTTTTAATAATTTATAATAATTTATATCAGATGGCATTAAAGCAATCCTGCAACCTGTGCTGCTACCTGAAAATGAAAATCACTTGCATAATAATAAAAGGAATAACAAGAATAATAATAAAACTGATGTCATGTTATCCAGCACTGCTACACACAGTGCACTCATTTTAGCTTACCTTGTTTTTGTAACACAATATTTTGTTCTCTGTTACAGGGTCCCCAGTGGCCCGCTCTGCTAAATCAGCTAATAGTGTAATGTGTAAGAGGAACTGGTGGCAGAGTGGAGTCTGTCTGGGGCAGAGGGGGATGGTTTAAGGGGGATGTATATCCCTTTCCAGAACTACCAGCCCCTTTGTGAAACTGTCCAGCGCGCTATAGGCCTGAATCATTTCAGACAGCACACTCTCCCCCTCCCTAAGAGTAGTGAGTGTTGGGGTGGTTGTGGTTCTAGGCAGATCAGGAACACAGGAACAAATAATCCCCCCAACGCTGATTAGAGATCCTGCAGCCCGAAAGGAAGCCGCTTGCGACTGTGTTCATGAACGCTGGGAGCCAGCACAGACAGCGCAGTGCACCGGAGGGGGAGAGAGAAAGAGAGAGCACCCCCGCACACAGACAGCGGACTTGCCCACCTTCCCTGGGGGGCTTCCACAGTTCTGCAGAGGTTGTGGGGTCAGTTAAAGCTCATCCGGAAAGCAAAAGCATAGAGAAGATAAGGCAGAGTGGCAACAAGCAAACAGACAAACGAATAGTCATTAAAAAACGTGTGTAATCAGTATTCAGCCGAACTATTACCAAGCCAGGGTATGCATTTATACATCGAGGGGCTTTTCTTGTGTGTGTGAAGCGCAGGTGGGAGCAACAGTGTTCAGCAACCAGCGCTGGTCTGTGTTCTGCACTGGATATCCTGCAAGCGACCTGCCATAGTCACTGCATGGGGGAAAAGGGGGCAGCGCTGGGCAAGCCGCAAGACAGCTCAGTTTCAGCCCGAAGGAACTATCCGTCTTTCTACATGGGAGGGCAGATTTAATTCAGGCCTAGGGCAGTGGACACTGCGTTGAGGTTCAGTGCGTTAATGCTGTAACCCAGAGTCATGTCTCTGATCCTTGGCTCTGCCTGAGTGGATATTCAGTTTGCGTTTCATCTGAAAGTATACAAAAACAATAAAAAAACTGTACTATTTCTTTCTTAAATACTGTTTTGTTTTCGTGTTCTTTGTTCTTCCCCGGGTTATGTATTCGATGCTGTTCTCTGTGCATCTTGTTTCTCATCTCTGGCCGCTCGCTGTGTTCTGCCATCTGTATTTCTGTCAGGTTGGGGCCGTGGCGTCTGTGACAGGACAGTTATTCTGGCAAACGACACCGCAGCTCCTGGCAGGATTGCTCTCGAATTATGTTTCACGCAGTGCGGTGCTGAGTGGACAAAAACAAGCAAGTTTTGCTAATCTGCGAGGAGATAAACGAGACTCCCGCTGCACAGCTGTCTGACCCATTTCGGGTTTCATATCTGCACTGCGAACGCTATAATGAATGTGGTTTTCGTGTGATTACGCGCTCGTCCATCACAGGAGACCAGCCAGGGTCACAATAGGGCCCCTCCATCCTGCTCCCCATATTGCAGCACTGTCTCCTGGTTCTAAATGCTGCTGAGCTCTCAGTTACTTGATTCAGCTAATTTGCTAATTAGAGCTTAAAGTACAACAAAAAACATACATAAATTAATCACCTCCCAAGCTGTTTGAACTTTCACCTCTAAATCGTCATCATTGACTCAAGACCTGCAACAATATGGCAGCTAGCCTGAAAACGATGAAAGAGGCCTAATTATCAATCCGATTCTTCAATCAGTGAAAGGTTCAGCTGGGACAAAATCCATTGGACACAGCGGTCCGAGGCCCTGGAATGCAAATCACAGAGCATCATATATACAAGGGGAGACTTTTTAACGCCACAGATGCAGGAGTGGTCTATCCACAGTGTAGTATGGTGCAGTGTGGTACAGTACAGTGTGGTATATTGCGGTACAGTGCTTACAACAATGAAGAAAAGTAATAAACAGAGTGCAGGTTCAGCACACACACAGTAAAGGACCACAGCAACACAGGACCAAGAGACGCTCTATGGGCATTTGGCCGAAGTAGGCTGTGAGATAATGACGTGGAGGAAGTGATTTTTTTTTTATATCGCTCTTACTCTGCGTGTCTGTCCCCGGACCCTGACTCACAATAAGGCACCGAACGCGAAACTGTTAGCAGCTGGTGTGGGCGTGTACTGTAAACAAGCCAGCCTGCCACTCACAGCCAACCCTGAAGTGGCTGGCAGGGCCGCCGAATGAGAGCTTTGGCTGGCATTCTGGAATGTATGAGGCTGCCTGGCGCAACAGTGAAATCTGTCCCCGTCACCCCCACCCCCTGCAGCTGTGGTTCCGGAAGGCCTCTGGGGGGTGGGCCTCTCAAGCAGAACACGCAGAAAAGGCTCACTGGTAAAGCAACACAACAGACATAATCTCTAATCCTCCCTTCAGTCAGAGCAACATCCAGAAGGAATCTGCCCAGCCCTGCCCTGCCCTGCCCTACCCAGCCCTACCCAGCCCATGTGGATATTTGCAACTGATGTGTTAACAAAGTGCTTTTCATTTCCGCCTGATCTCACCACGCACGTCTCTGAAGAGATATTAAAAGTGATTTACTGCCCTACGGCCTGTCACAGGAGGAGGCCGGAGCGGGAGAGGGCCCTGCTGCCCTGCACCAGAGAGCCAGAGCTCTCTCTCCCTGGCATTGCTGGAATACCTTGAGAGGCTATGTGATCAGCAGAGTGCGCGCGCGCACGCGCACACACACACACACACACACACACACACACACACACACACACACACAGAACATATCATGAGTTTGTTTTGTAGGCAAGATAAAAATCCACTCCTCTTTCTAGATAACTCTTTTAAACACTTACCATAAACATGTTTGCCATTATCAATTAAGCTATATTAAGTTTGCTTGGCCTGTTGTAAATCTTAATGAAACTGAATATGATTGTAATTTAATTATGATCACAATCTGGCCAATTTCCATTTTTAAAGCAGGCTAGGTTTTTGTCGGGTCTGTGTTTTAAATATAAACAGCATTTACACAACACTAGAGAGATTTTCACTTCAAATTCAGGCCAGTTTTCATATTGACAGTTAAAGACAGCTGACAGACACACACACACACACACACACACACACACACACAAACAAGTGCATGAATATGAAGACAGTTCCAGCACAAAGACACGCTCACGCGGATCTCGCACTAACGCCCACACACCCGGTGACACACAAATTCTCAGACACACAACTGCGTAGCCAAAGATACAGCACACACTCACAGTCAGTGACACAAACCGTAACAGATAAGAGGGGACTGACAACTGCCCCCAGCATGGACACAATGCTGAGTAAACCAACAATGCATGTGTTTGCTTGTCTACAAAACAAATACCACAAGAAAAATGGCATCCCCTCACACAGCTGCTGCCCCGGGGGGGACGGGGACAGATTCTAGTATTGAACAAACACGTTCTTGGCCTGTGCCTTCACTCAGTGCTAGGTCACTGACATTTTGTAACTTCAACCACACTCAAACAAAACGGATTTATAGGAGCTAAGACAAAAAAATAATTTAAATAAAATTTTAAAAAAATTGTATCCACCTTCTTCTCCAGCCAAGCTATGCGAGATTTTGTGAATGAGTTAAAAGTAAAGACACGCAAAATCATTTTCTATAGGTGTGGAAGAAAAAATACAACAACAAAGCATGAAACAACCCTGGACACAGTAAATGTCCTCACTTCATTGACTCTTTAGGGGAATGTTGCTCCTGGAGTCAAATTAAGTAACAACAGGCATCCAAGTAGACAGCTCTACTGTTCTACAGAAAAGTCTGCTCTGATTAGAGGAACTGGGTTTCTGCTTGTTTTTTATGTACAACAGTGGTTCCCAAACCTGGTCCTGTGGGAGCCCCTACCCTGCTGGTTTATGTTCCAACCCAGCTCTCAATTACTTAATTGAACCCTTAATTGAAGTCATAATTAGCTTACATTTGACTTTTTAAATTGTGTAACTGATACAAAGTCAGTTCCTTAATAAGATAAGTCCCTTATACAATTATACACTTCTACTTAAAACCTCTACTGTTTAAAATAACTAAAAGGTTCTGATTTAGTAAATTATTAATTAAATTAACTGTTCAATTAAGAAATTCAGACCTTGAGAAGGGGGTCCTTCCACTGATGTAGAAGACATGATTTTACACAAGTATTTTCTTGGGGGGGTTCACAAATTATTAACTGACCACTCTGGATGCCTATACTTAAGTATGCCCAGGTTCAACCCCCCCCAACCCACACACACACACGTGCCCCCCCCTCCTCCCTGTTTAATATGCTATATCAGTATCCATATTGCAGACGAGAGTCTTTTCATAATGCCTGTAGGGAAGGAAGGATTCATATTTTAATGGGTGGCCACACATGTGGATATGAGAAAAAAGAAAAAACACTTCACAGACATAGATATGGCTTATTACCATGTGTCGTGTCAGTCTGTAACGTCATTTCATCCTGTTATTCGTTCAAAAACGCCTTAAAAAAAAAAAAAAAAAAAAAAAAACTAACACGGCAGCCCCGAACCAACGGATGTGAAGCACACACACACAAAAATACATTTCCTTATTTACATGGTTTAATAACTGAGCCATTCCGAAAAAGCTGTTTTACTGAATGATAGGGGGGGGGGAAGACGAGGGGAACTGGAGAAGGGTCTGAATCCCATTTTGACCGCTTCTGTGTTTTGTTTCGTTTTTTCAATAAAAAGGCGAGATCAGGAAATACTTTATTTCATTTCTTTGCACCCTGCTGTGGGGTTGGCTTCTCGATAGCTGCACAGCTCTTCATATAATAGCAGTGAGTGACTGCCTGGGCTGGGAGTGTTTGTTTGTCAAGCAGGGGATAAATAACACTCAAGTCTTCAAAGTCCCGAGTCGCACATGAGCGCACCATTACACAGCACCCTTTATCAGGGCCACCCACACACGCAAACACAATTACAACAATTACACACAATATCATAATAACCCAACCACAAACAACAACTTTGCAAGTCATCTGTAAGCGTAGGGGAAGCACGTCTCGCTGCTGTAGATAATGGGGCTGGGTAATAAGCAGCCCTCGTATTTATGACATTAATAATGTATAGGCTCCTTGCTGAAATGTCACAGGAGACTAGGGAGGAGGTGGGGGGGGGGGGAGACATGTAAAACACGGCATGATCCGACACCCAGACCGGTACACTGCGGACCTGAGCGACAGAGGGGCACTTTAGAGGGCACCGCTGCCCCATTGCCACCAGCTCCAGAAGGACCACAACATCTGCTGTAAATGAAGTGTCCCTCTCGGCTCAGGACCCTCCAGTTCACAGGATAGAAAGTCAGCCATAGCCGTCTCCTTTAAATATCAACTTATACAATATCCCCCCCCCCCACACCCCCCGTACGCATATCATGACGCGCAGCTCTAACTATATCCACATTACCATCCCAGCCATCCGGACTGGACGTGTGAGCCTCTGACACGGGTCCGGCTACCGTCACCCCCGCCATCATACCGAGCGGCGCTGTTATTACCAGTATGAAAGCGAGCATTATTTCATATCTCAGCCGAGTGCAGCGTACAGGCAAAGGCAAGCCAGCGGGGAGTGGAGTGGGGGGTTGACAAAAAAATACTCCGCTCACGTCAGGGAAGAGGCATGTTACCCCCCGACACATATTACAGACACCAGACAGCCGCTGTGCGCATTTGACAGCTCAAAATGTCACTGTCTGAGAGAGGGAGAGAGGGAGAGAGAGCGATACAAAACAAATAAGGCGACGTTGCTTTTCGCGGACGGTTTACTCGCCACTCGGTTATAAAGCAGGCGAGTGTGTGTGTGTGTGTGTGTGTGTGTAGGTAACTGTAACGTTGTTAAATGTTGTGTGCTACTACCCGGGAAACAATGTAACGTTGCAGCACGGTTGTTAAATGTTGCAAAATGCTGTGGGTTATTAGGGAGAGAGTGTGTGTGTCTTTATTTTGAGAAGCACTGCGCTGCCCTCTGAACACTGGCTCACACACGGACCACAAGCGGCACAATCACGCTCATCACACACAGCATGCCACGGAGCAGGACGGGCGCTTACTTGCCGAGCTCTTCGTACAGCTGGTACTCGTCGGTGAAGCGCGTGCAGGTTGTCGTGGCCATGTCTGCTGTCGTCGCGGGGTGCGTTTCTATGGCGCTACAGCTGTCTTCTGTTCGCTATTAATAAATGCGCGCTGGGCTGGCGGCTCTCCGGTTCCGCAGGCGGCTGCTCGGTTGTACCTGCTACTAGCAGATATGCATTCAAGTAAAAGAGAGGTTTGCTAGCTGGCTACCTGACACTCTCTCTCTCTCTCTCTCTCTCGTCTCTCCCTCCCTCTCTCTCTCCCTCTCTCTCTGTCGCTCCACAGCGCCTCCCTGTCGCCGCCTGTCGGCCGCCCCTGTCAGTGCGTGCGTGGGCCGGGATCTGTAGTTCACGGCGCGGTATTTCCTTTTGGGGCCTAATATGAGAAAAAGAAATGAAATACAAATGCCAGTCCGATTTAAATAAGTCAATACACGGAGCGCAACGAGAGAGCGAAGCCTTCAATGTAGCAATAAACGCTCTAAACATGCTTTTGAAAAAGAAAATGAACACCTGGCTTGTAGTAAATGACAGAGTAAAGAAAGTTAATCTGTCCAACTCTCGACCACACAAACCCTGTCACACAAGACGTGTCCTGTCCCTCTCTCTCTGTCACACAAGACGTGTCCTGTCACACGCACCCTGTCCCTCTCTCTCTGTCACACAAGACGTGTCCTGTCACACGCACCCTGTCCCTCTCTCTCTGTCACACAAGACGTGTCCTGTCACACGCACCCTGTCCCTCTCTCTCTGTCACACAAGACGTGTCCTGTCACACGCACCCTGTCCCTCTCTCTCTGTCACACAAGACGTGTCCTGTCCCTCTCTCTCTGTCACACAAGACGTGTCCTGTCACACGCACCCTGTCCCTCTCTCTCTGTCACACAAGACGTGTCCTGTCCCTCTCTCTCTGTCACACAAGACGTGTCCTGTCCCTCTCTCTCTGTCACACAAGACGTGTCCTGTCACACGCACCCTGTCCCTCTCTCTCTGTCACACAAGACGTGTCCTGTCACACGCACCCTGTCCCTCTCTCTCTGTCACACAAGACGTGTCCTGTCCCTCTCTCTCTGTCACACAAGACGTGTCCTGTCACACGCACCCTGTCCCTCTCTCTCTGTCACACAAGACGTGTCCTGTCCCTCTCTCTCTGTCACACAAGACGTGTCCTGTCACACGCACCCTGTCCCTCTCTCTCTGTCACACAAGACGTGTCCTGTCACACGCACCCTGTCCCTCTCTCTCTGTCACACACACACCCTGTCCCTCTCTGACACACAAACCCTGACACATAATACATGTCCTGTCACACACACCCTGTCCCTCTCTCCCTGTCACACAATACATGTCCTGTCACACACGCTTGTCCCTCTCTGAAACACAAACCCTGTCACACAATACGTGTCCTATCACACACACCCTGTCCCTATAGTCCATATAATGTAGATTTTATTTATTGCCCTGTGTTATGAAAGGCAATTGTAACTGTAATTTAGTAGCTTTAGCCCTTGATCGTGTGCTGCACCCCTGTTGCTGTAGTTGATTGTGTGAATAAACCCATGTACCTGTGCTCAGGTGTCTGTGGTGCATTCCTTGAGATTCTGCCTAACCTGCACAGGGAGAAGGAGGATTTGCGAGCCCCATCACGCTGTAAATAAAATATCTAGTGAAATTAGTGATTCAGTGTGCATGTACCCCAGTGGCACTGTCACACACACACACACACTGTTACAACACGTTCTGACATGTTCCCATGTTCTCAGTGTCTAGGAGAGTTAGAGGAGTATTGTCCAGGGTGGAGAGGAGAGCGATTCCCCAGAGGACGAGTAAGCAGCCTCGTCTCTATGACGCTTAACAGGGAAGAGGAACAGAGGGGAACAGTGGGGCTCTGTTGCAGACAAGGCCACAGTTTATGTATCCATGTCAACTCAGATAAAATAAATGAAAAAATAATATATATATGTATGTATATATATAAACACATAAAATATGCAATGTATTACTTAAAGGTTCTTCATAAATTACTCAGCAGGTTAATAAATAAATCAGGGTTTTGAAGCGATTTTTTTTGGTTCGAGAACAAAGAGTTCCAAATCCCGAAATAGCATTCACCTGCAGGGCCAGTTTGCTCTCTCTGTGAGATTAAAACTATCAACAACAATACAATATTAATATTCTACCTAAAACACAAAACCACCCCCCCTCCCTCTCCCAGAATCGTAATTAAAATACATACTTATAGAGCGTTTTCTTTATCTTTTACTCGATCTGATTAGGGAGTTGAAATCCCACTCACGCACACACGAGGGGACTTGGCTCAGGTTATTTTTATTCCAGAATATATGTATATATAAAAATAAATGCAGAAAAGTGTAAACTGCCTATGCGCGTAAATAGAAATCTCCCGTTTGTCTCCGGTGTACATCAGACTCGACACCTGTCCCGAGAAATTAAAAATAAGCATTAACGAAAAATACATGCTAGCTTCACGGTGTGCAGAGCCGGAGCCGGACCACCCGTCAGGCGGCACAGGGCAGTGCAGGGCAGGCAAGGTGCCCACACTGAAGACACGATGCGCATGTTGATGTCGGTCTCTGGTGGAGAGCTGAGCTCACTGCAACACGGGAGTGTCCGACGGAGGCTCTTCCACTGCCTCGGTCGCCGTAGGAAAGGTGGCTGCCTTCCCGCATCGTGTCCTACTACGTTAAAAGCGTTACGTCTGGAGTACGAGTGCCAACACGCCCTTCTCCTTCTGCGCAAACGTATATTGGTGCTTTGGAGATAGTCTATCAGACTGTAGTCAGGAGAGGAGCAGGGACAAGGGGAGGGAAACCCGAGGTAGTCAGTACACAACCCCCCACACTTCCAACACAAACACAACTCGGCTTTAAAATCAAGTTTGAATTTTATTTCCATTAAATACAAATACAATTTAAAAATACCAAAAGGTCAAACAGGCTGTACTGTTCACATGCCCCGGCACGCCACTCCTGCCCCAAACCACTGCCCTCATTGCCCCAGTCCTGCGCCCCACTGCTGCTCTCCTGTTACAGGCTCACACCCCCTGCAGTCAACTGGGGGGTGGGGGTGCTGCCGCCGATTAGAGGCCATAGTCATTTTTAGTGGGTAGTTTGGAATGTCTAATTACAATTATAATCGTAAATCTTGAAAAACTACTCACTTCTAAATCTAAATCCCCATCCCAGGCCCTAAAGCGCGTCCCAGGTGTGTGTGTGTTTTTTTTTTTTTTTATTACATGTGATGTCCTCTTAGATTTCTCAGGGACACCGGCCACCATCCCCCTGCTTCATTAAGCCCTCCCTCACTGCTTCCCCGGCAGCTGCCCTGCAAACGGGGGGGAGATGATGCCCCATCCTCCGGCCACGGAACTCCGGAGCGCCGTCCAACGGAAGCAGAACACGGAGATGGAATCCTCCACAGTGCCCCCCCAGCTCTCAGGCCTGAACACTAGCTGTAGTGGGTTGGGTTTCTTTTTGTTAATACAGCCGGGGGAAGAGCTGTGGTCCTGGAGGGAATGGGGTGGAGGGGGGCTGGCTCAATTTCCCACTCCACCCCAGCTCTTGACTGGCCACTGGTTTAGCATGTTTAGATCTTCAGCTGGGGTTTTCATAATGGAACACAAGTTGGCAGCGGGAGAGAATGTCTGAACTGATGTCATTTATTTAATTTATATATATATATATATATATATATATGAGCTCTTGAACATGTACAGTTCTGTAATCAAGCAAATGGTATTGGAGGAAAAGGAAAAAAAAAAAAATCTTAGCCAGGCAGGCGAACCTCAGAGCTCAGCCACTCACAAAAAAACAAGAGCGAGAGAAAGAGGGAGAGGGAGAGAGCAAGCGAGATAGAGAGAGAAAGAAAGCGAGCAAGCGAGTGAGAGAGAGTGAGTAAGCGAGCGAAAGAGAGAGAGAAAGAGAAAGGATTCAGTCCAGTCAGCTGGACCCAGACAGACAGACTAACACCCCAGCCAGGAGGGAGCAGTACTCTGTCCGTCTGCCTGTGTGTCAAGCGCGTCCTGTGCAGTCCGGTGTGTCTGCCCTCAGAACTGCACGGCGCTTGGCGGGATGTTGAACATGGCAGGGTCGAACTCCTGGCCTTTGAAGGGGGAGCCCTCTGCGTCCCAGCCCTTCTTCAGCATGTTGTGCACCTTCTGCAACACAACACAAGCGCACACACACATTTGTTTAGTGTATGCGAGGGATGTTGGTTTTTCGTCACGTCTCCACACGGGCTGTCAAACATGCTAAGCAGAAATGGGGTAGACAGAACCTACAGTGCCCCACAGAGTGCTAGGCCTGGTTCCCACAGGAGCGCTCTCTCACCCAGTGAATTTAATGGTTTCTCCCAGTTTAGGATTATTCACAGGTATCACATTTTAACTTTTACAACTCATAACCCGAGATACACTAAACTCCCTCGAGACACGGGACCCCCAGCAACACTTTGGGAGTCTGGAGAGTCTTATATTCCTTCACCTCATCACTTAATCGGGACCTCTGAGGAGCCGAAGGCTGTCTGTTATAGCTTTTGGTGCAAACAAAATACAGGAGTTAATACTTAAATGTTAATGAATTAATGAGCTGGTGCTTAATGTCCACTGCAGGGTAAGACAAGGAACCTCCCCGCCCTGCGTACCGTCTCGTGGCTCTGCGGCAGGCCCTGCAGTTTCTGGTGGTAGTCAAAGGTGAGCCGGTCCAGCACGGCATGCTCCTCTTCGTCCACCGTAGCCATGGAGCGCTCGCGGTTGATCCGGTTCACATCGATCTGCTGCTCCCCTTCCAGCACTGCCGACCACCAGAACTCCCCGCTCTTACTGAGGGACAGCTATGGGACAGAGAGCGCTGCAGGGTAGAGCAATGTGCTGCAGTGCGTAGTACTGTGATGCTGTAGTGTACTACAATGTCTTACAGGGTGTAGTACAGTGTGTCGCAGTCTGTTTGTATCAGTGTTGCGCAGTGGGCGCGAGTGTGTCATCTCACCAGCACACAGCGGCCCGGCTCCAGGCTCCACAGCGAGGTCTCCGTGTTGATCTTGTGGGTCAGCGCTCCCTCCATCAGCACCCGCTCCCCTCCCCCCTCCAGCACAGCCACACGTATATGGCCTGGCTGCAGACTCACGGACACCTGGGGGGAGCAAAAGGAGTGTGAGTTGCAAAATCAGAGCCAAACCCCACCCCACCTCAGGGCACTGAGCCCCCAACCTGCCCCAGTCTCTCACTGTACTCCTCTCTCACTCTCTCTTTCCCCCAGTGTTTTTTCTCTGCCTCTGTATCTCCACATATCTGTATCTTTATTTCCCTCTCTCCCCCTCTGTGCCAGTGTGCCCCACTCTCTCTGCCTCTCTGTACCTGTTTGCCCTTGCGCACTGTGCTGGGGACATGCACTTTGACCTCCACATCAGTGTAGTCCTGAGACCAGGTGTAGTTGTCTCTCACGGCGCCGTTGTAGCTGTCAGGGTTTGCCTGGAACTGCTCCTGCACCCTGTGGACACAGTCAGGGTTACTGAGCATTATATACACATGCACACGCACGTGCACACACCCCACGCGCACACACACACACACAGTCAGGGTTACTGAGAATTACACACACAGACACATATAAATAGTCAGGGTTACTGAGCAATAAACCATATTCACATTGAAACAACTGCCGTCAATTTGGCATCAATTTGGCATAAAAAAATGTGCCGGCAAGGTCTGTGTGAATGGAGCAGGACGCATCAATTCCTTGCGTGTCAACGCATTGCGTCAGCTAACTGACGTAACCAATCAGAATAGGGGCACATTTTTGTGACTCAAACACAAAGGTTAAGCCACCTTTGACCAAGAACTTGTGACCATAATGAGAAACAGACAGGGTCATTAGAAATGGCTGAAAATAATATAGTTGCAGCAATTGCAGTGTTATTGATGAACCAACAGGTTGGCGTATGTAATACTAACTATTGTCACACATATGCCAGATCTTATATACCAATAAATCATGCAAAATATATTATCTCTATACAGGCAAACGTGTTACCCTCTCACACTGGGTTTGTTTCAAACTGTTTGTTTGCTTTGAAACAATGTATCAGTCAGTGCGCTGCTGTTCACACTTGCCTTGTGTACAAACATGCTCAGTTCATAACTCGGGTTGGTCATTGTGGTTCACTTCCGTGTTTCCGTGGACTCATATTGCAATAGTCAAGTGAGCTTGTTTTGTTTTGTATGAATAAAACACTGGATATTTACATTTTACATGATTAGTGCATATACAAAATGGCAGCATAACGTGTACAATAACAAATGCATATGACAGTAGTAAAGTAAGTAACTACATGCAGTAGTCTAACACATTTGACAGTCTAGACTTCTGATACAACCAAATATACATGGGCGCGTTCACGTTTTGCAGGATGTGCGCAGATCTGACCAGCAAAGCAATTCAGTTTCACAATCTGTGACGATTGTCTGTATCATTAGCCCTTTCAATATTTAAACACACTGTGTGCAGTTACTGAACACAACAATTTGCTGCTATACTTGTGACTATTACAATCAGTGCACGTTGCGCTGTAGAATGGTGATTGTTTTGCCTATATACAAATACACAGATCAGCCATAACATTATGACCACTGACAGGTGATAATCTCGTTATCATGGCACCTGTCAGTGGGTGGGATATATTAGGCAGCAAGTGAACATTTTGTCCTCAAAGTTGATGTGTTAGAAGCAGGAAAAATGGGCAGCGTAAGGATCTGAGCGACTTTGACAAGGGCCAAATTGTGATGGCTAGACGACTGGGTCAGAGCATCTCCAAAACTGCAGCTCTTGTGGGGTGTTCCCGGTCTGCAGTGCTCAGTACCTATCAAAAGTGGTCCAAGGAAGGAAAAGCGGTGAACCGGCGACAGGGTCATGGGCGGCCAAGGCTCATCGATGCACGTGGGGAGCGAAGGCTGGCCCGTGTGGTCCGATCCAACAGACGAGCTACTAAAGCTCAAATTGCTGAAAAAGTGAATGCTGGTTCTGATAGAAAGGTGTCAGAACACACAGTGCATTGCAGTTTGTTGCGTATGGGGCTGCGTAGCCGCAGACCAGTCAGGGTGCCCATGCTGACCCCTGTCCACTGCCGAAAGCACCTACAATGGGCACGTGAGCATCAGAACTGGACCACGGAGCAATGGAAGAAGGTGGCCTGGTCTGATGAATCACGAGTTCAAGGTGTTGACTTGGCCTCCAAATTCCCCAGATCTCAATCCAATCGCGCATCTGTGGGATGTGCTGGACAAACAAGTCCGATCCATGGAGGCCCCACCTCGCAACTTACAGGACTTAAAGGATCTGCTGCTAACATCTTGGCGCCAGATACCACAGCACACCTTCAGAGGTCTAGTGGAGTCCATGCCTCGACGGGTCAGGGCTGTTTTGGCGGCAAAAGGGGGACCTACACAATATTAGGCAGGTGGTCATAATGTTATGGCTTATCAGTACAAATAAGCTCACACGCAGCATCTTTCAATAAAATTGTACGTTCTGATGTATTAACTTCAATTTGCATTATTTTCCATTTCGAAACTGGTCACATTCAAGTTTTCCAATCGAACCGAACTCAATTATTTTGCCAAATGGACGGAGACCAACTCTTTCATTGTCTCAGTTTGTTTCGGTTTTGCCAATCAAAATTTGTTCACACTTCTCCAAAAGAACCGAACTGCACTGAATACGAAAAAAACCTCTAGTGTGAACGAGCCTTTAGACTGCATTACAGTGACACTGTTGGTAGTTTGTTTCGAATTATTTAATTTGATTTTAATGTGTGAATGGATCCTTGCCGGCAATTTCCCGGCATTCAAAGTCAGTGTGAATGGGGGGAAACAGGAAAAAACAGGCAAAAGTTGCTGGCAAATTTCCAGCATTTCAGTGTGGAAAACACACACAATCACTTACTTGTCTGGATTGCTGGGGTCTGCACTGGGCTCAGTGTGGGCCCCATCTGCTGGGATGTTGGCGTCAGCGCAGGCAGCCTCTACACAGGGAGGAGAAGTTTGCTCCTGTTTTGTGGGGGTGGTCTGCACAGGTTCCTCCTTTGGTTGGACCAGAACCTCCTTTTCAGGCTCAGACTTTACGATCACCTCCACCACGACAGGGGGAGCCTGCCTCCTCTCCCTCAACCGCTCCCTCTCCTCCGCCTCCAGTGCACTCCTCGACCGGTCCTGGACTGCCATTTGCTCAAACAGCCTGAAGGTCTGGAGAAGAGAAAGAGATGGCGAGTTATACACTATGGCTGTACTTCATTACAGGATGATGTGCTGTCTGAATGCGCCGGTGGCGCTTGCTGATGACGCTATCTTGGAATATACCAGGATTGAAACCGAGAGGGAGAGCCAGAAAGAGAAAGGGCACAGAAATGAGAGAACGGAGAAAGAATAAGTTAGGGCTTCAGAAAGAGAGATGCAGATGAAGGAATGAAAGGAGAGGGAAGTGAATGGGCTGGGCATCCTACACAGCGTCTTCTGGTATTGGATCCATCTGGAGTGCTCAGTACTAAAACAAACTGAATGATCTTCTCTGTTGGGCCTCTAGAACATTCTCAGGATTAAAACATATTTCATAAAATGGTTTATATCATGCTCCCATTGTCTACGGAAGCGGAGAAAAGTCTAACAGAAAACATTCATTTTTTTTGGTGAAACTCAGACCATTATATATGTATAGTAATCCCGCAAGAGCTGATTTCCTGGAAAACTTTGTATAGGCAAGAATCATGCAAATCGGGGAACATTATCACAGCAAACAATGGAAATGTAGGCATATTTTATACACCTCTATTACCCAAGGTAACAAAATGAAGATGTTTCAGTCAATACTTTATTCATACAGCTTGTTTTTTTTAGGTATTCCATATAAGCAAAATAAAACATCCCATTGTAGTTTAAAATAATCTCGAGCAGTAATCATGTTTTTATTTTTTTTTTCAAGCACATGGTTTATGTAGGCTACATGCGTTTTATTTTACTAAGTTAACCTTTCAGTAAAATAGCACCTTAATCATAAATCCAATTAAAGGAACTGCATCTGACTTAAGGTAAATATTTTTATTTATTTAATTGTAGTAGTAAAAAAAAAAAATGGTTACACATAATAAACACACAGCAGTATAGAACATAGTAACGTAACATTTACATCTGGCAGGTGGGGGTCAGGGCTGTTTTTCAGAAGACATTTTATATTAATGAAATGATCTGTGTACGCATACATTTTGTGTTTCATATTCATCATATAGCATCTTGCACATCTGTAAATGCACCCTTATGGTTTAACACAGGGGTCTCCAACCCTGGTCATGGAGAGCTCCTATCCAGCAGGTTTTGGAGATCACCTTTCTATCACCACTAAACACCTGAAAGTATTTAATTCAAAACCATTATGCAGGTGGTTTGGTAAATTCAGTCATTTAGAAACCATTGGAGCAATCATCTGAACACCTGCTGAGTTCAAGAAATCCCTTGGTTGAGTTGCTTAAATGATTGATAACTCCCATGTGTTCCCAGTATTTACAAATTGTTAAGGTGACCTATATGATTAAGTGGATTGGGGCTCTTCAGGACCAGTGCTGGGGGTCACTGGTTTAACAATGTTCTGGACCAATGCCCCAGCCGAGCCGGCCTGGTGCGGGTCAGGTGTTTTTCCACTGCACTACCCGAGCTGAGGTTAATGACGTCACACGCTGTGGACGTCGAGTGACGTGCATGACGCTGAACGATAGGCGGGTTTTTCAAAGAAGGATCTTGAACGTGATGACGAGTTAATTTATCTCCTCCCCCTGGCCCGGCTGTACGGCCTGCAACTCAGTTTCCCATGGAGCCAAAGGGTGACGCGTCACAACTTCCTCAGCTGCTCTCAAACGATCTTCATTAATTAAGTTTTACCAAGATAACAGATGCATTTAAAATAGACTTCAGTTCTTGGTCGTGCACTTTGGGTCTGGCAATTATGACTGCTTGCTGCCCTCAATTTTATATTTCTATGACGTGCAATTATATTAGTCCTACAATTCAGGAGTCGCAAAAAATAACTTTGCATTCATTGTTCAAGTGCATGCACGTGAAATGAAACTAAATGACGGCGTGTCCAGCGAAGCGCATTTCTGGTTTAATTATAGATGCATCACAAGCATTTGGTAAAATAATCTCCTGCCGGGGCTCTGCTTTCTCCGGCTCGGATGTGCGTTTATAAACCGCGTACCTGGCATCGCGGAGGGATCACGGGGTATAAATAGTTACTGTGGCTCTCGTTTCCACCCGGCCGAAAGCGGTAGACAAAACACAGCGGCAGCGCTCGGACACGCAGCGCGGGCAAAACCAGTCCGGATCATATCTCGGCGGGTTTACCTACCTTCAGGACCATCTTCTCGGCCACCCCCGGGGGGAAGCCCATGCGGTCCTCGGGGCTCTGCAGCAGTCTGTAGAAGTCCGTCTTGCGGTAGAGGAAGCCGAAGTAGACCTGCAGAAACTGCTGTATGTTTCCGACGTGCTGCAGTATCCCGAGCAGAGCGTTGTCGTACAGCTCCGTCATCTCCCCCGAGGAGGCCATGGCCCGGCCCGTGTGATGGACGCCCCTGCGCACAGACGCCGCTCTCCCGCCGGCGGTGAAGCTGTCTTTGCTCGGGTGTGTTGCGCTGCTGCACTGGGTGCCGTTGTGTTGTGTTGTTGTGTTGTGCTGTCTGTCCCGTCCGCGCCTCGCGTTTTCCCGTCCGTGTGGAAACAAGAGCCGCAGTCACTTCGTTCTGTCACGCAAACCCCTCCGCACACGACACATTCACAGACCGCTGCTGTAACGGTGCCCTGATTTTAAAAATAAATCGTTCATTTTTAACGTGAAACTCAATATAAATATTAGGCTATATCAACCAAATCATAAGACCATAAATCAGTAAAATACAAAATATTCTGGAACTCACAACGTAATGTTTAAGAAAACTGCCCCCCCCCCAAAAAAAAAAAAAAATCTGCGCTGCTCCGCCAATGGGATCGGGGGATTCTGCAGATCTGCGCAGATCTGTGGAAATCGGCGCTACAAGAACGCGACCATCGTTGTAACTCCTTATTGTCCCTGTTGTAAGTGTTCCCACAATCCAATGCGTGACTCAAGATGGCGGCGTCCTTGTGCATTGGAGGTGTCGTTCTCTCGGTGAGAGAGCCTTCAGAAATTAGTCAATCTGCTTTCACAATTAAGCTTATTAATTACAGTTCAAGTTCGGATAAATTAAATATCAAGCGGGTATAACAACTCAAATGTCTTAGTGTTTAATAATAAATGGGGGTCATCCGTTTAGAATAGCCGAGCTGCGTTATATTGTTGCTCTAAAAATAGTAATTGGTACCGAGATACGTGTTCATAATTTGTGTAGCGTGTCTTATATTTGCATTTGAAGTTTTTCATGGGCTGTTCTGCAATAAGGTTAACCTGTTGACACGTTGTGGTCGAGGTGCAGCGACTCCCGAATCGACATAGTGAAGAGTCTCGGAACCAGATTTCCAATGGCATCCCCAGTCCCGGTGACTGATCGATCTCTCTCTCTCTCTCAGGGCCCGGTGACCCGACTCGGATGTATAGTGTTGTCCCGTCCCGGTACACGAGCAATCCAGACCAGCGCGGTTTGCTTGAAGGTAAGATCGCATTATTCTCTCTAGGGCCGAATGAATGTCAAACCTCTAAGATGCCATGGGTTCATAAGTTTACTCTACTTTAGAGAGTAATGTTTATTCAGCTGAATGAATCACTGACGGGCAGTAGGTTTCAGGTATAACTGCCTGTGTGTGGGTGGGAGCGAGTCTGTCCCTTATTGTATTTGACAACTGTCTCCTCTCTCCCCCATCTCTCATTTTCTCTCTTCTCTATACCCTTGCCCTGCCATCTCCCCCTCCTTGCGCTCTCTCTGTCTGTCTCTGTGCAGAACCGTGCTGCGCGGGTGCGAGTGGGGAAGGGCGATAGGCCGGTGACATACGAGCATGCCCTGCGCCCCCATGACATCGGCCACCGGAAGGGCTGGCTCTCCCAGCACACCAGTGAGTCTGCAGCCCTGTCCAGCACACACACTATACTCCCGCAGTCTGACTAAAAAGACCACCTACCAGTAATAATAATTAACCATAATAATGAATAATACAGTGGGGGAGGAGATTGGAGGCTACAAGGACTTCCACACTCCATTCTAATCCCTGCACACTCCCCTCCCTCGCGTATCGCGCCGGGCCAGCCGCCTCACCCTCACTCCTCTTGCCCCCCCCTAGGTAACCTGTGCGGGGAGGAGGGCGCGGCGGACCGGGTCGTGGAGGACGTGTTCGTGCGGCGCTTCATCTTCGGCACGTTCCACGGCTGCCTGGCCAACGAGCTCATCATCAAGCGCCGCGGCAACCTGCTGCTCATCTGCGCCCTCATGCTGCAGAAGCTGCCGCCCCAGAAGTTCTACTTCCTGGTGGGCTACACCGAGGCGCTGCTCTCGCACTTCTACAAGTGTCCCGTCAAGATGGAGGTGCAGACGCTGGAGCAGCCAGTCGTGTACAAGTACCTCTGAGCTGCGGCGGCCCGTGGGGTGGGGTGGGAAGGGGGTATTCGGCTGGGGGCGATAGTTCAGCGCGGGCTAACGCTAGTCCTGGAGAGCCACTGTGTTGTGAACTAAAGTGCTTTCCTGCAGCCTGCACCTCTTTCATGGGGTGAGGGGCACAGGGTCACTGATGCATGGCAAGAGAGAGGGAAAAAAAGACTATACCTGTACAGCACTGACTGGCTCAGCACACCTGCAGACATAGAGCTCCCACTTCAGCATAGGGATGGGGGCCACACAGCCAGGCTAGCGTGACAGAGCATGTTGCCCTGCAGGAGGCTGGTGTGACGCGATGTACAGAGCACTACCTGGGCTCTTTGCTGGTGTGGGGAGAGGCAGAGAAGGGGTAATAAAACCGTTCCAAATTTGCAGAATGTAGATCGTCATTTTGGTTTTGTGTTATCTGTGTGTGTGTGTGTACACACACACAAGTGCACCTCTGTTGTCCAGCTGAGCACACCGTGTATAAAGATGTGAACTTGCAAAGATATACCCACACACACGCACACCCCTGCAGACTCTCTCTCTCACAAACACTCTCTCTCACACACATACACACTGACACAGAGGCTCAGGTCTGTCTGAAGTTATGGTATTTATTGCCTTGGAAAGAGAGAGAGAAGTGCCTGAGAGTTTGAACAAGATGCATTACTGAGAGAGAGAGGGCCAGGCATGCACTGGACAGACAGACAGACTGTGGGAAGAGAGAGACAAGGTTGTGGATGGACAGAGACAGTCTAGAGTGAGACAGGGACATAGACCAAGACTGGGGACAGATGGACACAGACCGTTGTGCTCAAGGGAGCAGCTTTAGAGAGCTGACGTGGACGTGGTACAGGAAGTCGGGGTAGGATGCCCCTCCGTTAGGGCTCTTGTCTTCCACCAGGAGGCGCTGCAGAGCCTCCTCACTGCCCTGCCCCTGCTTCACCACCTGCAACTGGACATACACACACACAGGCAGGTGAGTATACAGAGAGACAAGCAGTAAGATTAGGCATATAAATAGACAGGTACAGAGAGAGGCAGGCAGTTTGTGTCAGTTGGTGCTTCTCACCCTGAGGGAGTGCGCGGAGCGGCGGCGCAGGGTGTCGATGAGGCCCCTCACTCGCTGAGACACGGCATTGTCCAGCACCGGCAGACAGCACTGCAGGACACAGACAGGAGGAGGAAAAGTAACCCAATCAATAAAGAGGGGCGAGGAACTGTGGCCAGTAAACAACATAAGTGTCTGTGTGATTTCTTCCCTGACAACCAGAGCGATACAGGGCTACAGACAGACAGATAGTGTAAAGCGCTCCCAGCTGTGTGTCCTGGGAGGGACTGTCCCGCTCACCTCTCCGCTGGGCAGCACGGGAAAGGAGGGGGTGTTGAACAGGCAGGAGAGGAACGATGGGGGGGCATGGTGGCCCACCCACAGCACCAGGCCCAGGGCATCATGGGCCAGATACACCCCCTCCTCCTCCAGACTGAGCCTGGAGCAGCGCACCGCACACACTGCCTCCTCACACTGGTGCTGCAGGGAGACGGAGGGACAGGGAGATTCGGACAGAGGGGAACAAACTCATTAATTGATTCAATTAACTGGACTGGTTCTGCAGGGCGAGGGCCGTGTCTCACCAGGGGGAGGAGTTGGGGATAGAAGTGGGCAGCAGTGCTGGCGGTATCCATGGTGACGAGCTGGCTGCGCAGCTGCAGGCGGAGAGGGACGGAGCCACGCAGGCCGGGCAGCAGGACCTCGCTCCTGCGCAGACTGTTCAGCATTACCGGCAGAGACTTCAGGCCCTGGGGCAGGACCAGCTGTGCACAGCAGAGACAGCATCACTCGCAGGCTGGGATGGCCATGGCCACACAGCAGCCCCTCTCCGGCCCCACACACCACTGCAGGGTCCAGGACACCCTGGGGCAGCACAGGGCCGAGACTCACACTGAGGTCAAGACATTAGTGGGTGCAGGTAAGAATGGTCTGATGGTCACACGATAGTCGTTTTAGCGTGATATGGTGAGTAGTTTAGCCATGGTTTTGGAATAGATTGGTAGCGATTACTGAAGGCAAAAATAATGCATCATTTTTAATACAATACATGAAACACTGGATCACGTCTCACTGCATTTCCCTCCCTCCCTCACCTGTCCATGTGTCAAGGCCGTGGTGGAGCAGTGCTGTCGGTAGCAGGTCAGCATGGCCGTCAGCTCTGTCAGCAGCTCGTCCCTCAGGTCCTGCAGGGGCCGGGTCAGCACTGCACAGTACACTGGACAGACACACGGACACACTGGTCAGCACCGCACAGTACGCTAGACAAACACACAGACACTGGTCAGCACTGCACAGTATGCTGGACAGACACAAGGACACACTGGTCAGCACCGCACAGTACGCTGGACAGACACAAGGACACACTGGTCAGCACCGCACAGTACGCTGGACAGATACACGGACACACTGGTCAGCACTGCACAGTACGTTGGACAGACACACGGACACACTGGTCAGCGCTGCATTAAAGCGACAGTAAAGTAAGGCTACATTGGCAATGAGTCCCTTAACTCCAGGGAAGGAAGGAGGAGAGAGAGGGAAAAAGACAAAGGACAGCTCCCAGAGGATGGGAGGACAGCCGGGCAGGGTCTGACCTCTCTTGCAGTAGAAGGTGAGCAGTGTTTCGGCCTGGCAGTTGCGGAAGGTGTCCACCAGGTGGCGAGAGCAGCGCAAGCTCAGGCTGTGCACACGGGTCCTCCTCTCCCCCAGAGACGACGTGTAGGACAGGGCCACCTGACACACGACACATACAGGGACACAAAGGGAAACACACACAGAATTACACATGTGAACAAGGAAACAGAGATGCAGGAACACAGAAACACCCACACACACACAAAATGTTCTAGCTTCCAGTGATCTTTCAGCTCAGCCTTTCACACATTTGCAGGAAAGTGAGAACCAGCCCGCCACCCCCTCACCTGTATGACCACGCCCCTCTCCTCGTCCAATGGGCTGTGGTGTGTGAACTGCACTGCGAGGGCCGTGTGCCAATCGATGGTGGCTAGGCGGATGTGGGCAGGGTCAGGGCCGGGGGTGAACGCCCCAAAACACCCAGACACTCGCAGACCTGCAACACAGGGACACATTGAGACCCACAGACACACACAGGGACACACATTCCCTCTGAGCCACCAGTAGGTCCAATACCTTTGCTTACAGAGACTTGCATCTCCACCCTGTAGCCTGTCTCTGTGTCCACACACCTCCTTAGGTCACTGTGGAACTGCTCTGAGTCCACCTGTCCCTGAAGAGACAGAGAACCTTCAGAGTTAATTTCTTTGGCTTATTTGACTTCTGTCTGCTGGGCCCCTTCAGAAACTCACCTGCAAGCAGCCATAGCTATACACCCCACCCCCAGTCAAATAAGGGGTGTGTCCTGGCCAGGCCCCTCCCACTGCCTGTTGGGAGAACAGGAAGAGATGGAAGCTGCAGCCCTGAGCGACACACTCCTGAGCCAACGCGACGCAGTGCTCCGGGGGCTGGAACAGTGACTGTGGGGAGAAGAGAGAAAGAGAGATTGAGACATTGAAACCACAAAAGACACGGACTGTCCACACAAGATACTCACTGACACACACAGTGACAGACACAAACACACAGGCGCACACACACCTTCTCTTTGCTGGAGCTGAAGAAGCCAGAGGAGCCGCTGCTGCAGTTCAGGCTCCCGTCACTGGGGGGCGCTGTGTGGAAAAACAGCACCTTCCCTGGACAGCCAGCCACCTGGAATTGGGTTAGAGGGAGTGAGGGGGAGGCAGACTGTGTATTGTGTACTGAGTGTGTGTGGGTGTGGGTGTGCGCTGACCTTCAGGATGTGGAGGCCGTAGTGCACGGGCAGCTCCTGGGATGCCGGAGAGTCCTCTGCCTCCGAGAACAGACTGGGGATCTGCTGCAGCACCCTACACACACAGTGCACACAGCAATTACACAACCACCACACGCCAACATAGCGACAACGGCACAGAACCAGCCTGCCACTCAGGAGTGGCGGGAAGCCTGCCTCAAGGGTGGGTTCCTTCCATCTCAACTCCCAATTAGTTAATTGAACCAATCAAGCAGCACACCCAGGTCGTGAGCAGATGTGGGATTCATAGACTTGTAAAATCTACAGCTGTTAATTGCTTAATTAACGTAATTCACATAATTTACCAACTCGCATCCCAAAGGCAGCTGGGGCTGTCAGTCACCTCTCTCTTTATGTACAGACTGTGCATTAGGGCTGGCAATGTGTGCTCACTTGTCAATGGCTGTCCTACAGTCTCTCAGTGGGACCAGTAGACCCTCCCACACCGGCAGCTCCAGTTCCTCAGTCTGCGTGATAACCAGCATGTGGGGGCGAGACAGGGCGGGGTTAAGGTTGTAGAGGTGAAGACTGCTGTGGTAGGTGACTACTCCCACTCTCAGTTGCGACTGGTCCGAGCCGCTGTCCCTTCGACCAATCAGAAGGGCAGTCTTTGTTAAAAGCAATCCTGGTACTTGTCAAATTTGGTATAGGTCTACAGCAGGTGTGCGTGCGTGCGTGCGTGCGTGCGTGCGTGCGTGCGTGCGCCCATGTGCTTATGTACAGTGTATTTGAAGTCTGTGAGAATAGTGTGTGCTTTGTGTGTGTGCAAAGTCTAAGTAGTGTGCAGTGCTTGTGTGCAAGTGTATCTGACATGTATGAGTAGGTTGTGTGCAGTTTGTGTGTGGTTTTTGAGGAGTGTGTGAGTAGTGTGCACGTGATACCTCTGCAGGGAGTCGAGGAAAGAGCGGAGCTGTTGACAGATGTGGGTCAGCTGACCTCCTCTCACGGCCTGACTGGACACATCCACTGCCAATAGGAGAGCAGGACACTCCCGCTGCAGACAGACACACACACACAGTCAGTACAAGCACACAGATGAATACAATACAGACAGAGGCATTGTGTGTATGATCTCTGGGTCGGATGCGTCATGCCTGTTGTCCCTGCGTTTCCAGAATTTCGTAGGAGCCGTGGCTGAGCTCCGCTCGCTGCTCAGCGTCCACGCGCCGCGTTCTCCCCCGCGCCGTGGGCTGGTAGCACTGCCAGGGCACTGACAGACAGGGACAGAGACAGCAGGACATTAATTGGCAGCTCCAGCAGGACAGTGAGACCCTCAGGACCAGGGCTGAGAGTCTTCAGCTATAGTCCTGTAGAGTGGACTGACCCTCAGTGACGTGCCCGCAGAAAGGGCAGTGGAACCTCTGTCCACAGTCCTGCCAGGTGAAAGAGGGGCACATTTGAGCGGCGCACCCCCCGCAGCACAGCACACAGGCGCCCTCCTCACTGCGGGACACCTGCACCAGGGGGCGCTGCGGAGACACGCACAGTCAGCTGGGGGGCAGGGACAACAAAGTAGCCAGGGCAACGCATGACACTGATACGAGAACAGAGTGCTGTAGCCCTCACACTGGCAGTGAGCGAGAGAGAGAGAGAGGGGGAGGGAGCTGACCTCTCCTGCCCCAGGCTGGGCGAGCGGGGTGATGATGGCCCCCAGGGGCAGGTGGCAGCGCTGGGCCGCCCCCCCTTCACTGGGAAAAGAGTACGAGGTGCAGCGGATAAACCGGGGACTGGCACTGCCTGGAGAGAGCGTAACATGAAGAGGAGAGAGATACAGAAAGAGGGGGGGGGGGAGAGAAAAAGGAGAGGAAATGAGAAGGTGACATTGAGATCCAGAGAAAAACCCGTTTTTATTTCTTATTGTGATGACTATTATACCCATAGTTCTTATAATTATAGGAAGGAGGGATGGAGAGGCAAAGGGAGAAGAAGGAGAGGGGAGGGGTGCCAGGGTCCGGGGCATCTGCTGCCGTACCTACATCCTCCACCGTGCACTCAGTACTGGACAGGGGGGGCAGCTGTCCACTGGAGTCTGACACAAACACCCGCCCCTCCCACTGGGCCCTGTCCTCCTCAATGACCGTCACCTGCAGAGGGACAGAGATCTACATCATACACCGTCTAAGAGAAGGAGCGAGGGAGGGAATGGCAGACAGCAGAAAGGTGTTGGTAGAGAGAGAGAGAGACAGACTGTAAGAGATAGGATGGTGGAGGACAGAACACAGACAAAGATAAGGGAGTCAGAAGGGGTGAAGGGCCAATGGACAGACTCACCGCACTGGGGATGAGCTGGGGGTCCAGGCCGTAACGAGAGCCAGGGCTCTGAACACTGCAGTCCTGAGAGAGAGAGAAAGAGACACAGTGGAGAAAGGGAGAGAGTAGGGGGAGTTGGAGAGGAAGGGAGAGAGGATCGTTATGGCAGTGCGGTCGCTGTTTTTACCCCCCTCTGTAGTTCAGCACAGAGCTGTAACTCTCTGGTGCATGAAGGCGCAGGGATAGCTGAGACACAGAGCACTGAAGGTCTGTAACCCGACTGTACAGCAGATTACAGGATGCGGTTTAGCGCTCCCTTCACACGACACACCACCCCCCCACAGCAGCCCTGGAGCGTCAAATGATCAGTTTCACCTGCTTAGTGCTGCCGCCCCCCAGTGGCAGCCGTGTGTCATTATGGCCAGACTGGTCAGGGCTCGACTCCCAAGGCTCAACTACACCTGGAAGACAGAGCGAGAGAGAGGGAGCAATAGAGGGAAAGAGGGAGGAAAAAAAGAATCGAAGACGGAAGGAGAGAAAGAGAAGGGAGAGACATGCACACAGACACACAGAAAGAGTGTGGGAAGGGGGGAGAGAGAGAGAGAGAGAGAGCGCGAGTTTGTTTTCGGATCCAAATCTTAGGGAGGTTGATTGAATAATGAGTAACTGGGAGAGGTGGGGTTTTGGTTGGCTTACCGTTGGCTATAGGGGGTAATGTTGACAGGCTGGGGCATGGAGGGGGTGGGGCGAGAGGTGGGGCCCCCCAGTGCTGCTGCCACTCGAACCCTGATCCAGAGGACGGGGGAGGTGGGGCAGACAGGTGCTGGGAGGGGTCCAAACTCAGAGGTGCAGGGACTGTTGGCACCCCTCTGATTGGACAGTAGGTTGGTGCAACTGCAGCACTGTGGACTACAATAGGCGAGTTATTCAGGTGGATGGGAGGAGGTCGGGCGCTGTAGCCCTGTGGATGCTGCCAGGGCTGACAGCTCCTGTAGCTCTGATTGGCCATGGGCACGTCCATCTCCCTGGTGAGGTGCGCACCAATTTGCTGATTCCAACAGGGAGCGCGGGTCTGCATTGACACAGCTGGGACAGAGAGAAGAGAATTAAAAGTGTGGTGAAAGTGCAGGATAGTTTATTGAAGAAAGTTATGAAAACGTTTTGAAGAAAATCATACATGGAGAGATTACACGACTGAAAACTATCATGGGGACTAAAACATGTCTTACACGGAGAGCAAGGGAGGAAGTTTCATTGAAGCGCTTTTATTTTATTGCACAGTTCTTGGACACTTCTCACGATTCACGGAAAAAGATCAGTGATCTCAACTGTCGTCTCTTCAAATTCACCCAATACGCAGCCGAGCAGCATTTGCCAGAACTCACAGTCAAACGCTCTTACAATCTACCTGTATCTCTAAATTCATATTTTATCTCTAGAAGCAGTGCGCATTCACTCACACAGGGATGGGCCGGCTCCTAAACTGTCACTGCCTCAGGAGGGGTTATATAGTTGTAAATAGGGGTATCCAATTTAGGTGCTTTCATTAAGGGAGAGTCAATACAAGTCAATAAATGATAATAATAATAATAATAATAATAATAATAATAATAATAGATGTCTGTGATACTGTACAGTCAGAATATGATATTGCATAAGCAGAGATACTACAGTATGTAGGTTAGTAATAGTGGTGTATGTATAGGTTAATGTCTGATAGTGTAGCAGGAGGACAATGGCGTGTCATGGGAGACGGGCATGTCGTGGGGGACAGGAGCGTGTTGTAGGGGACATGGGCGTGTCATAGGGGACAGGAGCGTGTCGTGGGGGACAGGGGCATGTTGTAGGGGACATGGGCACGTCGTGGGGGACAGGAGCCTGTTGTAGGGGACAGGGGTGTGTCGTGGGGGACAGGAGCGCGTCGTGAGGGACATGGGTGTGTCATTGTAGGGGAGGGGCGTGTTGTAGGGGACAGGAGCGCGTCATGGGGGACAGGAGCCTGTTGTAAGGGACAGGGGCGTGTTGTGTGTTGTTGTAGGGGACAGGGGCATGTTGTATGTTGTTGTAGGGGACAGGGGCGTGTCGTATGGGACATGGGCGTGTCGTAGGGGACAGGGATGTGTCGTAGGGGAGGGGCGTGTTGTAGGGGACAGGAGCGCGTCATGGGGGACAGGAGCCTGTTGTAGGGGACAGGGGCGTGTTGCGTGTTGTTGTAGGGGACAGGGGTATGTTGTTGTAGGGGACAGGGGCGTGTCGTAGGGGAGGGCATGTTGTAGTGGACAGGAGAGAGTCATGGGGGACAGGAACCTGTTGTAGGGGACAGTGGCGTGTCGTAGGGGACAGGGGACAGACAGACTTATTATATTTTAATACAAAATACAGTTGTGATCATTCACTGTGTAATGTAGGAGAGAAGTCTGTTTGTAGCACAGTACAGCTCACTACACTTCACAGTATTGTCACCACACACAGCACATAATACATTATTATTACGATTATTATTATCGCGCCAAGTCCGTTCAATTTGGTGGCGTTTGTAGGGACAGTCTGACTGATACTTGCGAGGCTCGACCATCACAAACTGCACTAATGAAACCGAATTAAACTCACCCCCCGGACCAGACCCGGCCTCACTGCCGCCTCAGTGCCGCCTCACTGCCGCTCCGCTCCCCGCACAACCCCGGGCTCCTCCTGCTGGGAGCATCGCTGCCCTCTGCCCTGGGTCCCGCTGTGTCACTGACCACCGTGCTGGCCGCTCTCTTTCTCCCCTTCTCTCTCTCCGTAGTCTTATAGCATGTTCCAATGCTGTCTGTGTCGGTCTTTATTAACACACCGGTACAAAGACCGCTCCGCAGGCCAGCAGCTGTTGATGACGTCACACGCAGCGGCGTCCTCGGCGTGTTCACGGCAGGCGCAATTAGATGCTGTTGAGGATGGATGCAAGGCAAACTGAGAGAGAATACAATGCAAAAGGCAAATACACTGCCACCAGGGACTCACCCAGCAGGGAGAACAAACCAGTCATCCTGCTGGGGGAGGACGCACAGACAGCAGAGAGAGCGGTGCAATACATCACTGCCTTCCACACACTGAGAGACACTATGGCTACAGTGTATACAACAATTATATGCAACATGTCTGTATATGTTAAGAGCATAAGTTCTGTGTTGATTGTTCCTATTGTCGTTTTCCTGAACACTGGAAATGTCTGTCAATGCTTTGGCAACATTGATGTCAATTAGTCATGCCAATAAAGCTTTTTTATTGAATTGAGGAGGGGTTGGTACAGGGTGCAGACAGCGTGGGTGGGGAACTTTTCTTCTGATGAAATAGCACCTGAGTTTTCCTATAGTTTGTCACGCTGGTTATATGTTCACAGCAGCATTTACCGCAATCTGTAGTGTATAAAATGCTTAAAAAATAAAGAACATTGACTTAAGAGCAACTGAATTCTTAACAGTAACAAAAAAGAGAGAGAGACCAGTCTTCCACAATGATTTACTTTGTTTGCATTCTCTTTATTGTTATTATTAGCAATATTTGTCAAAACTTTTTTTTGTTGTTTAATTGGAACAAATAAAACAACATATATAATTCTATAAAAACACCATTCCCCCACTTCCTCTCTCCACACACTCTTCGGTCACCCAAATCAGTTGCCTGTTCATCGGGTTTATCCTCAATACATTCAATTGCCAATCCCCTGCCAGAGGGGGTAAGAGAACGGCGGCCAGACAGTCAACAGGCAGGTGGGTGAGTTGGCGGGCACTGGGACCCAGGCAGGAGATTTTGAAGGAGGAGCAGAGGAAGTTCATTCAAGTATTCAACACGCTGGAGAAGGATAGACAGTCAGTCAGTCAGTCAGTCTCCAGGGCAGCTTCATGATCTCACACACACACACTCTCTCACTCACTGTTTCACTCTCACACTCAACCTTACACACATTCTCACTCACTCTCACACAGCCACAGTCTCGGTGGCTCGTGCTGTTTATAGTGCTGCGTTTTCTCCAGGGTGATTGACAGAGCTGCGCATTTACTCTGTTTCCCTCCCTGATTTGGAATGCAAACGAGCAGCAACCCAAGCCCAGAGAGAGAGAACCTCCCCACCCATCTCCTCTCTTTCAACCTGTGCCAACCTTCCCTCCCTCCCTCTTGCTCTTTTCTCTTCCAGTGCTGTTCTGCTTTTGTTCTTCTTGTATACTCTCCAGCCTGCGCTTTCAGAGTCTCTCACTGTCCTCCCTCTCAGGCACAGTGGGAACTCTGCGCACCTTCCAATGCCTTCCCCCCTGAACTTCCTGCAGGTCAGGTGGGGTAGACTGGACTGTTGTCCCAGACTGCGCAGACCTCACTGCCCATGTGCTGTGCATCAGGGCACAGAGAGAGAGGGGGATAGAGATAGAGTGATAGAGATGGGGAAGGACCAGGGAGAAGGAGAGAGAAAGGAGGCTGTGGAGGATGAGGTTGTTTACACAGGCCTGTCTGTGTTGTAGCTGCAGTGTCCCGGGCTGGGTTGACCAAAGTAGGAGAATGGGGAGGCCGACTGTTTGGGCTGCAGTCCGAGTTCAGTCAGGCCGGAGTCTCTGAGCTGGAAGGGCGGGCGCTGGGGGGGGCAGCAGGAGGGTGAGGATAGGGGGCAGGGGGCCTGGGGGGGGCTGCCCAGGGGATCCAGGGAGTGGGGGGGTGGCGGCCGGGCGAGGGAGAGGTGGCTGATGGGGCTGTAGTAGGGGTAGCTGGGTTTGGGGGGCAGTGATTTGGGGCCCCAGCTGCTGTATGGGGGGTATCCCATATACACCTCCTCGTAGGGGTTCAGCAGCCTCCCCACTGGGGCCCCAGGACCGTTCTTGCACACCTCCGCAGGCAGGTGGCGCTCTTTCTTGCGCCATTTCGCCCGGCGATTCTTGAACCACACCTGGAGAGAGGGACAGAGAGACAGAGAGAGAGAGAGAGAGAGAGAGAGAGAGAGAGAGAGGGGATAATAATTGAGTACAAATATAAGAATTTAAGAAAGAAGACACTTGATCCCCCACTCCCTCTACCACACTCCTCCTCCTCCCTCTCTTCCTCCCGCTCACCCTCACGCGTGTCTCGCTCAGGCTGGTCCAGGAGGCGATGTCCTGCCGGGTGTCCAGGTCAGGGTAGCGGTTCCTGAGGAAGGTGGACTCCAGCTCCTGCAGCTGCTGGCTGGTGAAGTGGGTGCGCTGGCGCCGCTGCTTCCTGTCCAGACCCCGGGGGGGGGAATGCAGGGGTGGGGCAGCCGGGGTGGCGAGGAGGGGAGGTGTTGGGCTGACCGTCCCCTCACTGCTGCTGGACTCTGAGCAGGACTGCTGCACCCCCACACTGTACACTGAGGGGAGGAGGGTGGCAGAGGCAGACACAGGAGGAGGGGGGAGGGGAGGAGAGGAAATGTAAGAGAGTGAGAGATGGAGCATAGGGAGAGACAGGGGAAAGAGGGAGTGGGGCAGAGCAGACAAGGAGAGAGAAGGGGGGCAGGTGGAACGAGAGGAGAGGTGAAGGAGGCAACGATTATTTTGTATAATTTGTGTATTTATTGCTATGTTTTCTTACAAAGGTGACTTATCATTTTTGTATTTGTTTTTTTATTTATTGTACAGATGGGAGAGGGGTCAGGGGCCGAGGAACAGGTTTGCTCGACTGTAAGCAGTAACTTTTCATATCCCTATTATGCACTTATGCGTTAAACACATAAATGAAATGATAATAGCCTATTGATGACTCCAGCGTCAACAGAGACAAGTGAAAACACATGAACAAGTCCGTACATTTTTCAACAATTCACCTAGTCGTTATGAAAAACCAAATGAAAACAATACATTCTGATTATTATATTTTTCGCTTTTATGATAATTGGTATGATGTGTAATTGTATATTAGTTTAGCGTGCAATTTTAAATCCAAAGATTTGTCACTTTATCAGTTTTTCCAGTTCATCGGTCTTGCATTTCGAACTGTGATTAATCGAAACAGAAGTTAAAACTGAACCAAATTTGAGTTCTTACTTTTGGAAATAAAACTCCTGCTAAACGCACAGTCCTTTACACATTTTTATTGTATTCTTGCTCACGTTATGTTTGCAATAATCTTTGACTAAAAATAAAGTATTGTTTTTGCAAATACACATTTGACGTTTTTGATTTGAAATTAACTGTATGAGTCAATCTGACCCGGAACAGATGTGAAATGCGAGAAACAAATTAAGCAAATAAAACAGTATTTCCATTATAGCATAACATTTTGGCAAATTGTGTGATTTATGAATAAAACAATTCAATAAATATAAGACACATATGGTATATGTGGAATAAAAAATAAAGTAATAATGATATTCATAGTTAAGTGACTTGCTGCTCATTAAGGTAAAATATTTTTGAGGTGACGTATAAAGCACTCAGTTTGACCCAGAACATAAAGGGTTAGAGCAAGCGAATACATCCCGTTTGATAAAATAGAGAAAATATAAGATGTTTCAAAAACAGCCCCAGAAAACACGAATAGGAAGACTGGTACCGGGCTCCGTGTTTCCACACGCCTACGGAAAATTACACCCAAATATTCACAACCGTCACTAGACTGATTCATACTTTTTTGGCCCAAATCTCAGAGCACCCCCACTAGCGCCAGACTGAGAATCAGACACTATATACTGACTTACAATTGGGATAATATGTATATAATTTGAATCAATTATTTACTTATCTTATGCTAGTCGGTCTCAATAAAGATCTATATACAAGTTTAAGAACTAAACTATGTTGGATTAAATAGGCCTCAACAGAATTCTTCCAACGTGTGCGGTGCAGCACAATACACTTAAATCACCATATTGTGTTGGGGGATAATGAGGGAGCAGCAAATTAAACAAAGGATGGAAGACAGGCCCGCACATTGCAATTGCAGGCCCTGGCTGTGCCGTCTCCAGGTGTGCTCACCTGCCTGCGAGCGGCCGGGACAAATGAGACGCGCTCTGCGGTCGGAGCACCTTTATTTACTTTGTTTATTTACGATCCTTCTGCATGTGATCATGGTCCATTTTAATAGTGGACCAATAATAAATAAAATAAGAAGCAGAAAATTACAAATGTTTTGATCACAGTAAGGTAAAATTATTATCTATTTTTTTATAATTAGGCTATTATTATTATTATTATTATTATTATTATTATTATTATTATTATTATTATTATATAATTTAGTGTTATGTGTTATTGAGAAGTGAAATTAATATTGCCCACCGTTTTGTAAGAACTGTCTGCAGAGACTTCTTAAATAAGTGTTTGAATATCGCTCGGTTCTTACAGATCGCAGTTTGGGTGTCAAATGTAATAAAAATAAAATAAATAAAAAGTTGTGCAAAGTTGTATACATTTGTATTAAGCGAATGTATTTACCGGTGTACCGAAACGCTGGGATATCTAAAAATTACAAGTTCTGCACATCTTTGTATTTCACATAGCCTACTATATGCGTGGGAAATTAAGTAAAATGTGGACAATCTGAAAAGTCTTAAAAATACTCAGGCATGACTAAATTGTTTGGTGCTATTTTCTGATTTATTTAGTACTGGTTAGAATATTGTAAGTTCTTCCGCTGAATATCGATATAGCCTGCGTGTTAGATAGGAAACATACCTACTTTGTATATTGACCCGTCTTCACGTCGTCCTATAAACTTTATAATGCCCATGATAACGTCACAGTACAGTCACAGTAAGTGTCGTGTGCTGGATTTCGAGTTCTCTACCGCTGCCCATAGTGCCAGCGCAGTGTGTGTGGACAATACTCAAAATTGCTTTCATTGTTTAATTATTATTTGTATTATTATTTATTTCTTGGCAGACGCCCTTATCCAGCACGACTTACAAAACACACGAGCAATATAATAACGCTCATATACCTCACCTCTGTTCATTAAATTTATCCTCAACCCGACCCCTTCAATAGTGACAAAAGAAAAAGTACGGTTCTCCTACATGAATTGAAAGGATTAATTCATAAATAATGGATTGCATTGATCAATTAATTCATTATACTGGTGTTCTATAGGCCTGGTCAATTGGTGATAATGTTGGCCAAGCATGTTGAATAGGCTACCCCACTGTTCCTGCGGGTTCAAGAGTAGGCCCGCAACACAATCAACCCCCAGCTTCTCCAGGTAGCAGTTGCTCAACGTCGTTACTGTGTTCAGTCGTTCGCCTCTCATTACTGTGCACTGTATTATTATTATTATTATTATTATTATTATTATTATTATTATTATAGATGGTAAGCTGTGCTCTTATTCTAAGTCTAATACTAACAACAATTATATTAACAGTAGCCTACTAATAACAACATTATTGCATTGTCTTAGGAGATATTGACTTGTCGTTAGAATAATCATAATAATCATTAGGTTTGAGTATCACCCTAATAGATGACCAGAGACCCGCACGCTTGTATCTCTGAAATCTTTCGGTAATTAAGGTAATAAAGGTATGTGTGTGTGTGTGTGTGTGTGTGTGAGAGAGAGAGAGAGAGAGAGAGAGAGAGAGAGAGAGAGAGAGAGAGAGAGAGAGGAGAGAAAAATGCAGCCCAAAATTCAAGTCGGACTTGTTCAACAACTCACAAATCGTGACCAGCAGCATCTCCACTATTGTAGCGCGACCTATTTAAAGCGATCCCACCCACAGAACAAACACGCACGATAAACAGAGCTGGCGCACATGGGTGCCATACACCACACCACACTTCATTGTGTCCGTCCGTCTGTCTGTGTGTGTGAGTGTGAGTGTGACCGTGTCCGTCTGTCTGTGTGTGTGAGTGTGTGAGTGTGACCGTGTCCGTCTGTCTGTGTGTGTGAGTGTGTGAGTGTGACCGTGTCCGTCTGTCTGTGTGTGTGAGTGTGTGAGTGTGACCGTGTCCGTCTGTCTGTGTGTGTGAGTGTGTGAGTGTGACCGTGTCCGTCTGTCTGTGTGTGTGAGTGTGTGAGTGTGACCGTGTCCGTCTGTCTGTGTGTGTGAGTGTGTGAGTGTGACCGTGTCCGTCTGTCTGTGTGTGTGAGTGTGTGAGTGTGACCGTGTCCGTCCGTCTTTTACCGCCACTTATCCAGAATTGAGAACTTACTTACTTACCAACAACGACCTAAGGAGCTACGGCAGCTCTTTTACAGCATGTGTGTGTTCATCATATGGATGAGTTTAGCCCCAGGATACAAACTCTTTCAAATAAATAAGTAAATTGAGAGATTTAAGAAACGCAGGAATATATTATTCTATAAAGCATGTAATATAGAAGTGTGCTGACAGCCACACGATTCATTCAGATGAATGAATGAACGATCACCCGTCCGTGCGGTTAGTATTGTCGCAGAATGGGGCTGAAGTCGGGAGCGCAGACAACAGACACTTGACACATCATAATAAATCATCACCATCATCCTCAAATAAGTAATAATAATGATAACTATTATGATAATACATTGAAATAATTTCGTTGGCATAATCCCAGATTGTTGGTGACTTTCTTACAGTGCTTTGTAAGTTCGCAGAGTTTCCGAATGCAAGAAGAAACGGAAAAACAACCACCATAATAATAATAATAATAATAATAATATCTGAGTCTCCATCACATGCCCTCGCAGGTTAACACAGCAGCGCCCCGTCCCTGGTCCAGCTCTTACCTGCGCTGGGGATCCCGGGCAGGTCTCTGAGGTCCAGACTGGCACTCTCGGGCAGCCCCACTTCTGCCATGGCGAGACAACGGTAGCTGGCGCGGATGTAAACCCGTGAGAAGCAGTGTGCAATGCAGTGTGTGTGTGTGTGTGTGTGTGTGTGTGGTCCTCTACAGTGTGACCATACACACGAGGGGGCGACGTCCACTCCCTCTATAGCTAATGGATAATAACACACTGACAATGCAATCTCAATGCAATAAGAATAGTTTTTCAAAGTATGTCTGAACACGTCCAAAAGTGCCAAGCTGCTGTAATATCACGTCCCAGAGCACCGGGGATCTGGCACCCTGTCCGGCTGTGGCCGCAGCTCTGAGAGAAGGTGCGGACGGGATGGGCGGGGCTGTGCGGCTGCGCTGTGATTGATGCTCCGCCAAACTGGAATGTCAGGCGCCTGATTGGGTGGAGAGAGAGGGAACACCCTGTGCTACTGGGCCGTCACGTCACCTTCCCTAAGAGTTGCAGGTAGACCCGTCATTATTATATCGATGTTGATATAACACTGCTTAGTCATAAAATCAATTCACATCCTTATTTAAAAAAAAAAAACATGAACATGATAGTCACAGATCTTTCTAGATATACATGCGGAGACTGTCACAATAATGTACTTCTCTAGATTATATCACATACATATCTGTCAGACCATCGTTTTGCGTCTTTGAATCCTCAATCAATTTCACCACAGATATGATCCCATACAGTGTTCATATTTTGTAGTTCTTCTTTTATTATAATTTGATAATTTGATTATTTTATTCAGGGCTCTGCCCCCTCTCCCTCTCGCACGCAGGCCACTGTCAGGACTCTGAGAAATAAGGTTTCCACACCCACAAAATGTGTGGAAAATGTCTGTCATAGACATAGAAGCACGGCCGTTCAGATCGATTTATTATAAAGGGAACGTTTTGTTTTTCCCTCAAAATCATGGTTGGTTTGTTGTCTGTATGTATACATTAACTTGAATTCATGTGTAATTAATTGTAAACCCATTGTCAACACACCATGTAACTGTACAGGTCCTTGCATGCCTCTAACAGTTGTGTTCATCAAAAGCAGAACTTCATGGACAGAACTCTTTCATCTGAAGTGTCTGTGCTTTAACAGAGAGGTACAGGGGAGACAGGGGAGTGTGTGTGTGAGAGAGAGAGAGAGTGTGTGTGTGTGTGTGTGTGTGTGCGCGCGCCGGGTGTGGCACAGCCAGGGCATTCTGCCACATCGTCACCTCCACACCCTGCCTACTCTTCTGCTCCAGTCCCCGGGAGCAGAGACTCGGCAGCCTCGGCTTTAACCTCCCCAACCGGAGGTCCCCAACCAATCTGCCCAGATCTCTAGACACCTGCATCCATGGCATCCCTCACTGGGCACAGCAGGCCTGAGACATGAAGCAGACTGGCACGGCGCTCCTCCAGTCACTCCTTTCATATTTCACACAATATGAAGCCTGCATGAGGAGAAACGTTTTGTTTTCGTTTGCTTCTTTAGAGCTTGAGGTGTGTGTGGGCTTTTTTTCTTGTTTGCTTCTGTGTGTGTGTGTGTGTCTGTGGGGGGGGAGGGGTTGTGATCATAGTTCTACGTCGCTTTTGAGACATTCCGTGCGCCTCATAATCCGTATTGAATTGCTAACTTACCTGCCACCCCCCCCGTCTTCACTTCCCCCCTCCTGCCCCAAGGCAGTACATGTGAGTCACACAGTAACGCATGCGTTCGGCGGCTCCCTGCCTGATGCCAGCCTGGTGTGAGATCACACTGCATGCCCTGTGCCCGGAGAGAGCGGGAAGGAACCAAACCAAAGCAAACAAAACAAATGAGAGAGATGCGAATAAACGCTTCGTTGCAATACGCAGTGACACATGTAGTCATTGTTTTTCTTTTCTGACCTCGGAGTTCATTTTGTCTACAGCAAGTTAAAACAACAGCATTTATTTATTTATTTTGTTATTGTATTCATTCTATGCTTGTGTAAACGTGTCTTGCCAATAAAGCTCTTTTTGAATTTGAATTTTAGAAGGGGTGGGGGATAGCTGAATAAGACTTTTACTGGTTTACTATACTATACTCCACTGTGCTACACACTTTACACTACACACTTTGCTGTGGTGTCACAATGGTGCACTGCATTGGACTTATATAAAACTGTGACCAGAACACAACTCAACACAGTTTCAAACACGGCAGAAATGCAAACACAGACAGGGTTTGCCCGGGGAGGGGGGTGCAAGGGAAAAGGTGGGGGAGGGAGGAGGATCAAGAGAAGAAGAAGAAAAAGCAGAGGATGAATCCACAGCTCTGATCTCTGAGGGGTTCGGGACACTTGGGGGCAATCCATCATAGGGACGGGGGGAGCAGTTAAGAGAATATAAAAACACGAACAGGAAATCAACTTTGTTCCAGTTGGAGACAGGAAGGCCCGGCAGCCTTCATCCCACCCCAGCACGTTCCCAATGGACCCCCAAGACAAAAAGAAAAGTAGTGCACATCATTCACCTGATGACACAGCACCCTACTCCACTCCCTCCCTCTCTCTGTTTCTCTCTCTCCTTCTCTAGGTTTCTCTCCTCCCCCCTCTTCTTCTTTCTCAGGGTGCAAGTCTGGGGAAGAGTTTAGTGCTGCCTGGCTGATTAATGCTCTGTCATCAGTGGGGTGCAGATGGTTTAAAAGCATCCTGCCTGCCCCCCAGCCCCAACCCCAGCCCCAACCCCAGCCCCAACCCCAGCCCAGCACATGTAGGCTTTGCTCAACATTCTCTCTCTCTCCATCTCTCTATGTATCCATAGCCATGTATCTTCTGACAGCAGTGGTCTTAGAAGGGGTGGTCTGTCAAGGAGAATAAAGATCACGGGGACTAATTACAACAATCATTGGTTCTGCTGTCCAACCCCCCCACCCCCCAGTTTCCAGCTGTTTGCTTTTGCAACAGGATCGTGTGTCCCAGCCCTGGTGTCCCGGCGCTAATAAGCTGCTCACCCCACCTGTGACTGACAAAGCACAACACAGGGTTTGCATGGAGGCTGTGCTGGGGGGTCTGGCCCCAATTAGAGAGGGGGGATTAGCAGAGCCAGACCACGGCAGTGTGTGTGTACTCTGTGCTACAGCCCCTGGAGCCCCCCATGGCCCGAGCACCACATCCAAATAAACAGTCTTCTGCCCCCCTCAGTGTGCCTACCCCCCACCTCTCTTCCTGCCTCTCCTACAGCAGTAACACAGCAGCAGTCACAGTGCACACTGACACACTAGCACACTGACACACTAGCACACTGGCACACTAGGACACTGGCACTCTGCTCACTTACACACGGGCACACTGCACAAGCACACTGCAGCGAGGGTGAGCAAGTGAAAGCAGCACAGGAGATGCCGTGGATTGCATGAGATGCACTCTCCCTTTTTGTGCATGCTGTTGTGTAGCACATGCAGTCAAAGCCCCACCCCACCCCTCCCAAACAGCCCACCTCTTCATCTCCAAACACTGCAGGGTCGCTAGGGAACAAGTCTGCCTTCCTTTTGTATTTTGATGAGCAGGCTTGTGCGTGAGAGACTCTGTGCACGGAGACCATCCCCGCCACGCCCGCTCCTTCCGCAAAGTGCCAGCGGCACACTCCCGCACTTCCTGTTCGGAGAAAGAGCTCCCCTCATGAGTGACAGGCCCTGTCCTCAACAGTGACTAATTTATTTATTTTAGTTTCTGCATTTGCCTTATACTTCAATTCATTTAATTTGTATTCCTTTATTTTGTATGATTGCGCCGTCCATGGCCAGGGTTGAGGAACTGCTGGACGGCTTCTGCAGGGCGACGGGGGCCGCTGTCAATAGGGCCAAGAGCGAGGTCTACCTCTCCAGAGCATGGCCTGTCGGCCGGGGCCCGCCGACCGTGTTCCCTGTGAAGCCGTCCATCAAGGTTCTGGGGATCACGATCGACGGGACCAACACAGGCACCCGGAGCTGGGAGGAGGCTTTATCTAAAGTCCAAAGAAAGATCCACGGCTGGAGCACAAGGACCTTGACGATGGCCGGTAAGGTGCTGGTCGTAAAGGCCATCCTCTTCCCGATACTCCTCTACGTAGGAATGATCTTCCCCCCAGACAAGGTCGTTGCAAAACTAGTGACCAGAATTATATTTCGGTTTGTCTGGGGGAGCAAAATGGAGAGGCTGAAAAGAGTGCAAATGGTGAAGGGTACCCTGGATGGAGGCAGGGGGGTCTCGGATGTTGTGCGGCTGATAAAGGCGCAGGGGCTGGCCTATGTGGTCAAGAACATCCAAGCTGCTGGCAAGAAAGTGAGTTTTATGAACCGCTTTTATTTTGCCAGCAGCCTGAGACCATTCGACCTCTGCGCCATGGATAACACCAGGCCGCACTCGTGGGATCCCCCGCCGTTCTACAGGCGCTCCGAGCCTTTGCGCTCGAAGTAGGCCTCCATAAAGTCATGCTGGCCTCCTGGGATTATAAGACCATCTGTAGTCAGATGAGATCTACCCAGGAGACTAGCCGGAAAGAAGATTTCCCTCCAGAAACCTGCCCGTTTATCTGGGCTAACGCTACGCACGTTTGCCTCACAAATACGCAGAAAGATGTCTCCTGGATGGCTGTGAGTCGGTGTCTCCCCAACCGAGTGTTCATGCACAGAAGGGGCCTAGCCCCTTATGACATCTGCCCCTACAAGGGTTGCCTGGGGAAGGAGACGGAGGCTCACATCTTTAGAGAGTGCCCCTTTGCCTACAGGGTCTGTCTCCTGTTTTCTCTGTTCCTCCACAGGTTTGCCGTTTCATGTGCGGGCGACTGCCCAGCAGATCCTATATGGTCCAGCCAGGGGATTGACATCTTCTACCCTGAGGTGCTGGTGGCGTGTCGTCTGCGCAGTGAATCAGGCCCTGTGGGAGGGATGGAACATCTGTCTGTTTAACAAGCAGGAGCTGGACCCAATTGTCATCGCGCGGAGGGGCATGGTACTTGTGAGGGATTATGTCAATCTGGAGGTCCATCAGAGGGGCAAGGAGGAAGCCTTTAAGAACTGGCAGATACAAGATCTGGGGGAGCTCAGGATCCCATGATGGGACCCACCTCCGGGGATGGTCATCTCCCCCCGCTGGAGTCAGAGTCCAAGATCTTTTAACTATTTTATGAATATTGATTTTTAAAATGAATTTTAAAAATCGAATTTTAACTGTTTTTAAAGATTTAGTTATTTTTAAAAGCACTTGTTTTGTTTGTTTTTTAATTTGATTGTTATGTTCTATTTTTTTGTCAAATACATTGACCGTTTGGATTTAATTTTAAAATGCATCGGACTGTTTTGGTTTGTTTTTTATTTTTATCATTTTAATTGTTTTTTGATTTGTCCAGTGCATTTTCAGTTATTTTCAATGTATTTGACTCCTTTGTTGGTAGCAGTTTGCTTTAATCACGTTTGTTTTGTTTAAGCACATGTTTATTTGAGTAATTGTTTACGTTAATCACTAAGATTTTAAAATGTTTAAGTGATTTTAGAATATTGATTTTAACAAATTTTAAATCATAAGTATTTAAATTTCTTTTGATTGTTTTTATAATTGAAATGTAAAATACTTTCCCAATAAAACAGTATTTTGTATGATTTCATTATTTTAGGTGTCCCCCGGGTTGCTAGAGTGACAGATTTTTGAAAAGATAATATGAAAAACTATTTTAGCCGTAACAAACTGATGTCAACTGGCTTGTGCCAGGGGAAGTTTCAGTTTCTATGTCGTTAACGGAAATGGCGGAAATTTTATTTAATTTCCCCCCGAGTTTTCTGAAATATTTTTTATTTCACTGTATTGCTAAAACACTCCCTGCAAGTGCTCGGTTCCCCTGCAGCTCTCCCTGACGGTTGTTGTGTCTCAGAAAAACAAAGCCATTACAATATGAATTCAATCATAGTTCTGTTTTTTTTCTATTCTTCTTTTATACACATTGCTGCCCGGCCTGCTGCAGCCGCCTGCAGGGCCAGGGAAAACAGGAAGCTATCTGCATGATACAAACTGTTCAAACCAGGTCTCCTCTGGCGCCCACAGCAGCAGGCCACATCTTGTCGATTTGAGGTTTGGATTTGAGAGAGCGAGAGTGTGAATATCTGAAAATAGTCAAATGCTTCCGTTTTATCCTATAAAGTTGCCTTAAGAGTCTGAAGGCAATAGGACAGCTGAGAGGGAAGCTGCTCAAATTTAGTGTGAAAGCCGTTTAACGTGTAACATGTCTTAGGCCACATTTGTTGCTTTGCAGCTTCATCAAGAACTGCAGCAGCGTCCATGCGTCCGTTCCCTGTGTGGTAAGTGATGCCGGCACACTCTGGGGGGCAGCTCAGGTTACAGGAACAAAAATACGAGCAAAAATAAAAAACCCAGAAATAAAACACACACAAACCTCTGGGGACAGAGTGGAGACAGTTGTTGGCTGATTGGCAGCTGTCAGTTTCAGAGGATTGAAGAGGGGGTGGGAGCAGGAAAGTATGTGTAGGGGGATGGGGGGTTGAGGAATGTTCATTGTAATCCCTAGAGTCTGAAAACACATTCACTTACATAAACGTGCATGCAGAGAGAGGGAGAGAGAGAGGTGTGCAGACTGTTTGTTTTACGGAGTGCTGTGGTGACTGCGCCCCAATTAGAACAGACAGACTAAACATGACGGAGGCGGGGGGTACACAGGCTGCTGACACTGCTAATAGCCTGGCTCACCCCCCTCCTACACCCTGCCTCTTTCGCCAAAAACAGCAGTCCTGTGCCCCAGCGGAAAAAACAACAACTTTGAAACAGCATCCGTGCCCCATGCAAATCTCTGTGTAAACAACAGCAACACTGTGCAGCGGGAGGGAGCGAGAGGGAGAGAGAGAGAGGGAGAGGTGATATGAGAAATGGAGAGAGTGAAAGTGACAAGGAGAAAGTGACTGACAGAGAATGACCATGAGTAGGAGGTGGAGGACGAGTGCAGGGGTGAGTCAGTCAGACAGCCTGTGGGAAATTCCTGATGCCCGGAATGCAGTACATCTGAGAACCCAGGCGTGTGTGTGTGCGTGTGTGTGTGTGTGTGTCTGTCTGTCTGTCATTAGCAGCCCCACAGACTTGATCCCATCATCACCTAACTAATGAGTAACCTGTGTGCACTGCCACTTTTCCACAGCAGAGGGCAACGTTGTAACTAAAATATCTAAAGATACTTTTTCTGCATGATGTATTATTGCATGGTTGTATGCAGGTTAATATCAGTGTTCGTAATAGAAATAGAAGTAGTAGTAGTAGTAGTAGTAGTAGTAGTAGTAGTAGTAGTAGTAGTAGTAGTAGTAGTAGTAGTAGTAGTAGTAGAAGAAGAAGAAGAATTGAGGTTAAGAAGTAGCTTGCATCAGTAAAGCAATGTAGAAGTAGGCAGGAGTAGGTACACATGATAGTTTGTATATACTAAATGTACTATTAGTAGAAGTGGTAGTAGTATATTGTTATTTTTTACACAACAACAACAACAATAATAATAAGTGCTAAAGCCCTGTATATAGGCCCTACTCATTTTATTTCATATTATGAAATATTATGACCGCCACCCTCCCAAAGCACAGATTATTTGCAGTGATTATTGGTAGTGTTAATATTAGTGTTACATAGTCCCAATATCATAACAGCAAATCAAATAATCTGCGGTTTTAGCACCGCAATGGTAAATTATGGTGCAGCACAGCAATGCAGAGACAAACATTACTTCCACAAACACAGTGCATTTGACCCTTACTGTAAAGCACTGGGAATGTGAGCATAGTCCCACCATTGTTTCCAATCGATTGTAAATCAGTAATTATTGCTCATATCAGTACAACAACCCCAAGCAACTACTCAGTATCAATCGTGGAGAATCACAGTAGGGAGTGGTACGAGCTGCCATCTCCTCTGCGGGATTCATTTCTTCTCTACACCATGTCCGTAATTGTAGTTACCAGTATATAAGTTTGTGCTTCAGTTCCCTCTGAAGACTTTAATTGCCTTTGGATCATTCTTCAAATACAAGTCGCCCTGGGGGTTGGGTGTCATTCGGATACAGTAATTATTTAAACGATATCTCACCACCTCTCTTTTATTTCAAAGCATGCCAGATCCTCTCCCTCTCATTTAAATTGCATGAAACTCGGGGAGGAGGAGGGAGAGAGAGAAGACTAATAACGGTTACATGCCAGCAGCTGGAAACAGTACTGATACCAGCCCAGCAGGGCACAGCTCCCGAGACTGCACAAGTCTGCACTTTATTTTTCATTCAGGAATTCAACCTGATAGACAGAAAGGACCTTGCTCCACTTCAGGAATGGATTGCAAAGCTCACCTCCAAAGACAGCTAAATAGAGAAGACTTCTTTTGATAGATTTGTTTTTTTAGCTTTTGTTTAAATGCGTTTGTTTCTGTACAGACAACCCGTATTTGTCCTATGAGCCCCGAAGCAAAAGCAGAGCAACAGCACAGCAACACAACACAACCTCCAGTCGATTAACTGCACAGAGAGAGAGAGAGTGTGAGAGTGAAAGAGAAAGAGAGAGAGGGTGGGTGGGTTACACACACTGCCTCAAGCGTTAATGGGACAGACTTTTCCAAACAGAGGATGTGGAGAGTAAAATAAAGTGCCTGATTACAGACAGCCACCCCCACAGAGCAGCTGGTCTGACAGGATGGGTCACAGAAGTGCCAGGCTGGGACTGTGGGTTATAGCAAAGAGATTTTGGATTTACTAGAATTATTATGATTGACCTAGAAACCTCAATGGTGGCCCTTCATGTCTGATAGTGAAGATCATCTGCATTTGTTGACAAATTCTTCTTCCTCCCTACGAGACAACTTGCATCACTGAACACATTTCACTCAAAAAACAATCAAAACAATTCCACAGTTCAAAGGTCACACACGTACACACCAAAAAGCTTACACTTAGCTTGAGGCAGACGGGGCAAAGTATCTTAATGCTACATTAAAGTTTGCAAGTGTATTTAAAATGTGATGAAGAAAGTGATTTGAACGGTGTGTTCATCTACTGTTACCAATGAAAAGGATTAGGATTATTCATTCAACAGACTTGTAGGAATGAAGCTAACAGGAATCGAGAGATAAGCAAGAGCATCACTTCTTGATCAGACAGACGGACACACAAAGTACTACAATATAAGTTTATTCCACCAGAGGGTGCTAGAGTTGTACAATAGATCATTTTCAATTACAAGCTAATTAAACAATTGTTAATTATATTAGGGAAAAAAATAATAAACAAGAATCCCCAGCAGCATCATTCTTTGATCCAGTCTTTGCACAACGTCCGACCCGGGCAGAAGTACAGAAGACTGAAATCTACGTTCACAATTTGGCTCGGTTATCATAACCGTATATAGACAAGCATAGAAAAATAAACTGAAAGGCTACGATGTATTATTTCTATTACTCTCTATATTTATTTTTACAGATTAATAAACACTCGAAGACAGAGTGAAGTGTAGGTGGTTTATATTAAAACCGGGATCTGGCACTCGCTCCCAGCATCCAAACACTGCCCAGCGTGACTCCCTGCTCCTAAAAAGTATTAACAGGAAGCAATCTGCACACACCTGTCGCATGTGATGTAAAACAGTGAGCAAAGGAAGGCAGCGTAATCAGCGTTGCCGTTATTCCAGCACCATGGTAGCAGTCTGGGAAGAAGCACTTCTCAGACACAGCGGACCAGGGGTCAGGTGCAGATTGGGTCAGGTGACCTCACCAGGGTGGGAGACACGGGGAGCCCTTCTGGGGTGAGCACTGAGGACCACGGCATCAGAAGGAGTCTGGGCTGCAGTGCTTAGACAGGGCAGTTTGTGTGACCTAGCCCTACTGCAGGCAGTCCAGGCCAGCAGTCACAGAGAGCTGTAGCTGCACGTACATGTGCATTATTACAAAAATACAGAAAAATAGTCTGTGCCTGTGCTCATCTTATGTACAATAAATATGGTTTTATTATTCCGCTGTTATGACATGCATTTTATATGTGTAACTCCCCCTGTATTGTATTATTGCTGTGATTTTAAACTTCTACTCCGGTTTGCGTAGTGCAGGAACCACACAGTGTAAAAAACTAAACACCCCCAAACAAAACAACCGGCTTAAACAAAAATAAACAGATGTTGTGCATGCAGGCTGGAAATAAGGTACAACCGCCCCCAACAGCACGCCTCCACCCCACGCTGTCCCTGTCCCAGGTCAGACACGGGCCCCGGGGGAAGGGCTTTGCTCTTCTCCACACAATCCCATCAGATTCCCCTTTCAAACATTTTCAGCTAAAAAAAGGGAGTAAAATAAAATACAATACATCCAAGGATGACAGACAGATGGTCCCCTTCTTAGAAACCACTACCTCCTGCCCACCAGTCTCTCTATACCACAGGCCCTGCACAACCACACTGTCCCTTAAAAGGGGCTGTGCAGGGATAGAGGGATACAGAATGGTGTGCGCCGAACATTCATTCTGCCAGGGCAGTAGGATAGAGGGCCAAAGTGGCTCCCGGGGCCCCCGCTGTGGACTGCAAACAGACCAGTCAGTGTCTGAATGAGAGTTTCCGTCAGTGTCTCAGTGCCTCAGTATTGGAATAAATGTTTCAGGCAGTGTCTCAGTGTACCAGTCAGCCCCCCCACCCACACAGAACTTAAATTGTGAATATTTAATTAATTAAATCCTTAATTGCCCTAATGAATACGTTTATCCACCACCCAGCAGTAGGAGAGTTCGGAGCACCGGTCGTCAAGTGCATTTAGGACCCACACTGTGCAAATTTACCAACTCACGAGCCTTGCTGAGCGAGAGGAAGAGCAGCCCCGTCCACCCTGGCACCACAGCCAGCACAATACTGCCCCCCCACAAACACACAACTCCCCACAGAGAGAACACGCCTATAACCACAAAAATAAAAAAATAAAAAAGAAATAAATACTTTTCTTAAATACACTTTAAAAATAAGAAAAAAAATAAGAAAAAAAAGCACAGACATTGGAAGCCATTTCTCCCAGGGGTCAGGGGCTGGAATATTCATTTTCTGTGTGTGTGTTTTTAATTAATTAATTACATTTATTTATAACATTCTAACTGAATAAACACATTCAGCACCAGTGAGTTTTAGCAGTGTGAGGATGTGTACACAAGCCCTGAAGGAAAACCCAAACACTAAAATGCAGAGAGAGAAATAAGATGAAACAAAAAAACAACAATGACATTCTTGCGTAAAAGGGACATCCTAGGAGCTTCCTTCCAATAGCGGCTGCTGCAGCTCTGGAGGCGTCCACCAGGGGGAGTGTTTTATTTTTTTGTGCTGGTTTCCAGTTTTCGCTCCAGGTTGTGCCCACCTGCCCCCAAACCAACCAACCAGCACACAAGACTGCAGCCTCCGTTTTACAACAGTCAATTTCAAATCAAATATAAAATAAACGACAGAAGCGAATCCATCCATAAACAAACGCCATTTGGCACCGCAGACTCACTCACTCCTGCACAGCGAACATCCTCCTCCTCCTCACTGTGCGTTTCTGACCAGTGGAGCCACATAGTTAATTGTAAGGAAGTTGACTGGAAGCTACTGCTCCACCACAGTCCTGGGTCCTCGCCTCCGTCTCTGTCCCTCTCTGCCTCCCAGCCCCCGTCCTGTACTCCGATTGGCGGATGGGGAGGAGGAGGAGGGCCTCAGTGCTGCCCCGCCTCCCTGATGCGACAGGCCACTGCGGTGATCAGGGCCGCCCCCTTGCCGCTGCCGTCCTCCGATTGGACGAAGGAGACGTCGCACTGCGGGGCCAGGTCCCGGACGGTCTCGTGCAGAACGGTGGAGAAACTGTGGAGGAGAGCAGGAGTTACGCTCTGAAGCACTGACCATCTGCACGCATGGACATCAGTGCAGCGCTGGCTCTGTCTAGAAGCACGTGCGTGCGCACAGCAAGAAAGTACGGCCGATACAGTCAGCATAACTTCCCGTGCCGGCCACACTCAGCTGATGGAGAATAGCAATGTAGATACGGAGGTTTATTCTAGGTAAGACTCTGCTGATACAGTCTGTGTACATTCTGCACCGCAACGGGCTCTGTGTGGGTGCGGCCTGTGTGCAGGATTGGCACAATGGCAATGTAAATATGATCAAAATATACATTTGCACTGACAACACACAAGTATCAGTCTGCATGTCCCAGCTGGCACTCCGTAGCAGTAGGTTACCCACGATGCACCACTGTGGAAATGTCTTTGATTTGCTAACTTGACATTAACAGTTAAAAGGTTTGCAAGCCTTTTATCACGTGTGCTGTATTAGCTTGTGTAGACCGAGAGATGTCACTAACGTATTGAAGTACTTATTTATCTCGTGTAACTAGTGTTGTTTTTCGGGCTGTGATCGGCCAGTCCTCGAGCTGGTGTACCAGTAAGAATCTACCGGCAGCACCACCCGTGTGCCGTGTTACAGCTGTGTGTGCGGTTCTGCACTGAACTGCGTTGTGTCTGGAGAGTCACTCACTGTGGGTGCAGCTTGTACAGCGTGCCGTCCACCCCCACGGTCACCCGAAGCCGCTCCAGGCCGCGGTTGCAGCGGATCTTGTCCACCACGGCGGCCAGCCCCGCCCCGCACAGCTGGGCCCCCCGCCGGGCCACCACAGTGCACACCTCCTTCACGATGATGCTGTCGTCGCAGGTACTGTCTAGACCCAGGTGCTGCAGGATCGAGCGCACCTGACGCAGGGCCAGGCGGTCACTGAGAGAATAAAAATGATCAGTGAAACATAGGCATGCGAAGTCTAGGTCACAATAAATCTCCACCATTTGGAGTGATCCTCACGCAGACATGCACTCGCTCGCTCACCTCTCGATCTGCGACAGGAACTTGGTCTCGAAGATGCCGCGGGTCTTCAACCTCTCGGACACTCGCCCGCGGAACAGCAGGCCGCGCTTTGTGAAGTCTAGCAGCACGTTGCGCACGATCTCCCCCAGATACATCCCACTGATCATCTTCTCAAACCTGGGGGGTGGGAGAAGGAGAGAGAGAGATAAGCATTTAGAAGACAGAACTTGGGAGGGAGGGAGAGCCCTCCAGTGATGTTCCCGTCAAGATGGTTTGTGTGGGGGGCAGTTTAAGGGGTCACGGGGGAGTCATGGTACCTCTGTTTTCCAGGGTTGAGTGACAGCTCATCCACGGCCGTGTCGAAGGGTGTGCGCAGGTCATCCAGGCAGCCATTGTCCCCGTAGGCGCCCCACTCCATGTTGATGCACATGCGGCCCTCTGTGCCGGGGACCAGCTCCACGTTCCTCATCTCCTCCATGTAGCACGCATTGCTGCCGGTCCCTGCGCTCGCACACACAAGCAAGCACACAATTAGGATCACACACACACGCACACACACACACACACACGCACGCACGCACGCACGCACGCACGCACGCACAGGATAACAGACCCAAAGGAGTGCACCCTGACCCCTGACCCCTGACAAACTCACCCACAATCAGCCCCACTTCACACAGGGGGTCCTCATAGCCACAGGTCATCATGGTGCCCACGGTGTCATTGACCACCGCAACCACATCCAGGTCAAACTCCTGCAATTGAGAGACAGAATGTCACGGTTTGTGTAAACATGCGAGTGTGTATGGAAGAGACAGCATTGTTGTGAGTGAGAGCCAAGAAGTGGACTCTGACCTCCCGGCGGTGAATGGCATCCTTCAAGAGGGTGACCACATCCTCCCCTTCACAGCCCGTCGCCTTGAACCCCTTCGTCCACTTCAGCAGGATCCCCTGGAGAGAAATCAGTCCCCAGTTACTCCCAGTGCTGCTGTGCCTTCAGAGATTCTCCAGTGTCAGACAAGAGCAGTGCGTGTGTGTGTGTGAGTTGGGTTGTAGCTCACCTCATCCAGGCTGTTCTGCTGGCAGGGGAAGGAGAAGGTGAAGCCCATGGGCAGAGCCACGCCCTTCATGCCCATATACTCCAGGAAGTCAGCGATGCAGTGGACAATGTGGTCAAACAGCTGTAGAGGAGAGAGCGCAGTGTGAGACACTTCTGTCCCACCCCTTCTCTCCTGCATCACCCCTCTCCACACTTCTTCACTCCCTCCCCCTCCCCTGCTTCATACCTCCTCTCCAGTGCCCTGCATGGCCTCCCGGGGGATGGAGTAGATCTTGTTGTGCATCTCCACGCTGCGCTTCTTGCCGTTCCGCACGCGCACCAGCAGCACTCGGAAATTAGTGCCGCCCAGGTCCAGCGCCAGGAAATCCCCCCTCTCTGAGAGAGAGAAAGGGAGGGGGAGTGTGTTCAGTTAAAGTTCAGCTCTTTCCTCACTGCCACACCCCATCATCTCCAGGGGATCACATTGTGAGTTTTTTTTTTGCGTGTCTGACAGACCCACGCGAGATCCTAACCCCCTAACCCCCTCTACCCTCACCGGTGCCGTCGGGGGTGGAGCGGACGAAGGTGGGCAGCATCTTGACGGGCGCCTGGTCGTGCGTCTCCTTGTGAAGCCCCGCCTCCATCTCCTCCAGCATTCTCTGCTTGACCTGCAGCAGGGCGGGCCGGTCCAGCCGTAGCCCAGCCAGCGTGGCCTGTCTTTGGGCCCGCTGACTGGCCAGCCGGTACGCCACCGCTGTCACCATGGCCGCCCCCTTGCCGCTGCCATCCTCAGAGCGCATAAAGCGCACGTCGCAGTCCGGCACCAGGCGGCGCACCATCTTGTGAAGCCGACGCGCAAACCTGGAAGGAAGGGGAGGGAGGGTGGTGAGCATTTCCAGAGAGACAGGGCCAATGAGAGATAGTGGGGGAGATGGAAGGGCTCACTGTGGGTGTTTCCCAGACAAACAGACACTCATTGTGGGTGAGGGACAGAGGGACACACACAGTCAGAGAGACAGAGGGGGACACTGTGGACAGGGACACTCACTGTGGGTGTTTTTTGTAGACCGAGCCGTCCACCCCCACCGAGGTCCTCAGCCGCTCCAGGCCCTTGTTGTCACGGATCTGCCTCAGCACGGCGGCCAGTGCGGCGGCGCACAGGTGGGCGGCACGCGTGGACACCACCTGACAGATGCGCTGCGTCGCCACACAGTCCTCCTCTGACGGGGACAGGCCCAGCCGGCACAGCACCTCCCGCGCGTACTCCAGGCCCTCCTTGTCCCTGAGAGAGGGGTGGTGGGAAGGTTAACACAATGGGGTAGTCGCACGATCGCTCCTCCTCAAGCCTCACCCCCCCCCCTCCACAAAGTTACCGCCCCCCCCTACTCCGACACCCCCAGCGTACTTCTCGATGGTGGAGACAAAGCTCGTCTCGAAGTGGCCGGTGGTCAGCAGGTCAGCGGTGATCTGGCCCCCGAACAGCAGGTCCTCCTTCGCCATCTGCACCAGGATGAGACGCACAAGCTCCCCCATGTACATCCCACTGATCATCTTCTCAAACCTGAGAGAGAGAGAGAGAGAGAGAGAGAGAGAGAGAGAGAGAGAGAGAAAAAATATGGTGAATTCAAGCTCCTGTAACACCATAAGGTTGTTTAAGCAACTTAGTAACACAGAGTGGCTCTCAAAAGTATTCACCCCCCCTTGGACTTTTCCACGTTTCAACGTCAAAGTGAAATATATAATCTGCAAATTGTCCTAAATTGCTCACAGCTGCTTGCCGGGGTTGAGGGAACCCATGTCGATCTCGCGGTCGAAGGGCGTGCGGATGTCTTCCAGTGCCCCGTCGTCCCCGAAGGCACCCCACTCCATGTTCACACACATGCGCCCCTCGTCCCCCTCCGCCAGGTCCATGTGCCGCATCTCCTCCATGTAACACGCGTTGGTGCCAGTGCCTGCGGGTCACACGAGTGTAAGAGCAATGCAAATCAAGTCAGATCACCACCCTTCGCGGGACCCGGCCTTGGCTTTCCTGTGCCTCTCTGTTGCAGGCAGCACACTCACCCACGATCAGGCCAATCTCGCAGTTATGGTCGTCGTACCCACAGGTCATCATGGTTCCCACAGTGTCGTTCACCACCGCAACAACGTCGATGTCAAAGTCCTGCCAGAGGACACGCCATTATTAATCCCTCACTGCCCAGCCACTGCCTGCCAGCCAGCCCCTCTCCCTCTCCCTCTCCCTCTCCCTCTCCCCCCCCCACCCCCCCAAGGTGACAGCGTGAACTCACCCCTCTCTTCCTGATGGCCTTCCTGAGCAGGCTGACCACATCTTTGCCCTCCACTCCACTGGACTTGAACCCTTTCGTCCATGTCAACAGGATACTCTGACGGAGACAGACAGAGAGAGCAAGTTATATAATCTGACACACTCCTGCCGCCGACTCACTTCTTGCAGCAAGTGGTGCGCAGAGACGGGAAGTCTGTTGCCCGGGTGCCAGTCTCACCTCATCCAGTTTCTTCTGCTGGCAGGGGAAGGAGAAGGTGAAGCCCAGGGGCAGCTTCTTGTCCTTCATTTCCAGCTTCTCCAGGAAATTTCCCAGACACTCCGCGATGTGGTCAAACAGCTGGGTGGTTGGGCAAGATTTAGACAAATTAGACCCCCTCTACCCCCCACAGTGCCTCCTTCACCCACTCTCTCTACTTCCTCTTACTGTTTCTCCATCTCCCTAGCTGTGTGTGTGCGCATATCGTGGGTTTTTTATTGCATCAGTCTTGTCTCTGCATTTCAACGATTCAGCAAACCTCTCTCTCTCTCTCTCTCTCTCTCTCACCGCCGTGCCGCTGCCTCTCATGATGTCCTCGGGGATGGAATAGATCTGGTTCTTCATCTCCACTTTTTGCTTGCCGTTGTCGGACACCTTAACGTGCAGCACACGGAAATTTGTGCCGCCCAGATCCAGGGCCAGGAAGTCACCCTCCTCTGTACGCAGGCAGACAGACAGGCCACACACAGGGGAAATTTCAGGACATTTAATAACACTTCAATCGAACATCATGCACACAGCCCCCTCCCAACTCATTAACACCACCCCCACCGTCCCCTAACCGACGCCATAAAACACAAGATGTTGGTACTTGAGTTATTGACATCTCACTAAAACACACAGAGTCCTAATAAAATCCACTAACAACCTAGGAGAGATGGCGAGAGTGAGCAACAAAGAGGAAGGGGCAGAGCGAGGGGTATTTTGTCTATTTTTAGTTTGTTTTACTGTACTCTTATTTTATTTTCACTGTATGTGTAAATGCTTTGACAACACCTGTTTCAACTCGTACAATAATGCTTTCAATGGGAGAAAGAGAGAAAGTTGCTCTTGCTCTTATCACTATGAGTGCAGTTTAAGTGCCATATAATGACCTCAGTCAACAGCAAGTGCAAACAGTGCTCCTGTCAGCCTGCACAGTTGTACAACCAGCAGAGCCAAGACTTGAGAGACAGAGAGAGAGAGACAGAGGAGAGCAAGAGAGAGAGAGAGAGAGGAGAGCGAAAGAGAGAGAGAGAGGCAGGGGGCAAGATAAAGAGAGGCGCACAGGAACTGTCCACAACAGTGTGTGAACAAATGTGCATCAATGTGTGAGGAAACGTGCAATGAAACATGTCCGCCTGTGAGAGTGGAGGGGGATTTCAGGGGGGGGGGGTGGTGTTGACGGGTGGAAAACTTTAAGCTCGGACAGCAGTCCAACAATGGGAGGGGCAGGAGGGAAGGCCGTGAGGGACAGGCTGTGTATTTTGAATGATATAGTTTCTATTATTATTTCCCACTCTCTCAGGCAGCAGCACCCCGAGCACAAACATGCCTTGGGAGTCAGAGCCGCACAGGGGCCGGTTATCTGGTAGTTGCCAGTTTGTGTAATGTTTTGCATTCCTGTGCTCAAAAACAAGACCAAAAAAATTTAAATAATAAATGAATAAAACTGGCAGACCACAGCCCGTGAACAGCCCAGTTGGCACTCAACCCTGTCCTCGGTCCAGCTGTAGGGAGGCCAGGCCTTGCAGATCCCAGGCCCTTCCCAGAGCATTCCCATGGAGCCCAGCCACTGGGGCGTATCTGGAAATTTGTCTCCATCTGCTCTCTCAACACGCATTATATTCATGGAGATAGTTTTGAAGCATGCTTTTCTTGTACGAGAAAGTGCATGCACATTATGAATAATGATAATTAAAGAAAAAACATCTGTGTGTGAGAGAGACAGAGACAGAATGTAAGTGCGCACTGCCCAGGACAGCCCTCGTACCTGTGCCGTCGGGGGTGGAGCGGACGAAGGTGGGCAGCATCTTGACCGTCGCGGTGGGGTTGGTGTCGCGGCCCAGGCCCTTGTCCATCTCGCGGCGGAAGCGGTGGGAGATGTCCATCAGCACCTCGTCCGAGAGGCGCAGGTGGTAAAGGTATTTGTCCACCTGCAACAACACAAGGATCGTCACTCGTGCCGTCCCACACAGGGACTCGGACAGTCGGAGCGCCCTCACAGCAGAGCAGCCAGTGGCAAATGCCGTCGCACTCAGAATTCCAGCCAATCAGAAGTGCCATCACAAACTCTGTGACGAACTAGCTCAAACACTATCCAACAGCCAATTGCAAACACCAGCAGCGAGCTTACGTCTCACAGCCAATTGCGAACACCATGGCCAGGTTTGGGGCCACAGTTTTACGAGTTTGCTCTCCATGCAGCACACTTATTTTTCCCTGTTTGTTTAAGTCATGGGGGATAGTAGAATCACTGAATAATTTTCCAGGAATGGGACTTCCTGACAAACCCTTCTCTTAAACATCTACTTTAACACCCCTGTTTCAAAACATACGTAAGATTGAATTATAAATCCACCAGTGTTTACTCAAATCACTGATAAGAAGTGCCAGGACAGTGCTGTGCCAGCTCACCACTATCACTTTCCTAAATAGGTTTGAAGTTAAAAAAAAAAAAACAAGGAAAAAAAAAAGCCAATAAATAATGCTATTAAAGTTGCAATAAACATTCAACAGTGATTGGTCTGCCCACTCTGGCTGCCTGGCTCCGGTTATTTTTCAAGTTGTAAAAATAACAATCCCTCCCCACCCCCACAAAAAAAATTAAAAAAACAGAGCAGCACCATCTAAGATGATAAAGAATAGTATCTTCAAAGAATGCAGAGTCAGGGGGGGAGAATTAATTACTTAATCGGAATTACACAATAGATCACAATCCCTCCCTTGTGGTGTCATCTTTTTCGTACTCCCTTGCTACTCTTTCTTTCCAGGCCTGTCTGTCTATCTCCTCCTCTCTGCCTGTCTGCCTCCCTTAATGTCCACCTCTGCCCATCTCTCTCCGTCTGTCTGTGTCGCTGTCCCTCCCTCACTGTCCCTCTGCCCATCTCTGATAGCCAACAGAGCGCAGGGAGGTAGAGGGGGCCAGACATGCCCTGGGGAGACAGCACGGTGGGCTGGAGGAATTTTCTCCTCTCGTTTATGAACAGCCCATTACACCACTGCCTGGTTTTATGACACACACACACACACACACACACATACATACACATACATACACATACATACACATACATACACACACACGCTCTGCTAGGCTGCTTGTTCTCCTGGTCTCTCTTGCTCTCAATGAAATTGGGGTAGGACAACCTGAGGGGTCAGAGGTCAGTGATGAATTGTGAGGTTTGCTGTATACAGTAAAAGCCTGTGTGACACAGATGGTTTGAAAAAGACAGCATAACATTTAACAGCCCCAGACACACACACACACACTGCAGCAGGAGAGAGCTGTCTGCTTGCTAGACAGGGAGCAAAAGAGGAATGGCATCAGACAAGCGAGTGACTGAGGGAGGTGAGAGAGAGAGAGAGAGAGAGAGAGAGAGAGATGGAAAAACACTGGGTGAGTGAGGGATGGAGAGAGAGGTATGGAAAGAGTGAGGGAGGGAGGGAAGGGTGGGGAGAGAGAGGAGTGTATGTGCAGCCCTTCACGTTCCCAGACCATCAGACCACAGCGATGCAGCAACGGGGGTTTTCAGTGCGGTTACATAAGCCGCTAAGCATGGCAATCAAGCACAGCTGACTGGAGCCCAGTGCCGAGCAGGAGCCGGGGGAGGGCGTTTGGGAAAACCTCACCGAGAAAGGCGGGGAAATAGAGAGACACGCACACAGACAGACACCAGCTCTACATCTGACCAGGGCCACACACGGCCAGACTTGCATTTGTGGGCTACAGTGCTTCTGTTTAACTACCGTGCCTCCATCCGGTCATCCCCGTAGCTGTGGGGCGTCCTGGTGAACATCATCATTTAACCAAACCGACTTTCCCCAGCTTGATCACCACATGCATACATACTTAAAAACCGGGCCAGTTTTCAGGAGCTGGTTGATGACATCACTGCGGCACTCACTAACTACCTGCCCTGTGTAGGTTAACGCTTATCTTGGGTCACGTGCTACAGCTGGGTTCATGCTGGGGCTTGTTAGAGCACAGCCCTGTCAAATAACAGAAATTACACCACATAAAAATAAGGCTCTCGTCATCATGTTATAATTGTTTTTAATTATAATACTGCACATTGTAATGCTTAATCAAACTGTAAGTTCCCTGAATAAGGGTATTTTCCTATAAATACATAACTTAGTAAGAATGCCACCGGAAATTCCCCCTGGGCAGTTCTGTATGCTGGGAACGACTGTACTGCATTCACCCAGATCCACTGCAGCTAGGCATCTGTGGGCACGGGCGACTGGCAGGACGCCAAGCAGCCAGCTGTGTGAGGCAATACCTTATCTCTGCACAGTGTTTATATTGCGTACAGATAAGGGCTACAGTGCTGGCAGGCCTCCGCTGAGCTCTCACAGCTTTCAACTGCAGCGTCCGTCACCGGCGTGCGACGCAAAGTGGACAGTTTTAGTCCAGTTCATTTCAATTCATCTCGACCCTGGGAGTCTAATCCACACTGCACTCCCGTTTCGGGGGGCCTCCTCAGCAGGCCATCCCTGCGTTGTGGTTCCCTCCGAACCGACGCAGGCAGGATCCCCCACCAGGCGGCCCCTCCTGCAGTCAGCGAGTTTCACTTCGGTAACGCAAAACCCTGTCGGTGCACAAACGCCAGCTGCTCGAACAGCATAGGGTTGTGCAAAAAGCATGACGGATTTAAAATTACACTTTCTGTGACAGAGGGGACGTGACAAACACCACAGACATGCCATCTGACTCACGTGTAATCACTCAGACTCACATGCTTGAGATTTAGAGTGTGGCTTTAAACTCAGGTGTTGAATGTCACTCCCACACAGGTGTCGTACAGAAGAGATCAGTGCCTTAACAACATATAAAAACATAAGATGCATGTGTGGGAGAGGAAGGGAGCAGAGGGACAGAAGGATGCCCCCCTCAGAGTCTCACACTCATTGTCCCTACAGTATTCCCTCTTTACGTTTAATACGGGCTAAGGTCACAGATCGGTCAGATCCAGTCCTGGCTCCACGCTTGTGTGTAAAAAAAAAACAATCCATAATACAGAGGAGTTGTGAAGCAGGCAAGTCAACACAGGTTTAATATCAGTGTGTGACATCACCCACAAGTGCCTGTGTAAACTGTTGTCAGTAGGAAGAACCCAGGTGAAAAGAAAACGATTGGCTGACTTACTTGGTGTTGGGGTGAATCAAAGTGAGCAAACCACTGCTGTAGGAGTGGGACCTTATGGGATTGTCTGACTACAAGGAGAGGACAGAGACAGGGATTGGTCGACCTGCCTCTAACCAGCATGTCACAGTCCTCATATTACACACACAGACTGTATTGCTTAATGCCACGGGGGAAGGGAGGGTAGAGGAAAGGACAAGTTAATACTATAAGTATATATATATATATACACAAGTGGTGACCTTTAAGAGTCAGGTTCAAATGTAAATTAATATGGTCTACCTTCTCCATTGGATATGCCTTGAATATTATTAGTATGACAAATAGTACGTATATATCCAGGAGGATGTATAGGGTGTGCCGGTATTTCTGTGAAGGGGTGCCATTTAAGTGGTCGAACCAGTTAGTTTTCTAGGATCGAAGGCAGGCGCAGGGCATCACGGCCTAGACTACACATGGCCCGCTGCCCACTGGACAGTCTGCGTCTCAGTACCCAGTTGGTTAAATACTGCCTTCAGCTCTTGCCCCCACTAGCACTGTGTGTAAACCCGTCGACCGTGAAAGTCGAGATTGTTGGAGAGGTTCCTCTTTCCAACTCGTACACTCCCTCCAGCTACAGATAAGGTGTGTTGACCCAAATATCACCCTCCTTCAGCAAACTCTGACTCCATTCCTGACTTCCTGCAAGCCGACCGAACAAGTTCTCTGTAATGAGAATCTCACACGTTGATGACCTTGTCGTGACTCAGTTTTAATTGTGTGCTCATCGGTGTGCACTGCTCTGCATCCTATTACTGCTGTCGCGGTCATGCCCATAGAGAAACACAGTGCAAACCATTGCATTTTGTTAACCATGCCTGTTTTCAGTTTCAGTCAGTGGCGTGCTGCGCTATCCGGGATGTGGGGGTTTATTTGAATTATTGTGACAAGGTGGTTATTACGCAGCAGGTTTTCACTGCGTTTTTGATCATAATTAACAATCTGTTCTTGTGGGAGGGCTATCCTGGCATACGATCTAACGAGGAAGTTAACAAGAGAGCAGAAGTCGATGCAAGGACAGGATGTGGAAATAGGAGAAGGCGACGATTGCGTCAACCCTAACGCAGATTTCGCCACTTCCGCGCAGATCTGCAGAATCCCAGCCATCCCATTGGCGGAACTGCGGAAATCTGCGCAACGAGAGCGCAACCAGTGGCCCAAGAATGCGAGCGATTGTCAATAAAGTCGCAGTTAAAGGACTGGTTTTATAAAGTGCTTAAACATTGGGATGAAGTCAGAACAGAAAAGGAAACGAGAGCATCATCATCATCATCCAGATAGTAACACGCCGAGGGGAGAGCATGAGGAAGAGGGGGGTGTAACTGAAAGCCCCACTGCACACTTCCGAGTCACTTCTGGGAAGAGCTGCTCAGAGAGGGGGGGGTTTACTGTGAAGCGCAATGGAGTACGTGTGAGAAGTCATACGGCTCCCATCGCACACACTATCCACGGAAATACGCACTTTTTCAAGAACCATCAGGACCAATGGACCGGCCAACAGTGAATCAAGAAACCACATCCAGCTGCACTGAAGGATCGCCGTTTGTGGCTGTTAAAACAAAACTAAAACTCTAGCTGATTGAGTTCAACTTCTCTCACGCGTAAATAAATACAATCATTTCAGTCAACGCGTTTCAAACTTCGCCCAGTCCGGTCCCGGATTTTAGGCTGTATTGTCTGGGGACACGCACGTATTCAATTTTACAGTGGGATGCAAATAAAACGCCACCAAATTACAGGAGGGAAATCAAGTAGGTAGGAGCGAGGAGTGAAATTGCAGTAACTAAAAATACAGATCCCTCACTTTACTCCCAATTCCCAGCCGAGGTAACCAGAGTAAGCGCACGGAGCCCATTATCCTCCGCCACACGGGTATTGGCCCAGCTGGATCCCCGGGACCCGTGTTGTGCATAATGTAGAGGGGAAAAGAAAAGGAAACCAAGCTTTGTTTTAGATACTCACTTTCTGCACCTGGTCATGATTGAGCTCGGTGAAAAAGTATGCCAGTAGATGCGATGCAATCATGGTCACAGCCTCTTTTCCCTTTCAAACACAGATAAATAAATCAATATGTAGGCGATAAATAGGTGTTCCCTTTTGTCAACTCGGTCTCCAACCCTAGCACCCAAGTGGTAGATCTTCCGTCTGAATCCCCGGCCAGTGTCTGTGAAAGCGGTCACATGCGTCTCTCTACGAGCATCGCTGTCCCCACGCTGCTTCCGTACCGGCTGAGCGGCTCTCTTCACTGGGGGGGGCAGAGCGCGATCCCACATGTAACTCGAGCCCCTGTGACGTCACCGCGCCGCGCCCCGGATTGGCCGAGGGGAAGGTGTGGCATGACGGCGGCCAATCAGAAGCCACCGATTGAGTTGCGTGCATATATTAGCACCGTGCCACGGGCGACAAAGGTGGATTTTTTTTAATTTATTTTTTGTAATTCAATGGCTTTCACGTTGCTCCCTGGCACAGATCTGCGCTACAGTCAGTCGCCAGCACCCTTATGGAGCACCGGACTGTCTGACCCATGAGGCGCGTGTGATGGGCAGCGTGGTCCTGCATTGTCCCGTTGCTACTGGCGACGGACGACACAAAAGAGAAGTCTTCGGGAATGTGACGACCGCGCGTGACGGCGTGGGGGGTTAATGCGTCTGCAAACGTGTTCTCTCTCTTTAATTGTTCATCATTTTTAATGTGGTCATGGAATCGCTGCACGATGCTCGGTGAGGCGGCAGTGACTGCGGAGGTTGTGGTGAAGTTGTCCGCGACTTTCTCTCTGCTGCTCCTGTGACTGACGGACAGAGACAGCGACACGTCGTCTGCATAAAGGGAAAAGGCAGCTAAAGCGCAGCCGATTGTCTAAGAATTACAAGCTGACAAGCAAATACATGATAACAATGCATTAGTCAGTCTCATTCATTCAAATTTACTTGCAGAGCACAATAGGCGCAGAACACATTAAAGGGGCAGGGTGCAGATGGTGAGGTATTCAAACGATGGGCAGGGGCTCATTGAGGAAAAGGGAACTTGCAGGGGGCACTTTGGGGTTGGAGGGCACAGTCAATGACAAATGGGATGCTGCATTTCCCTGGTACCTGAAGGACAGGCACACAGGAGGCTCAGTGTCTTGCATGGGGATAGTGGAGCACTGTGAGACTGCAGCCCTGGACCTCTGGAGCCCCCTGCCCCCCAGACAGCAGCTTTTACTGCTCAGGTTTCAAAAGCAGCTGTGAAAGCCATACATAAATCAACTAAAGCAAGACACAATGTAGGCAGAAAAGAACAGCACATGCTTTTGTCCATTTTGTCCAAACCTCACCGTATTTTCATTTTTATTTTCCTCCAAGTAGCAGGAAGATAAACTAATGTCTCAGCTTTCTGCAAGCTGGGGGTTCCCAGTCCTGGTCCCGGCCGGGCCGCAGTGTCTCCAGGTTTTCCATTCCACCCTGAGATCTCTGCTCCCTAATTCTGTCTGGGGGTTGTGTGAACAGGTGCAGTGTGACTCTGCCTCCCCAGCTCTGAGAGGGTGGGGGTGTACAGAGGGGCTGGAACCCTGCTGCACGGAGGCCCCTCCAGGACTCGGACAGACAAAACTTAATAAGGGACTGTAAATTGCAGCCTTCCCACACCTGTGCATGCGATGATGAGCACAGCAACATATGGTGAGAATCCAGCCCTGAGTGCAGCACACCCTGTCAAGCATTCAACCCCAGAGACCAGGAACAGCTGACCAGGGTGGCAGTGTGCGTCACTGTGCTCCTGTGGGACGTCCTTGGGAGTTGGGCAGACTGCACAGCCCACGGGCCTTCAGAGCCACAGGGCCACAGCACCAATCTGGCCTCCATTCCAGCAGCTCTTAAACACTGCTTTCAGGTCACTGGCGGGCTGAACCGGCTCTCTGTCAGTATTTCCCCCACTGAGATTGGCAGCTTGTCTCTTGGCTTCCTGTAAACAAACTTAAATACAAATCTGTGTCCTGCTGAACCATCCACAGCTGCCTGCAATGAAGGGGTACACTGCCTCACAGGGCGGGGTGGGGGGCTCCTGGAGGGCCAGACACTGAGGGGTGCTACCTCTGTCGGCCTGCTGCTCTCCAGGGAAAAGGCAGCCAGCAAAGACAATAATTAGTTAAGAAAAGTGCAATCAATCAATCTTCCTCAATCACTCCTGATTTAATATAGTGCATTTCGAGAAAGAATGGACTGTACTGTGTGAGGGTCCCTCGAAAGGTGCTTTCTCATAAAACAGTGGATCCCAGTCCTGGTCCTGGGGACCCAGTGTGCTGCTGGTTTCTGATCCACCCTCAATTAACTAAAACCTTAATATAACTAATAATTTGCTGTTTTACTTTTAAAAATTAAATTACTATAAGATGGAAAATTTGGATACCAAATCCTGACGTCTTAAATGGTTTAAAAAATTGTATGAGCTCTGATTATACCAATTATTAGTTAAATTAAGTAATTGACACAAATAACCCAGGACCAGGTTTGGAACCACTGCCATAATGCATGTGTCTATCGGAGTGAGTGTGGGTCCTGTCCTCAGTGGCAGTGCACCATCACAGCGCTTGACTGTTTCCGCACTCCTAAGTGCGCTGTTTGTGTCAGTGGTTGTGGAGGTGGTGCTGTGCTGCATTGTGAGTGCCTTTCAGTCAGTGCTTTTTCCCTGGGCAGAGGTTTTGGGGTTTTTCCGCGGGTCGCGTGTCGGGGCTCCGCTGGCCAATGGAATCCGGTAAGCAGTTGCCATGGCGTTGCCGGGGCGACGGAGCGATTCGGAATCCCCCCCTCTCTCGCGCGGTACGTGACGTCTCGCATGCACATCCCGCTCACAGGGCAGCGGCGCCGGACACACCGCCCGAGTGCATCGCTTTATTTATCTTACAGTGCTTGTGGCTTAACGGCTTTTATCTATACAACACCAAGCACGGAAACCCCAAAGGATCTGCAACCCCCCTCTCCCAGCCCCACTGACACCCTCTCCAGCACGGCCGCTGTGATGGGGTCTAAGAGCCCGGAGCGAAATGCAGCTCACGAGTTGTTCGGATATTATCAACCCGTCAGTGGAAACAATACGCAATAACAATACAACCATCTGATCAAACGAGTTACAGACAGCACGTAGTGACGTCACCGCTGAGGTGTCGTACACCTCTAGATACCCTTACACGTGGGTTCTAACACAACTGACACTTTGCACTAATGAGCAGAGATTTCCCCCCAAAATGTGTTCAAATCGTATCCATTTAGAGATAACAATATCAGCAACAACACTGACAACAACTGCTGCTGCTCCAGTGGATTTCTCCTCTACTGTACAGATACACATACATATTTTACATTAAAGAGAAGAGCCGCCCACCACTCTTAAAGAAACAGAGGTGCAGTCAACCTCACACAGCTAGTTTCAGGGGGGTGTTAACCGGGAGGACGCACGGTTTGTCTCGATGGCACCCGGGAGTGTCTGATCAGTCACAGCCAATCACATGGCATTAACGGCGTGCTACTGACGTGGTTAAGCGTTTCTGAAGAGCACGTCACTTTCTTTCTGTAGGAGGAAATCGCATTCCCTTTGTATCGGAAATTGGGTGACTTTTGTTCCTAACTTGTCCACAAACCTGCCTGCTAGCAGGGACCAGCTATTGTTTTCAATGTGGAATCCAGTTTTGATCTGCTCCTGTTAACTACTACTACTACTACCTGTAGAACTAGTTTCTTCCACAAACGCAGTCCAAGTCCGGAGTCAGGCATCAACAGGGCTTATTTAAAAAGGACTCTGGGGAGTCAGAACAACCCACCCCCTGTCCTGTCTCCCTAACTCTGAATTCAGACCACCATCTGACAGACATTAGTTTAGTAACAACAACTCCATGTAAGGAACATTCAGACAGCAGATTTCAACAGAAACCATGATCACACTTCCGCTTTCGATCACCCTGAGTTTGTTATTGGGTCACAAAGTCGTTCTGTGTCCAGGACAGATGTCAGCCTGGCAGATGCTGCTGCGGTTTTATATATTAAGGATTAGCAAGCAGCCTGTCTATGAGTGAAGCGCTCTGCTTGTACTGTGGGATTGTACTTGGTCTGTAGTGTCTGTAAAGTACACAGTGATCAGATATGTATATATGGTATATATATTGTAGCAAGTTTCCCCAAATCAAATGTAAAGAGTAGACAGTCCAGCTGTCAAAGGGGGTTTATTTATACACAGGCGAACACAAGGCAGCTTCATAGCCAGGCACTACTGTGGAACAGCTCCACACCTATATGGGGACTGACTAAAGCAAACCAAACCAGACTATATACCGACTATGTGCGACTACGGTGCAGGTCCAACCCCCCTGCTGGTAGCACACCTATCCCCTGACTTACACTCATAGTGGCAAAGGCATGGAACCCACCACTCAGCCCTGCAGCTGAAGCTAGCTGTGTGGGACCCTGCAGGCTGAGTGAGGGATAGGGGAAATGTAGGTCCCCACTTCCCCCGTGTATGATACACACCACCATAGTATCAAACACATCAATCTTGCACCCCCCCCAATAGTGATGCCAGCCATCTCGTCTCCCTGCTTCAGAGTGGAATGGCTAAACACATCCGACTTGCGATGTTAATTACGGTAATTTAATCCACAGGAGGATAATGAGGCAAGGGCAGCAAGGGGAGTGGTCCACCCAGGGCAGGGGGAGTCTGTGTCAGTGTTGGCCAGGGTCTGAGCCGCAGAAGGCTGCCGTGTGACGCTGCGTCCTGGAAGGCTACGCTGAGGGTGACCTTTACTCAGTGTGGATTTTGAATTCCTCTTTCTTTACACGTTTATGACTGGAAGTGAAACCGTGAGGAAAGCCGAAACCCTCACCCCGTGCCTGCTCTGCTTTCCCCCCAGGCGCTGCAGGCAGAGTCAGTGGGCAGACGGGGGGAGATCGTCCGACACTGTGATGCAGTCTGTGGAGCAGATCCGGGGGGGAAGCGACACAGCAGGACACTTAGAGGACACAGCATTGAATTACCTTCTGTGAGTCAGTCATCCGGGCTGCTCAGCGCCTCTCCAGCTCACATGACTGCTGCTGAAACACCAGGTCCACAGATTCCACGCCCACCCTGGCGTTTGTCCTTCAAACAAAGCAGTCACACTGAGCAAACCTACTGCCCCAAGTATGTCCCGATCGCTATCAGGGCCTGGAACAATGGAGAGTGCGGTGCATTGTGTCTGAGCTCTGGAGGAGTGCATCCCTCGCTCTCTGTGTTCTTCATATTCCTTCTCTGCTGTTTTCTTATCTTTTAATCAGCGTTGATTGATACTCACCTTTCCTCTATTACTGCCATCCCTCCTCTTACTCTTCTTTTCCTTCTTGTATTCTTCCATTCTCCCCTCTTTCCTCCCCCACCATCTCTTTATTCCTACCAGCAGTGTAGCAGACCTTTACTTAAGAGACCAAACCTGAACCATGACCCCAGCTGAGCCACAACACACTTCCAGCTGAGATCGAATTCTGTTTCTGTTCTGTACTGACGGGTTGGGAATTTGCATTTTTCTTAATTACATCAAAAAGCTCCATCCATCCATCTATCTGTTTCTAACTATCTAACTATCTGTGTGTATCTGCCAGTTTCTAGGGCTGCCAAAAGGTGTCCCCTCTGTGACTGAGCAGTGAGGCAGTGGGACCAAGCATCCCCACTAAACCCCTGCACTGGAGTCCAGCCAGGGGGAGGGAGAGGGAGAAAGATACATTCCCACACGCACAAACTCTCACACGGAGAGGTTATGGGATTGGATTACAGCCCTACATAAGCAGATCATAAAAGCTCTTTTCATTGGGACAGCAGGATGCACGTCCTATTTACAACTGAGCACCAGTGCAGGAGACAAAAATAAATAAATAAGGAGAATGAAAGATGAAAGATGAGAGAGAGCTAGAGAGAAAGAGGAAGGAAGTAGATTGCATCAATTAGCAGTAAGGCTCGACATATTCAGCTCCCTTAGTCCTGCTGATGTCTTCAGTGCACATGCAAAAATAAATACATAAAAAGCACTCCCTGTAACGTAGTGTATTGCACTGTCCTGCCCACTGTTATACTGTTATTGCACATATTAACTACTGTGTCCTGCATTGTGTGAACTGCACTGTGGGGAAACTGCTGTAGTTCTTATCGCACCATATAACCTTTTACATATCTGTGACTGTACTGTGTTTTGTTTGCAGGTCGTATAGGGCACCTGATCCTCTGACAATGGGCAGCCTTGTATATCCTGCAGTGTGGCAGTTTCATACCCTCTTGTTATCTCTATACTGGACTGCCACTCTGAATACCGGTACCACACACTGTAAAATGCGTCCTTAAAACTTATATGTTTAATATTTAACTAATTAACTAATGGCTGTGAATCTTGGTCACTTAATGCAGAAATGGTTAAACTGTGGATGACACAAAGGAGCATGGACAGATTGGCTTGGAATAAAGTGAGGAGACAGAAAAATATATGAATGGATCAGAGAACATAGGAAAATGAAAAAGGGAAAATGTTTATAAAATGGCAGTGGGCTGGATACACTACAAGAAGAACAGATCATAGGTGGACAATGGAAGCTATTGAATGGATCCCAAGAGATGTAAAAGACCTAGAAAACAAGCCACATAGAAAATGGGAAGATGAAACTGTGAAATCAGAAATCATCAAATCAGGTGTGACATGGAACAGAGAATCTGTAGATTGAAGCAAGTGGAAACATCTTGGGGTGGCCTTCATCCAGCAGTGGATCGATATCCACTGATGGTGATGATATACACTCACCTAAAGGATTATTAGGAACACCTGTTCAATTTCTCATTAATGCAATTATCTAACCAACCAATCACATGGCAGTTGCTTCAATGCATTTAGGGGTGTGGTCCTGGTCAAGACAATCTCCTGAACTCCAAACTGAATGTCTGAATGGGAAAGAAAGGTGATTTAAGCAATTTTGAGCGTGGCATGGTTGTTGGTGCCAGACGGGCCGGTCTGAGTATTTCACAATCTGCTCAGTTACTGGGATTTTCACGCACAACCATTTCTAGGGTTTACAAAGAATGGTGTGAAAAGGGAAAAACATCCAGTATGCGGCAGTCCTGTGGGCGAAAATGCCTTGTTGATGCTAGAGGTCAGAGGGGAATGGGCCGACTGATTCAAGCTGATAGAAGAGCAACTTTGACTGAAATAACCACTCGTTACAACCGAGGTATGCAGCAAAGCATTTGTGAAGCCACAACACGTACAACCTTGAGGCGGATGGGCTACAACAGCAGAAGACCCCACCGGGTACCACTCATCTCCACTACAAATAGGAAAAAGAGGCTACAATTTGCACAAGCTCACCAAAATTGGACAGTTGAAGACTGGAAAAATGTTGCCTGGTCTGATGAGTCTCGATTTCTGTTGAGACATTCAGATGGTAGAGTCAGAATTTGGCGTAAACAGAATGAGAACATGGATCCATCATGCCTTGTTACCACTGTGCAGGCTGGTGGTGGTGGTGTAATGGTGTGGGGGATGTTTTCTTGGCACACTTTAGGCCCCTTAGTGCCAACTGGGCATCGTTTAAATGCCACGGCCTACCTGAGCATTGTTTCTGACCATGTCCATCCCTTTATGACCACCATGTACCCATCCTCTGATGGCTACTTCCAGCAGGATAATGCACCATGTCACAAAGGTCGAATCATTTCAAATTGGTTTCTTGAACATGACAATGAGTTCACTGTACTAAACTGGCCCCCACAGTCACCAGATCTCAACCCAATAGAGCATCTTTGGGATGTGGTGGAACGGGAGCTTCGTGTCCTGGATGTGCATCCCACAAATCTCCATCAACTGCAAGATGCTATCCTATCAATATGGGCCAACATTTCTAAAGAATGCTTTCAGCACCTTGTTGAATCAATGCCACGTAGAATTAAGGCAGTTCTGAAGGCGAAAGGGGGTCAAACACAGTATTAGTATGGTGTTCCTAATAATCCTTTAGGTGAGTGTATATGTATAAAACACACATGCAATTCTTCTGTAAAATATATTAGCAGCGGCAGATTCAGGTATAGGCGACATGGGCAGGCGCCTGCACAAATAAAATCGTAATGGTGACATTTGCAGATTGGTTTTCTAGCGCTCACTTGCACGTCACGTCAATGATGTCATGTCACTGTGTGGGACTGTGGGTCCATTAACCTTGTCAGAGCAGGCGCCCTGATTCCAGTTTGTGAGCTAGGCAGGGTACTGCCTGGGAAGGTCTCCCACTCAGAGGTACGAGGGAGGGGGGCGGATTAGTAAAATCAGTCACACTACGAAATGCTACCAAATAAACCACAATTAATTCATAATACTGTGGATATATAGTTTCACAGACATATTGTTGCATTGTCTTTAAGAATAATATAAAACCAGTCTGCACACCAGCAAGGTGAACTGGTTTAGTCTTGATTCTTGGTTGGCAGTGTTGGGGGATGGGTAATGTAGTGATGCTTGAGTGCCAAATCAACACAAATGGATAAGAAATGGTCTAAGCCAGGGGTTTTCAAACTGTACCCCTGCCCTGCTGTTTTTTGTTCCAACCAAGGTCTTAATTGCTTAATTGAATTCTTAATTGATCTAAAAAAGCAATATAGTATTCAATTAAGTAATTTAGACCTAGGTCTAAATTAAACCCTGATCTAAGCCATCAGATGTCCAGTTTAGAAAAAAAGAGGAAAGAAAAAAACATATATTCTTATTTATATAGTTTTAAATGTTATGTTTATTTATTCGTGTTCTTCCAAATGTCAGAATAAAAGTTATTTTTATTGTTTTTGTTTGGGGGGTGGGGGCGACGGGACACCATCAGTCTTGGGTTGCAGAGTACATCGGAAGTTAAACCTATGATTTGCAGATGCTGATGCGCCCTCTCTCTCATGGCTTTATCACTGAAAGCAGAAACACGTTTCAAACTGTGGCTCACGCCTGCCGCCGCCTGGTAATGTGGACGCACTGCTGGACACGCTGAAGGGACCATCCTCCCACACAACACAGTATTTTTGCTCTGGTAAGGCCATGCCGGGGCTGCAGCGATAACCTCTCCCTGACACGCAAGGATTGGTAAACGGCAAGTTCGCTTCAATAATTAGGAGACAGAAACACAAACCGTGTCCGTGCCCAGCTATAAAACATCATGTGCGTTTTGCAGCTTGCAGTTGTCCGCAGATCTGTAGAATCCCCCCGATCCCATTGGTGGAGCAGCGCAGACCCGCGCACAACTGCGCAAACGCGACCACAATAACACAAACACGTACTTTACTTCTTGCTTTCTTTGGAGAAGCATATACCATTCCCAGACCAGTACCCTGAGAAGTGCAGTCCTTCTCCCCTGCGCGGAGGGGTGCAGAAACACACCCGCCACTCCGGGGGGGACAATAAAAAACAACTTCACACCTGAATCAATCGAGACAACCTCAAAGTCACAGGTGCGCTGCAATTGGCTGCCATTAGTGTCATCAGCCTTCAAAGTGTCGATGACCCTGTCAATGACCTCAAATCAAAGCCAGGACAGATATTTCAAACGGGTCATTCGCACGCAGCTAGGAGCGGCTCAACTCACACAGATCTGGACGAGGCAGCGTCGTCTCCTTCTTAAGTGGCGACAGAGACAGGGACATTAACACTGACCGACACACGTCTAATAACTAGAAAACTAAACATTAAGAGACGCACTCTCGGCTGCATGTCGGCGCACGCGCTGCTGCTGGTGCCGGAGCGCGAGCTCATGGGCGACCTCGCGCACAGGACCCGGGGCGCCCGCGCGCTGCCCGTCCCCGCGGCCATCACGCGCTTCCGCCGCGCGCCCGGCGGGGGGTACCTGTCCACGGAGGACTGGCACGACATCGTCCGCAGGCGGCAGCTCGCCAACGCCAAGGAGAGGCAGCGGGTACGGGTGTGTGCAGGGCAATGCGTGCGGATACTGCTGCGGCTAATGACGGTGAGACTGCTCCACGTCCGCCTGTGCTCATGACCACGGGCCGCAACGTGTTGCTTTCTCACACGCTCAAGTTTCTTTGATAACGGCCTTAGGCCACGGTCGAGCTGCTGCTCTTTGGCAAACGGTGGGCTGAGGCATAGGGAGAGGGGAGGGAGTGACTGACTGTATTTGCTTAAGTATATTTTACTTCATAAATTGATCCCCAGCACTTTTCAAAAGCTTCCGGATTAATGCTGTCGAGTTCTTCTGACCGGTTGTGAAGGAGAGCTTAGAGTGAGCCCAGACATCCGGGCTTTTAGCTTAATTGCTTTTGCACTTTCCACTGCTAATGCTTCGGGGTAATTTGCTGGAATCTTAACCTGAATGTCAATCGTTTAGATGGGATGGAAAACTGAGGTCCTGCTGCCAGTAACCCTGAATCAGCAGTACAGTACAGTACAATGACACAGCAGTGAAGTGCAGTAGAGTACAGTGACAGTGCAGTAGGGTGACACGGGAGTACAGATGTTTTACACAAAACACCCCCCCCCCCCACACACAGATCCGGAACCTGAACAGCATGTTCTCGACTCTGAAGATGATGGTGCCACTTGTGCCACGGGACCGCAAGCCCAGCAAGGTGGACACCCTGCGTGCTGCAGCTGAGTACATCCGCCTGCTGCTGGGGGTACTACAGGACAGCGGGGGGGCGCAGGTATGGGGGAGGTCAGGTACTAAGGTGGTGCTAAGGATTAGAGCACCATGCTGGGCCACATCTTTGGAGGGGGGACTGGGACAGAGGACAACTTTCTCTCTCTCTCTCTCTCTCTCTCTCTCTCTCTCTCTCTCTCTCTCTCTCTCTCTCTCTCTCTCTCTCTCTCTCTCTCCAGAGGCTGGAGAGCGTGGTGGGGACGGAGATGCCCGAGGGGATCACGATGGCGGTTCCCATGATGGCGGCGGGCGTTGCTGGGGGCAACGGGCTGCTGATGGGGGCGGAGGCGGGTTGCAGGGGAGAGCTGGGGGGGGCATCGCTGCTGCTGCACCATTGCGTCATGCCAACCTACATCATCCAGCTGCCCCCCGAGCACAGCCTGGTACAGCACCCTCTCGCCCTCCACTGCTGTCTGGAGAAGCATCGTTATCATTAATACTATTATTTAATTACTATTATTACTATTTATTTTCCTCACACTTTCACAGACGACACAAAAGTTGCTGCTTTTTAAGAGCCAAAAGCAAAGCTGGTCCTGCAGAGCCGCAATGCGTTCTGCGTTACCTGCTTAATTGATCCAGTTGTTGGGCTCAGTTAGTCTCCATTTTCCCTGTGTTGCAGATGTCCAGTGATGAGTGATTTATGGAGAGCTGGGAGTGTGGCCCCCAGGAGCAGGGCTGCCCCCCCTGTTTAATAGCAACCCTTTACTGCAGTGCATGTTCTGTGTAAATGTTTATTAAAATGTTGAAAGTCGATTTGTACTTAATTTAATATTATGTGCAGATGTTCCAGACCAACTGAGCATGGTGTGCAGTGCCTCGTTTCCCAGTATCTCCATGAAAAAAGAGCACAGTGTATGGTAGGTGTCATTGCTGGAGGGGGGTGGGTGGTTTTAGCACATCCAGATCTTGAATTGAGCTTAATTAAGTGACTGCTAATTGGCAAACATGCATAAGCTGGTTGCATACATCCATTGAACAGGGCTCAGTGTTTGGGAACCATAGGATTGCAATCCCATGGTAACCTTAGGAATAATTGATGTGAATAATAAGTGACATTAAGGTGATAGTGCCCCTAGTGGAGAGTAATATGAAATGTTCAAATGCAATGATTTGAGCTTTCAGCTGTAAAATAAAGAAATACAATGATTAAGTAAATATTAACTCCACCTGATTAAGAACATAATTTAGGAACTGATATGGAATACAAAAAGAAGAACCTGGAGTTCTGAGGCCCTTGTGTCTTCAATCAATCCATTAAATACAGATCAGAAACAAATGACTTCTGACAGTTAATACTTCCTTTGTCTTTTGACTTCTCTTTCAGGGTCTGTGCCGGAAGGAATCTCCATTCGTTATTATTATTTATTGAATGTGTTTATATTTTTCTTGTGAAGCTAGTGGACAATGCAAATGTTTTGACTTATTTAAAGTTATCAATTTTGAGTGAAAGTTACTGTGTATATATTTATATCTATTTTTTGTACTTCTGAGTTCTGTTGTGCATTGTTGGCTGCGTGTTACTCATCAGTTGTTTATCAAGCATCTGTCAATAAACCGGTTGATCAGAGCACAGTTTGAGACTGCTTACTGTGCCCCCCCTGTCTGATTCCCACAGCAAGGAGGTCCCACTCACTGTATAGTACAGCAGCACCGGCCCGCTCGAGACCTCGGCGGTCGGGCTCCTGCAGGGCTGGGAGACTCCAGTCCTTGGGGGCTGCTGGGGTTGCTGTGTTTAGTTCAACCTCATGAATGAAGTCATTGTACAGATCAGAATTCAAATCAACCCGTATAACCTCAATAACCCTCTTTTTAAAGAAACAAAAAATAATAATCTGTAAAATAAATGAAAACAAAAATATTATGCACAAATCTTAACTTAGCCTAACTGAGACAGTGGTTCAGTTAATTTAGTAACTGAGGTGGAACAAGAACCAGAAGACCAGAAGCCCCCCAGAACTGAGGTTCCCACCCCAACCCTCCTTCTGCAGTCCATCCGCAGTTTGATACATATGGCTGGTCTGCCGGTCAGTGGGGCAGTCTGAGCTCAGGAGGAATGTGTTCATCTGCTGTACAGAGACCATGCTTGCCTGTCTACCTGCCAGTCCCATAAAATGTGAAACCAATTCAAACCCCAAGCCCCCACCCCCCTCTTTATAAGCACAACACTCTTATACTAACGTGTGAATAAGCCCAGCCTACAGAGCACCACCTAGAAAAAAAGACTGCTGAACAATATTTCATTTCCCCTGCAACCTATAATAACGTTGACCGGTCGCTGCTTTTAACTTGAAATGCCATTTTCTACTCGTCTATGCCCGAGCTATTCGCTTCCAGTAAGGGACACAAGAGGGCAGCGGTGTGCGGCGCAGCTTTTCCAGCAACCCACGTATCCACGCCGTCGCGCTTCGCTAATACCAGAGGTGCTGCATTGCCTGCAAAGCGACGGAGAAACGCAAATGCAATCGCACGGAGCTTTTCATCTGGTAGCGGTAATACTCGTACAGCAGTGCTAACAGCCGTGCCGTGAGCAGAAGGTTAGCACACCCGCCCCTGTGACCCCAGCGCGGTCGGTGGCGCGAACACGCAGGCGTGGCCGGAGCTCGCGGCGCACCCGCGCGGGGGACGGCGTGGGGCGAGGACAGGCGCGCGCTGCGGGCTGCTCGTGTGAGGGCCGGCGTCACCAGACACCAAGCACTCGCCAAATACCCCCACCCTGAACCCCAGCAACATCCAGCAATAGCAAGGACTGCCTTTTCCAGATTGCCAGCCAGGAGGAGGCTCGGGGGATGCTGTAACAAGGTAAGCGGCGCTCATTTCGCGAAAAGCCAGACCGTTATCCATAACCTGTCTCTGCGGTAATGCGCCGAGCGTTACAGGGGACGTTTCTGATACCGTGTCGTGTCTTTGGTGGTTTGGTGGAAGATTGCACCATTGTTATAATCACGGCATTCCTGGTATTGGAGCTCCTGCAATATGAGCGAGGGGGCGACAGGGCATCTCTGCAAGATCAATGCGATAGCGATGTGAATGTTCATATATCGTTATCATTGGCTGTGTCTGTGCTTTCTCGGTGCTGATGTGGTGTTGTACAGTACAATGGAGGCTGCGTGTGTTGTTGTACAGTACAAAGGACGGGGCTCTTGTTTGGAGCCTGTCTACCATGCGGGCTATATAGCGCCCTGCCGTCGCTCCAGTGCTGCCCGCAGGCTGTGCGCACCGAGGGCCGGCGTCGCTGCGCTGCTGATTTATTGCCTGTTCCAGCATCCCGGGGCTCGGCGACACCGCGGCGAATTGCTCCATCTGTGCGCATTGTCACTTATCTCCAGTCTCCCCCCTCGCCTAGCCGAAAGTAATGCCACTTCTATTTGTATTTTTTTGTATCTTTGTCGGCGCATTTCAATTGCAGATACAACGGCAAACGTTGCGAATAGCGTTGGGGTCGTCTCTGCAAAGCATTTGGTCCTGTCGGAGGCGTTGAGGATGAATGGCACTATCCATGTTGTTTAAGAGCGATGTGTGGCATTTTACTACTGTGCTGTGGCAGAGCGAGGAATGGCCAGTGAAATCCCTGCAGCTTTCAGATCTTATTTGAAATGAGATACAAATGGGTTTTATTTATGATGTATTATTATTATTATTATTATTATTATTATTATTATTCATAATAGCTAGACTATAGGAAATAGATATACCGAATTTGAAGGGGTGACCTATTTATAATACATCTGTGAGAGAGAATGAATGGTTTGTTTGGTATTGTATGAATACTGATGTGTGTGAACAGACGGGGATCCTCTGGGACGAGGCCCTGCGTGCGGCTGCTGTGGTGCTGATGCTGAGCCGCCTGTGTTGGTTGCTAAGCAGCTCGCAGCCCGCAGGACGGCAGCGCCGGGGAGGGAGTGTCGGATGGAGGGAGGAAAGGCAGCTCGCTGGGTCGGCGGCGGAGAGGCGGGGGGTGAGGAGGACAATGAAACGTTAAGCCCCCTGGCGGGTTCAGCTCATCTGTGCCGTATTTAAACCGCTTTCACTATTGCTCTTACTGTCACCGTCAGTACAGAGCGATTCTACCACCCGTAACCCATAACCTAGCAACGTGTGTGTTTTAAGATTACGAAAAGGCCTAATTGGATATCAGAGTCCCTGCTGTTTTTGTGGTCGTTTGGGATTAATTGTATAAGGATGTTGACTTTATATAGTAATTATTTACCAAAGAATCAGAAAATATGAACCTTTTGCACAAGTTGGGATATATATTTTGTATTTTCATTTTTTTCTCGGTGAAATACAGGACTAATGCACGCCTCATGTGACACATTTAGTGATCAGAGCCTCAAGGAGGCCAGATGCCCCAGCACTGAACAAAATAAACAACAAGACCCCTCCCTCTGCCAATTTGAATATTCGCCCAGCTATTCTCTGTCAGTGCCAATGCCCTATTCTGTCACAATGCCGTTTGGCGTGGCACATGTTATTTACTCACCACGGGCCTGTCTGTCTGAGCATTTCTGTGGTCCCTATGTTTCAGTCCAGCTACTGCCAACACAGCAGAGGGGGTTGTACCATACAGGGCAGCAGGGACACACAGGTGGGGCACAGACACACAACTTCCATCAGCTGTGAGGGGCTGAGCTGCAGGTGCAACCTCTGCAAGAGTTGAGTCCAGTCTGGAGTTTGCTTACTTATGAGCAAACATATTTGTATATCATTATAATTATTTTGTTATTATCATTATTATTATCATACACGCCTTCCGCACAGCAGAAGTGGATTATGGAGGTGGAAGAGTTCAGCACAGAGAAGGAACAACAATAGTAAATATATAAAATAAGAAAGTAAGTAAGTAAATAGATACATAAATAAATAAATGAAAACTATTTATGCGTTTTCTGCAATGCCAATCCCCAGCCCCTGGAGCAGCTCAGGCGCTGGGGAAATGTAACTGAGAGACAGAAAAACACTCCCTGTTTCACACAGAGGGAGGAGAGAGAGTGAAGGAGGAGAGGGAGCGGCTGCTCTTGGAGGAAGAGAATGAGACAAAGAGTCAGACAAACAGACAGACAGACAGACAGGGCTCAGGGGCTGTGTGCTATGGGAGACCCCTGCCTGTTTGGGCCAGGCTTGAGTCTCTGCTGCCTGTAGAAGATGCACAGAAGTGCTTGCTATTTCCTGCTTTCTTTCTTCTTCTGTATCACTTTCTGTTCTCTAACTTTCCTCTTCCTTCCCTCCCTTTGAATTTTTTCCCTTTCATTCTTCTTTTCCTCTCTCGATCTCTCTCTCTCTCTCTACCCTCATCTTCTCTCTCCCCCTCTTATGTGTTTTGGGCTGTCTCCCCATTGCAGCGTGGGCTGACGGTGTGGGTGAGGAGGCAGACTGACGCAGTTCGCTGAGTGTAGGCAAGCTGCAGCCAGGATATGAATGGCCTGTCTGCGTCTGAACGAGCTGTGTGTGTGTGTGTGTGTGTGTGTGTGTGCACAAGTGTGTGTGTGAGTGTGCTACTGTACAGGCACCCGGAGCCACAACCATCCACTCATTCTTCTATTTATCAATCTATTTATTTGTCTATGCAAATATCTGTCTATCTATATATCTATTTGTATTTCTGGCTGATGTATATAATTGTCTATCTATAGTTTTCTATATTTATTGCTATTTGTCTATCTGTCTATTTATCCATCTATGTATCCTTAGTTTCTATAGATATCTATCTATCTGTTTGTCTGTCTGTCTGTCTGTGTGGTATTTCCCATTAGGTTATGTAAGGCACTTAACACTGATTTAAAGACAGAGATGGGAGACCCATTTTGGACAAGAGAAGAAATCCGTAGCCATTACTAGGTCAAGGGAGTGGAAACTATTTAAAATAGAACTAATTAGAGCAGGAGAAATACATACATTATTTAACAGTTTAATTTATATATATATATATATATATATATATATATATATATATATATATATATATATATATATATATATATATATATATATATTAAATGACACTTAAAAGAGTCCCAAGAGACAGACGTTTCTAAATAAAGTCTGCTTCCAAAGAGTGGGTGCAGAAACAGGGTTTTCCTGTCAGTGAGAGATGACAGTCTGGAGACAGAAGCACAGATAGAAAGACAGATGAGAGGGACACACAAACAGATGGACAGACAGGCAGGGAGACGCACAGAGATCTGTAATAACAAAGTATCTGCCACACTTGCATCCTGACTTGTTACCTGGGTGGGTGTTGGGAATGGGGGACAAGGCAGGAGGCTTTGACTCACTGTATCTCTGTACCTGAAGGGAATGAGAGCGAGAGAGAGAGAGAGTGAGTCACTCTGATGTTGTTTGTTTGTGTTATGCACCTTTCACTAGTACTAAAACCATAAAATGTAAAATAATTGTCTTTTGAGAGGAAACAAAACCCAAAACAACAGTACAGTCTGCAGCGTTGGGGGTTGGGGTGTGGAGCTTGGGCTCAGGGCTGGCGAAAATGCATAGGATTATTTAACAGTTCCATTGTGTGTCCCATCCATCTACCCCCCTTCACCTCCCCATTGAAACACACACACTACAGTACAGCTGCCCCACTGGCAGCCCCATACCACACAGATCTAGCCCCCAGGCCCCACCCTCCCCTGCAACCCCCCACCCCCCATTTAGTCCACGCCCTCCTTCCTGCCATTGAGAGGACTGTATCTGTTATGCTGTCCGCAAGGTTTAAATTCCTGATCGATACAGACATTAATCTTGTAATTGTATGCCTGGCATCGTTCCCTCTGTGCATTTGTCTCCCTCTCCCTCCCCTCTCTGTGGGCTGAGGGTTGGGTTAGGGTTGGTTGCACCAGCTCTCTGCCTCAGGCATGTGAGAACAAAGGCAGGGGCACCGGAACCCATCTGCACCGGGACAGAGACGCAGTATTTACATCTTCTAACATATTATCAGACTGCTGGGCTCTGGAGTCTTGAATTCACAAAGCAGCTATTGACCAGGGTGTGGGGGCTATTCTTCCACCTATCTGTCTGTCTGTCTGTCTGTATTACCTATGTCTATCAATGGGAGACCCCTCTGTGAAAACCCCTCCATCCCTGCCTCCCAGGTAATACCAGCCGCACAGCGGGCTGGTCAGACTTCAGTGTGTGTCTCCAGCTGGGTGCCTGGGTTGCCTGTTTCTCTGTACAATGACTGCCTCCCCACCCCGCTGCTCACAAGAGACACACCCCTCTCACTAGCTCTGTCCCAGGGGAGAGGCACATGAGCAGGGGTTGAAAGGGAGGGTGTGTTCAGTCATGCAAATTTACCAGCTGCGAATCCCCCCCAGTCCCCTTTACCAAACAACCAAACACACTGACACTCACACACTCGACTGCATCAGCATCTGATGTCTGCATTCACAATTACAATCATGAAGTAGAAACAGGACTCAACTGTCCACACGAGATCTCAGAATCATTTTGAATGTTTTTTTTCACAATAAATAAACAAAACAATACTAAAACAACTGTAATGATGTACATACTATCATGTAAACCTGCTATTATACTGCTTAACTTAACGGCTTACTTACTTTAACATACTGTTTCTGATGCATACTTCTCCACACTGGAATTCTATTCTATTCTCTACTACTACTTCAATTACTATCATTATTATTAATAAGAATAATACATATCCAATAATAGATTGTGCTAAAAGTCCTGTCACCTGCAAAGTATCTTCAGATACTGTAAATTCTAGATATTATTATAACGATCACACAATCACTCAATCGAGATGTTCTGCGTAAAAACCTTTTACCTCCCAGTGCAATTCTAGGACCTTTGTAAAACCTTTGTAAAACACTGCCCATGACTGGCTTTTGTAATGTGGCCTGTTGTGTACATGAACTTGTTATGGTGACACAATCCCTCTGAATTTAGTAGAGTGGATAAATGTCCTGCGTCAGGAGACTGGTCTTTTGGCGTAGCGGGATTGTTGCTGTACTGGGTGGATCTATGTGGTGTGGAGCATTCGGAGGTGTGCCAGGGACAGCGTGGTTCGAATTTGAGCAGGGCCTCTGACCTGCACACCCTACACCTGTAGTGTGGTGTACTGTAGTAAAAACACAGTGAAGTGTAGTGTGCTATAAACACAGTAAAGTGCAGTGTGGTGTACTGTGGTATTAACACACTTAAGTGTAGTGTTGGGTACTGTTGTATGTAAAGTGTAGTATGTTGTACTGTAGTAAAAATACAGTAAAGTGCAGTGTGATATACTGTGGTATAAACAGTAAATTGTAGTGTGGTGTAGTATAAACACAGTAAGCTGTAGTGTGGTGTGGTATAAACACAGTAAAGTGTAGTGTGGTGTACTGTAGTAAAAACACAGTCAAGTGTAGTGTTGTGTTTCTTGGTATAAACACAGTAAAGTGTAGTGTGATGTACTGTGGTATAAAAACAGTAAAGTGTAGTGTGTTGCAGTGTGCTTTACTGTAGTAAAAACACAATAAAAAAACATCAGTGTGCCTGTCCTGACTTCAGGCTGGGGCATAGAGAGAGATGAAGGGAGAGGGAGGGAAGGACCTGCACAACCCAGCCACTCGCCCTGTGAGCTGGGGGAAGGAGGGGCATGGCTGTAACAGGTTATAATCAGGCCTGAGCGTCTGTGGGGCGGAGGCCATGCCAGTGTAGTGCGCGTGTGTCTGAGTGTCTGTGTGTTACTGTGGGAGCTCAATGCAGCAACAGTGGACTCCAGTGCAGGTTTCTCACAGGGGAGCACACAGCACCAGGAAGGACGACCCTGAAGGTATGGACAGAGACGCTTGACATGGGGGGGGTTTGCAGTCTATGATCATGCTAGGCTACCCGACTTTTTAGACAGGCCATTCCATCGCCTGACTGATGCTTTTTGTCCAGGGTGTGGGAGAATTAACTTCATAACTATCTCACAGCACACGTGCGAGTGCACTTGGGTTAAAATCTGCATTGAATTGATTAATAATCATCATTTAATTTATCAGATGGGTTTCTGTCAAAGCAACAAGGTTCACAGTCAATGGCTGTGCTGTATTCCAAGACCTCAGTGATCAAACCAGGAATGTGTTCTTCAACACTGGAGCCTCCTGGCCAACTATTGGCAACCCATGGACAAAAACAGCTCTTTAAGGTGGGAGATGGGCTTAGACAATAGATAATAAGTTCAATGAAGCAGCTGACAGAGAAGAGACAGACAGAGAGAGAGAGTGAGAGAGAGTGCTTGAGAGGCGCTGTGGATCTTGAGGATCTTCCTCACATAACTCCCATCACTCAGCAGTGGCAGGAGCTGCCATTAAGGCCCCCCCGCCCTCTCCCTGGCCCTGGCTGTCTGGTGCTGGGAGACTGCAGGCTTTTAAAGTGGAGCCGCAGAGCTCGGAGATGTGCAGAGTCTCCGCTAAGGCGCTCGGGGGGGCGGAGGGCCGGGCGGGATGGTGGGGGGGCTCGTCACTTAGAGAGCCACCACTGGTGTCCCTTCCCCCCGAATTATTGAGCCAAAAGTCTATTTTTTGTATATGTGTTTAAAATACATGGGATATATTTTACATGTATTTTTGTCTGTTATATATATATATATAACAATATAATTATGTAGATTAATTTAGATTGAGGTTAATTTCTAAAATATACTTTCACAATATATTAAATAAATCTATGCATTGTTCCCCATCTAGAATATATTAACAATTTGAGTTGTTCCATATGGGTGCCTCCTTAGTGACGGGTTTGGCACTGGGAACAGCTGCTCAAGGGGGGAGTCTGACTGGGAGAGCCAGGGGGGTGTGATATGTGCAAACCTGCTGCAGGAGTTCAGTAGTTAAGACTCATGCTACATATACAACTCCACAACAGCACCGCAGGCTGGGGGGATGACAGGGAGTCAGGGGCCCACCTTCAGCAGGGGCCCACCCCGGAGCCTGTCCCTGCTGTGGCAGAGTGTGATGAGACGCAGCATGAGGAGCAGCCCGGAGCTGCTCTCTCGCTCTGTCTCTCACACTCTGCGGTGAACGCGTGCTGAGATACAGGCAGCTTTCTGCATCCTTCTTGAGATGGGCAGTTGCAGAAGGATAGAGCAAGAGATCGAGATCGGGGAACAAGGGGAGAAGAGAGTAGGAGAGAGAGTGAGAGAGAAGGAGAGGGATGGGTGTGGCTCTTTATCTCCACTCTGCAGAAGGGTTTTTTCCCCCCAGACTTTCAGAGTGAAATATTCCTCTCTCTCTCTCCCGCTCTTCATTAACAGTAAACAACATGTTCCCTCTACCACTACCACACTGCTGACTGTTGCTAACCCTAGACACATGAATACACATATAAACATGCAAATATACACATGAATGTGCACATATACACTTAAACATGCACATATAGACACAAACACACACATATTAGTATTCACAGCACTTCACTTTTTCCACATTTTGTTATGTTACAGCCTTATTCCAAAATGGATTAAATTCATTATTTTCCTTAAAATTATACAAACAATACCCCATAATGACAACGTGAAAGAAGTTTGTTTGAAATCTTTGCAAATGTATTAAAAATAAAAAACACAAAAAGCACATGTACAGAAGTATTCACAGCCTTTGCTCAATACTTTGTTGAAGCACCTTTGGCACCAATTACAGCCTCAAGTCTGATGCTACAAGCTTGGCACACCTATTTTTGGGCAGTTTCTCTCATTCTTCTTTGCAGGACCTCTCAAGAGCCATCAGGTTGGATGGGGAACGGCGGTGCACAGCCATTTTCAGATCTCTCCAGAGATGTTCAATCGGGTTCAAGTCTGGGCTCTGGCTGGGCCACTCAAGGACATTCACAGAGTTGTCCTGTAGCCACTCCTTTGTTATCTTGGCTGTGTGCTTAGGGTCGTTGTCCTGTTGGAAGATGAACCTTCGCCCCAGGCTGAGGTCCAGAGCGCTCTGGAGCAGGTTTTCATCAAGGATGTCTCTGTACATTGCTGCATTCATCTTTCCCTCGATCCTCCCAGTTCCTGCCGCTGAAAAACCATCCCCAGAGCATGATGCTGCCACCACCATACTTCACTGTAGGGATGGTATTGGCCAGGTGATGAGCGGTGCCTGGTTTCCTCCAGACATGACGCTTGCCATTCAGGCCAAAGAGTTCAATCTTTGTTTCATCAGACCAGAGAATTTTGTTTCTCATGGTCTGAGAGTCCTTCAGGTGCCTTTTGGCAAACTCCAGGTGGGCTGTCATGTGCCTTTTACTGAGGAGTGGCTTCCGTCTGGCCACTCTACCATACAGGCCTGATTGATGGAGTGCTGCAGAGATGGTTGTTCTTCTGGAAGGTTCTCCTCTCTCCACAGAGACACGCTGGAGCTCTGTCAGAGTGACCATCGGGTTCTTGATCACCTCCCTGACTAAGGCCCTTCTCCCCCGATCGCTCAGTTTACTGGGCGGCCAGCTCTAGGAAGAGTCCTGGTGGTTCCAAACTTCTTCCATTTACGGATGATGGAGGCTACTGTGCTCATTGGGACCTTCAATGCTGCAGACATTTTTCTGTACAGTTCCCCAGATCTGTGCGTCGATACAATCCTGTCTCGGAGGTCTACAGACAATTCCTTGGACTTCATGGCTTGGTTTGTGCTCTGACATGCACTGTTAACTGTGGGACCTTATATAGACAGGTGTGTGCCTTCCCAAATCATGTCCAATCAACTGAATTTACCACAGGTGGACTCCAATCAAGTTGTAGAAACATCTCAAGGATGATCAGTGGAAACAGGATGCACCTGAGCTCAATTTTGAGTGTCATGGCAAAGGCTGTGAATACTTATGTACATGTGCTTTTTTTGTTTTTTATTTTTAATAAATTTGCAAAGATTTCAAACAAACTTCTTTCACGTTGTCATTATGGGGTATTGTTTGTAGAATTTTGAGGAAAATAATGAAGTTAATCAATTTAAAGAATAAGGCTGTAACATAACAAAATGTGGAAAAAGTGAAGCGCTGTGAATACTTTCCGGATGCACTGTACACATGCACATATACATGAACCAATGTAAACACTCACCTGCACTCACTCACACCTGGTCTAGCTGCAGGCCCAGGAGAATGCCTACCCTGCCAAAGCAGCAGGAGTCAGTCTGTATGTAGAGAGAGTCGTTCTGAGGGGGCAGTAACAGTTCTGTACTGATCTACCGTGTATGGCCTGACCAAGCCTCTGAGCAATGGCATCTATGGGCGGAGCACCTGCTACCATAGTAGATTTCTCTTTCCTTATATCACATGTTCATTTTCTCTTCCTTTTCTAGACTCACATCGTTATACCCCTTCCTGTGCTGGAACCACTTTACTATACTAGTCCTGTTCCAGAATCATGGTACATTCTTATGCACTTCCTGTTCTAGACCCACATGTTCTGGTACTATTCCTGTTCCAAAATTGTGCATTTTTATACTGCTCCGGTTCTAGATCCCCAAGTTCTCATGCTGCCACTGTGCTAGATTAAGAACATAAGAAGATAAGAACATTTACAAATGAGAGGAGGCCATTCGACCTATTGTGCTTGTTTGGTGTCCATTAATAACTAAGTGATCCAAGGATACTGATCTGGAAAATCTCCTCTGGTTTGATGTGGTCGATGCCTTTCATGATTTTGAAGACTGAATCAAGTCCTCACATAGTCTCCTCTGTTCCAGGGTGAAAAGGTTCAGTTCCCTCAGTCCCTCAGTCTGGAATAAGTCTGGTTGCTCTCCTCTGAACTGTGTCTAGAGCAGTGATATCTTTCTTGAAGTGTGGAGCTCAGAACTATACACAGTATTCCAGATGAGCTCTAACTAGTGCATTGTACAGTCATTGTACATTTCTTCCCTTGTTTTAAATTCTACACTTTTGACAATATACCCTAGCATTCTGTTTGCCTTTTTTATTGCTTCCCCACATTGTTTGGATGGAGAAAGTGAGGAGTCCACATAGACTCCTAGGTCTTTCTCATGCATTACTTCATCTAGTTCTTTCCTCCCATAGTGTAATTATAGTGGACATTTTTGTTACCTGCATGTAATACCTTGCACTTGTCCACATTGAATTTCATCTGACAGATGTCGGCCCACAGCTGAATATTAAATAAGTCCCTTTGAATAACCTGTGCTGCCGAGATTGTATCTGCTGAGCCACCTATTTTAGTATCATCTGCAAATTTGACAAGTTTGCTAACTATCCCAGAGTCCAGATCATTAATATAGATTAGAAAAAGCAAAGGCCCTAGTACTGATCCCTGTGGAACTCCACTAACAACCTCACTCCAGTTAGAAGCGACTCCTCTAATCGACACCCTCTGTTTCCTAGACATCAACCAGTTCATAATCCATCTACTTACATTACCCTGAATGCCTACAGCTTCCAATTTGAGGATCAGTCTTTGGTGTGGAACCTTATCAAAAGCTTTTTGAAAATCATGTGATCTACAGCTACAGTTGCAAGATTCCTTGACCATAATGTAAATCTTAATAAGTTTGTGATTTTCTCTTTCTCTCTCACTCCCATCTTTTTCTCTCCAGCTCTTTGGACCCTCTGCCCCCCAGCTGGCCGTCCCCTTTTGTGACCATGAGCAGTGACGCCCCCCCCGAGGGGCCCCCTTCTCCCTCTCCCTCACCCTGCCACTCCCCACAGAGGGAGCGATTTTCACGGCGCACCAGTGAAAGTGACCCTGACTTCCTGCGCCCCAGTGAATCGGCAACACCCCCTGGGCAAGACCTGGACTCCACGGAACACAAGAAACGTGTCTCAGTTATTCTCCAGAGCCCTGTGAGTAAGGGAGGGAGGGAGGAGAAGAGAGGAGGGATAGGGTTAGGAAGGGGGGATGGAAAAAGAGAAGGAGGGAGGCAGGGAGGGTTTGGAGAGGAGGGGGAGAAAGACCACAGGCAGAGAGACAGACACTCAAGACAGACACACACGCAGGCAGCAGAGCCAGTGTTTAAGTGAGCTACACAAACCCAGTAGGTCTCCACTCCTGGCTTGGCCTCTGTCAGTGCAGCTCACAGAAGGACAAAGACTGCAGCTGGAGACCCCCCTGTGTGTGTTTGAGTCCTGTGGTGGAATGATCAAGTAGGGGGGTGGGGAGGAAGAAAGAGGGCTGGGGAGGCAGGGTAGATGTAAGTAAACAACCCCCTCTTCCCTCCCTCCCTCCCTCCCTCTCTCTCTCCCTCCCTCCCTCTTCACCCCTCATTAAGATCACCAAAGTCCTGATTATCTGCCGCCCCTGACCTGCAGCTCAGATTAACAACTGGCACAAATCACTGTGTGACAGCTGCCCTCTGAGCTGAGCCCAGCAGGGAAAGAGGGAGAGAGAGAGAGAGAGAGAGAGAGAGAGAGAGAGAGAGAGAGAGAGAGAGAGAGGAGCGGGAGAGACAGAGAGAGATGGAGAGAGAAGGAGGGAGAGGGAGAGGGACAAAGAGCCGTGAAGCTGTTTGACGTGTGTGTTTGTGTGTGTATTTGATGCATGTGTTTGATGCGTATGTGTTTTTGATGTGAATGTGTGTTTGATGTGTGCGTGTGTTTGATGCGTGTATGTGTTTGATGCATGTGTGTGTTTGATGCGTGTGTTTCATGCATGTGTGTGTTTGATGCGTGTGTTTCATGCATGTGTGTGTTTGATGCGTGTGTTTGATGTGTGCAGGTGTTTGATGCGTTTGTTTGATACGCGTGTGTGTTTGATGCGCATGTGTGTTTGATGCGTGCGTTTGATGCGAGCATGTGTTTGATGCGTGTGTGTGTGCTCAGTCCTTTAGGGAGGAGCTGAACAGTTTGATCCAGGAGCAGATGACCAAGGGAAACAACTCCTCCAACCTATGGGCGCTGCGGCAGATTGCAGAGTTCATGGCCTCACAAGGCGCGCCCTCCGCCCTACCCATCTCTCCGTCCAGTGAGTACGCCCAGTCCTGCCACCACCTGCCAAACCCGCACTTACAGAACACTTACACACACACACACACACACACACACACACACACACACTCTCAGCCTCACACACACTGCCAGTAGAGCCCAGCCCCATGCCCAGCAGGCCTGCACTGCATTGAGTGAACACTTGTGAAATCACTGCCTGAGTGACTGAAAGAATCTGTAAATAAATTAATAAATTAATAGACATAGATACATAGATTAGTCAACCAATTGATCAGTCAGTCCATCAGTCAATACGTAAATTAAAGAATGGATAGATAGATAAATAGGTAAATACAAACCTTTTCTTTGTTTTTCTTACCTCTCTGTTTCCGGTCATCCACTACTCTCTCTAACCCTCTCTGCCTCCCTCGCTGTCTCCCAGATCTGATGATGGTGACCCCGATCAATGACCTGCAGGCCATGGAGCCGGGGGGTCTGGTGAAGGGCGAGAGGCTGATGCGCTGCAAGCTGGCCAGTGTGTACCGCCTGCTGGACCTGTATGGCTGGGCCCAGCTCTCCGGCACCTTCCTCACTGTGAGTGCGTCTGTTCATCTCTCCTGTCTCTCTGTTACTGTACCTGTATGGCTGGGCCCAGTTCTGCAGCACCCTCCTCACCCTTGCCCGCCTCTCTGTCCATCTCTCTCTCTGCGTCCCTCTGTCTGTATTACGGATACCTTTTTCCTGGCTCCACCCCCCCGCCTTGTCTGACCCTGTGTGTACCTGTTTGCTGCAGCTGAGAGTGAGCAAGGAGCAGGACCACTTCCTGATCATCCCCGAGGGTCTGTCCTACAGCGAGGTGACGGCGTCCAGCCTGGTGAGTAATGGAGAGATGGAGGAAGAAATACACTGAAGGAAGCGAAGGAAGTGTACTGAACAGCATTAAATATGATCTAGGGAAATAATATATAAAAAAACATAAGAAAAGTGTTATGCAGTTTACTTTAAATATTTGTTTCAGTGTCAGTGCAGTGTGTTGACATTGTGTATCGGAGTAATGTGGCTGTTGTGACTAGTCCAGGCTGTGTGCAGTACAGTGACTTTGTGCCCGGAACTATTGTGCCCAGGTGAAGGTGAACGTGCTGGGGGAGGTGGTGGAGAGGGGCAGTACGGCTCTCCAGGTCGATGCTGCAGGATTCCACCTGCACTCTGCGCTGTACTCTGCCCGACCAGACGTCCGTTGTGCCCTGCACCTGCACACCCCAGCCACCGCTGCGGTAATGCCCGGACCATCCCCTGGACACCACACGCCCACAGAGGCAGCCAATCGCAGACACACAGGCACAGAGACAGCCAGTCGCAGACAGACACTGTCACAGACACACACAGACAGACAATCACACAGATACATACACAGATATTACAAGACACACGCACAAATGTTCACAGAGAGTCAGGAGCTTGTACTTGGACCTGGCTCTGCTGACTTCCCACAGTGATACAGGTCATCCACGTTGTTGTCTTGGCTGCTCCCAGGTTTCAGCCATGAAGTGTGGACTCTTGCCCATATCCCACGAGGCCCTGCTGGTGGGGGGGGTGGCGTACGTTGACTACAATGGAGCAATGGATGAGGAGGAGGACAGGGTGGAGCTGCAGAAGAGCCTGGGGCCCACCTGCAAGGTGAGAGCGAGAGAGAGTAATTGAGAGAGGAAGAGAAGAAAAGGGGGAGCCTGTTAATGCATGTTAATCCCTGTGTTTGTGTCAGATTGTGTTTGTGTGAGTGAGCCAGTGTGTGAGCCTGTGTGCATGTGTGTGTGTTGTGTGATGTACAGGATGATGCAGCTGTCTGTGTGTTCTTAGGTGCTGGTGCTGAGGAACCATGGCATTGTGGCTCTGGGGGAGTCTGTGGAGGAAGCCTTCTACAGGATATACCACGCCCACGCGGCCTGCGAGATACAGGTCAGAGCAGCCTGGGCCAGACGTCACTGCGGCGCTGCTTACTGTGAACATTGTCTTATATCAAATGACTTAGTTGTCTTCATAATCCCATTATTACTTAATTTGTGAACATTCACTCCCTGCCTGTAGGTGGCAGCGCTGTGCAGTGCAGGCGGGGAGCAGAACCTGATCCTGCTGGACCGGGATAAACAGCGCCCCCACCAAGTCGGCTCGGTGGGCTGGGCAGGCTCCACCTTCGGCCCACTGCACAAAAGCCGTGTGGGAGAGCACGAGTTTGAGGCGCTAATGAGGACCCTGGACAACCTGGTGAGCCCCCACACTGGACACACTATACACCCACTGTATAATATTGACAGTCCACTGTAACGCTGACATGTTAAGCACTAGCATTATATAAGGTAAACAAACAATACACTATATAACACTGACACTATACATGTTACACACTTCATCATACACTGACACACACCCACACTGCCGACACTAAACACATCTATCCAACAGCCCACCATAGCAAATCTCCCCCTCCCTCTCCCTCTCTCCCACTCCTTCTCCACCTCTGCCTCCCTCCCCCTCTCATTCTCTTCCTCTTCCCCCCTGTGTGCGTCGCCAGGGATACCGGACGGGCTATGCTTATCGGCACCCAGTGCTGCTGGAGCGGGCCAAGGTGCGCAGTGAGGTGGAGATCCCGGCCACCTGCACGGCCTTCAGTTTCGAGGCGGAGGGCACGCCCCGGCCCGGCCCCCGGCCCCACGCGCACAAGCAGCAGCAGGAGAAGACGCGCTGGCTCAACACGCCCAACACATACCTGCGTGTCAGCCACGACCAGACCAGCGCAGCTCAGCCTCGGACCACGGTGAGACACGCGGGCCCTCTCTCTGCATTGCAGGTGGGGTGCCAGCCCCCCAGCTGCTGCAGTGCCTCTGACCTCTGGTCAGAAAGTGCGAACCAAACTAAACAATAACTATGAATGTCTCTGACAGTGGCTCAAGGCGGAGGAAGTGAAGCCCAGCAGCGGCACAGCCATCAAGATCGAGAACCCCAACCAGTTTGTGCCTCTCTTCACCAACCCCAAGGAGGTCCTAGAGACACGCAACAAGGTGCCTCTCACTCACAGTGCAGAACAGCACAGCATAGCAAAGTATAGCACAGCACAGCACAGTACGTGCAGTATGGCAGGTTATAGTATAATAGAGCACAGTATAGTGCAGTAGAGTACAGTACAGCATGTTCTGTATAATAAAGCTCAGTACATTATAGTATAATACAATACAGTATAATAGAGCATATAACCAGCAAGACTATTTCATAGTCTCTCTCTCTCACTCTATCAGATCCGGGAGCAGAATCGGCAGGACGTGAAGTGGGCCGGGCCGCAGTCCCAGGTGCTGGCCAGCGTCATCACGGACAAGAGCAGGAGCCCGGTATGACCTGCCACTGCCCCGCTGTCTAACTGTCTGTGTATGTGTCTGTGTGTGTGTCTGTCTGTGTCTGTGTGTCAGTGTGTGCTCCATCCCAGATGTGTGAAGCTCTCTATGTGCTCCAGTCCACAGATGCTGACCTGGCACTGGCTGGGGCCCCCCCAGAGTCAGACCAGGGCCCCCAGGAGCCCCCACCTCCCCCAGAGCCTGAGCCACCCAACCCCTTCAGCCAGCTGACCGACCAGGAGCTGGAGGAGTATAAGAGGGAGGTGCAGAGGAAGCAGGAGCATGGGCTGGATGGTCAGTAACTCAGTATATCAGTCAGTCAGTATATCAGTCAGTCAGTGTATCAGTCAGTCAGTCAGTGTATCATTCAGTCAGTCAATGTATCAGTCAGTGTGTCTGTTAGTCAGTCAGTGAGTCAGTGTGTCAGTCATCTAGACAGTGTTATCAGTCAGTCAGGCAGTCAGTGTGGTAGTTAGTCAGTTCATAACTGAGGCTTTTTGTCTGACTATTGCTATCTATCTATATATCTATCTGTCACCCTGTCCTCCTTTGTCTGTATTAATCTCTCTGTCTGTCTCAGACATTGAGGAGCATCTGGAGAATGAGGATGCCCCCCCCGCTGGTACACCCCCAACCAAGACCCCTGTCACCTCCCCCTCCAAATCACCGCCCACAGGTGAGCTCTGAGCACTGACACACTCCCTGTCAGACTGAGACAAACACTGACACACTGAGACAAACAATGACACACTCCCTCACACACTGGGACAAACACTGACGCACTGAGACAAACACTGATGCACTCCCTGCCACACTGACCCACTCTACAAGGCTGCCAACATGTTACTATAGTTTATCACAAGTAGGAACTATCTCTGTGTGCCTCTCAATCCCCCGCTGTAGACACAAACTTAAGCAACACACAGATACACACACATGCACACACAAACACACACATCCTGTACATGCAAATGACTATCACAGGCGTGTCACCAACCGTGTTTGCTGTCCTGTCGGTTGTGTTGCTGGGTCTGCTTCCTCGTGCCACGTCTGCTTTGTCCTGCCCTCTTGTCCTCTCTGTTGTTTCTCCGCCCCCTGGTCGCACTACGAAACATGAGACAGAATAAAATATAAAGACAAAAAAAAGCTACATATCCTGCAGGATTGACACACCCCCCACTCCCACCAGGACCAGGGCCCCCCAGCACTGCTCGACGTGTATCAGGGGTGTGTGTGTCATGTACTGGGGGGTCTGTGTGTGTCGTTACTGTGTACCACTGTGTTGTCTGCTGTGTTCTCCATCTGTCTCCACAACTGTACTGTGTCTCTTCTCTCTCTCTCTCTCTCTCTCTCTCTCTCTCTCTCTCTCTCTCTCTCTCTCTCTCTCCCTCCCTCCCTTCCCACCCCTCCCCCCCTCTCTCTCATCTTCGTCTCTGTCCCCCCCCTCCCCACCCTTAGGAATGTCCTCCGATACTGAGTTCTTGTCTCTATAGTAAGTATTGAGAAACTTTCAGACATTAAAATAATAATTATTAAATTAAAAAAGGAAAGGAAGGCTTTGTATGTTTGTTTTTCTGGGGGGTGCTATGACATCAGTTGCACAGTATGTAGTCTTGTCTTTTTTTGTTGTTGTTGTAAATACACTGTGTGCTAGGTGTGTGTCTATTTGTGCGTATGTGTGTACGCTATAGATATGCAATTATATTTGTGCGTATGTGTGTACGCTATAGATATGCAATTATACTAAACCAAAAAGGTAACTACAAAAATCTACAAAATAAATAAATAAAAACGGAAGCATACAACAATAAACAAACAGTAGCAGCACTGTCAATCGTTCTCAAATAACATGTGTTTTATCTGATCAACAAACTCCAGGTGCAGAGGTGTTTCATTTGTATTCATTTTTTGTATATTATTTATTGTCTTTTTTTCTGCCCCCACCCCCGGAGAAGATAAAGAGGCCAAGCCCACGGAGGTTTCGAAGGGCGTGTCCGATGGGCCAGCCGCAGTGGTGCTGAACGGGAAGGAGGAGGAGGAGCGGGGCCTGGAGAAGAGCATGCAGCAGCTGTCCACACGGGGCGACACCGAGACGCCCCCCCGAGCCAAGCCCGACGCCCCTCCCCCGGCCACCACGCCCGCGCCGCCAACCGCGCCCACCCTCTCCCCTGAGGGATCGCCGTCCAAGTCCCCCTCCAAAAAGAAGAAGAAGTTCAAGGCGCCTTCCTTTCTCAAAAAGAGCAAGAAGCAGAAGGAGAAGGCAGAAGCCTGATCCATAACTCCCTCACCCCGCTCTCTCTCTCTCTCTCTCTCTCTCTCTTTCTATCGCTGGCTGGCTGTTTACGCTCCCCCCCATACCACACATACACACACAAACCATAATTATGTAACTCACCCCCTCCACCCCTTCCCACCACCACCTCCTCCTGCCCGGTTTGAGGCTCATTACTGTTTCTCCAGCTCCTCCACCTCTCCTCTTCCACACCCTTCCTCTCTCCCTCTCTCTCTCTCTCTCTCTCTCTCTCTCTCTCTCTATTATTTTCATTATCTGATTGTTATGTTTATTTATTTATTTATTTATTTATTGATTGATTGTGATGCGAAAGGATAAGTCTTTCCAATCTTTGAAAGCTTTTTGCAGTGTGGCCACTTGACACACACACACACACACACACACACACACACACAGACAACGGTACACATATTGTGAATCACACAGTCACTACCACAACAGAGCACTGACCAGACCTGTGTAAGACACTGAAGAGTCAATCCTGGATGCAGGGATGCACTTATTTTAATCTTCCTGTACACTCTACACACCTATACACATAAACATGCTGTATACATTCCAGGCTGGAATGTCGTGCTTTATGACCCCGCCAGGTTTCCATAGTATGTCAGCCATCATGGTTCTCAGCTGTGTCCCTGCACGGTTTTGATCCAAGATGGCAATACGGGACTGGCAGGATTCAAAGAGCACTCAACACCCAGTCTGCAAAGCATATATCGCTACACAGGCACACACAGACATGTCGCAAAACTGTACACTGACAATAAAAAAGAAAAAGAAAAAAAGAAGTGATTCTTTAGTTTGGTTTTGTTCTTTCTCTTGTTTCTGTTACACTACAGCTTAAGAAAGGTGTGCACTGGTGTAAATAATATATAAATAAATATACAGTATAGTATCATGGTTTATATCAGCTATCTTGATATGTATCCACTGTTGCCTGTCCGACACGCTTCTGAGTACAGAGGACACATCAGGGAAAAAACAAACAAACATAAACTAAACAAAAACTATGAATAAGTTAAATTACTAATTAATAATTAGAAAATTCCACTGGATTAAGAATGAGATACAGACAGCACATTCCGCTTTTTGCGTGGCTTGTAGGCGCAGACAAAGCCTGACTCTGAAGGCACTTGACATTCCCTCTTTTGCAATTGTTTTTTTTTATAATATCTCTATAAAAAGACTCTTATTGCTGTACCTGTTACAATTGTAATTATATTTTATTGTTACTCTTTACAGTCATTGTTGTTATACATTTGCTGGAGTTTTTTTTATTTTCAGTTCTGGTTTTCCTTTTGTCTTTTTTTTGGTTTGTTTGTTTTTTGGTATTAGAATGCAAAAGTGAAATACTGGAATAAAAAATAAATGAAATAAAACATTAGTGATGTACCTGCCATTAAAGATGAGCTCAGCATGGTTTTCTAAATCCTCCTCTTCCTGCTTCTGACATTTCCTGGGCCTGCTGTACTTTTAATATACAGAGACAAGGGAAAGAGGAGACATAACTATTATTATTATTATTATTTCTTGGCAGATGCCCAAGGGGCAACTTACAAAATAAGTGCAATACAAAGTGCAATAATACAGTTCAGTACAAGGCATCAAACATTATAAATTAAAATTTACATTATACAAAGCAATTCAAAGCATAATACATTGTACACATTCCAATGTACACAAGTAAATACAATAATGAGGTCTTACATCCTGAAAGTAAAAGCTAAGTGCAGTCAAGATGTTAGGTCACAGTCAAGGGCTACGGGAAAGGGAGCAAGGGAAATCAATAATACAAGAATTAGTGATGCAAGAAGCATGATAAAATGCTGAGGAGACATCAGCAGAAGGTGAGGAAGAGTGAGGAAAAAAGAGGAGATCTGATTTGGAGAGGTTGAGTTTGAGGTGGTGAGAGTGCATCCAGGTGGAGATAGCAGACAAACAAGAAGAGATGCGAGAGGGGATGAGGGGGTCAGAAGAGGGAAAGGACAGGAAGATCTGGACATCATCTGCGTAGAAGTGGTAGGAGAAGCCATGGGATGTGGTGAGGGGGCCCAGGGAGCGAGTGTACAGAGAGAACAGGAGGGGGCAGAGCCTTGGGGTAAGCCTGTGAGGAGGATGAGGACTGAGGAGAGGGAGGCACCCGAGCACAGCTGAGGGAGTCAGTGACTGCCAGGAGAGCCATCTCAGTGGAGTGATCTGTGTGGAAGCCGGATTGCAGAGGATCAAGGATTGAGTGATGGGACAGAAAGGCAGAGAGCTGACGGTGGACCGCCCGCTTTGTCTTTGAGAGGAAGGGGAGTAGGGAGACAGGACGGTAGTTCTGAGGAGAGGTGGGGTCAAGGGTAGGTTTCTGGAGGAGTGGGATCACAGCAGCTTGTTTAAATGCAGAGGGGAAACAGCCAAAGAGGAGTGAGGAGTTGAGGAGGGAGGAGATGAAGGGGAGTAGATCAGGAGCAGTCGCTTGGAGGAGGCGAGTGGGGAGAGGGTCCAGGGCGCACGTTGTAGGTTTGTGATGTAGCAGGAGAGAGGAAAGTTCAGAGTCCGAGAGAGGTGAGAATGAAGAAAAGGAAGCTTGATCGGTGGGAGGTTTGGATGTGATGGGAGAGGAGGGGGGACTATTGAAGAGTTTGTGGATGTCAGTAATCTTGGAGGAGAAGAAGGAGGCAAAATCATCTGCAGTGAGAGACAAAGGAAGAGGAGGGGGAGGGGGGGCGAAGAGGGAGGAGAAGGTGGAGTAGAGTTTGCGGGGGTTGTTGACAGTGGATTCAAAGAGTGATTGGAAGTAAGACTTCTTGGCTGAGGTGAGTGAGGAGGAGAATGTGGACAGTAGAGAGCGGTAGAGTTCGGGCAGCTGGGAGTTTGGTCCTTTTCCACTTCTGTTCAGTGGTGTGCAGACTAGTTTGGGTTGAGCGGAGAACAGAAGAGATCCAAGACTGAGGAGGTGAGAGAGGAGAACAAAGAGGAGGCAGTGCAGTTGACAGATAGATGGGAAAAAGAGTTCATCCAGGAAGGGGGCAAGTGGACCGGGAGGATGGTAGAGAACTAGAGAGGGAGAGGCGAGTTCCACTGTGTGGAATTCAAAGCTGTTGGTCGTGATAGAGGAGAGAGAGGGGGGGACAGAGAAGGGGAGAGCAGGAGCCCTGTTCCTCCTCCCCGCCCGGTAAGAAGGGAGGTGTGGGACAGGATGAATAGAGAGGATAAGGCAGCAGGGGTGGTTGAGTTGTCCACGGAGATCCATGTCACGGTGAGATCGAGGAAATCCAGACACTGGTTGGAGGCGAAGGCGGAGATGAAGTCAGCCTTGTTGGAAGCTGAGTGGCAGTTCCACAGGCCTCCAGAGAGGGGAGTAGAGGGGAGGGAGGAGGAGGAGGGGAGAGGAAGGGAGATGAGGTTAGAGGGATTAGGGTGCACACCGAGAAGTAGGAGAGAGCAGGATGGGAATTGGAGAGATCGTCATGGCTTCCTGCTGTTGCTGTGCGGTGTCTCCTCGCTGGAGTCCCACAGCTAGAGTCCCTGCCCTTTGGAGATGGGGCCCTTCGGAAGGGGGGCACTGAAGGCTGCTGGCGCAGAGGTCCTGGGGGCTGTTAAACAATTGACTTGTAACTAATTAGGACAGCGCACACCTGTGTTGCGTTGAATGACACAAGGCTGTCAGGATGGCAATCCCTCCCACAAAGGACTGCTAATAGCACAATTAATGGCCTATGAACTATGAACTGTGTTTTGCATGCCTCTGCTTTTAAACTGTATTTCAGTCATGCAAAACGCAGGGCCTTCATTATAAGCATGTGTGTATATATTAGCAGTTGTCCTTCTTCTCAGTGCCCCCCTGCAAATCTCCTAGGTCTAGAAATCCCCCCATATATAGTGTTAGCCTCACTTCCTGCCAGTTTCAGTGCTTGCCCTAGATTTACACTCAGACCAACCTATGAATTGTACAACAGTGCAAAACCTGTACCCTAATCAAGTCTTTATTTATTCATAAGTTGTAGAAAAGGTGTCTTATGGTGATTAATTAAACCACAACGGGGTTTAAGAAAGGGAAGAAAGGAAGGAGACGAATGCAAAAGAACAACAGCACTGTGAATCAGTAAAGGGTCACATGCGACAGGAAAAAGAGTGGAATAGGTAGAGGAGGGATATTTTCACAGGGACCACAGGGAGCTTTTCACTGATGCAGCAGGACAGGAATGTCCATTAATTACAGGTGACCAGACGCCACCTACAGCAGCCAACAACAACCCCATTAAAAACAACCTAAGAATGGGAATGGGAATGGGAATGGGAATGTGGTATAATATAAAAGCCTTTAAGCCTCATTGGGAAGCATCTCACGCTGTTGCTCAGTTGTTGTAAGACAGAAGAGCAATATGCAACTATTAAGAGTGTAAGTAAATGCTACGTGTTCTCAGAAATGCTACTGAACAACATCCTATCAGTCACAATGGCACGCTACTAACACCCCCCTCCTCCACAACACAGCGGTAATGGCCGCCCTGCGCTAGGGGTCGCTGTCGCGATGGCAAGGGGGGCGCCGTGCGCGGAACTCAGAGTGGAGACCGTGTTTGCAGGGGAACATAATAAGCGCTGCAGCAGCCCGACATTCTGGCAGTTTCTCGACCGCGGAGTTTGTTTTGTTTCTGTGTTTGTGTTTTTCTCCGGATCCCCGGCGTGTTTCAGCTGCTGCCGCCCCGCAGGCTGTGTGTCCAGTAATGGTGCGAAGCAGGAGTCGCTCTCCACCGAGACGAGGTCAGTATCATACTCTGTAGGCTGGATGTCAGCGCCCGTATGATTTATCCCCGCCCGCCGCCGTCGATAATGTTTACACTTATTGTTCACATTAGGCGACATTAAGCATCACTACTGACACAAATACAAATAAAGTTAAACGTGTTACATACGGGAATCAAACGTCATTCAATAAGTACAAGTTGATCTGGATACTACGACTACCTTCCGACGATGTAGCCTATTCAGTAATCTAAAGCAGAAATAACAAGACGTGATGCAGTATTTCACTTACCCAGTCAAGGTGATGCCCGTTTAAGTGGAGGGGTTTTCCAGCACTGCGTGTGGCGCCTCAATGCCTGAGCTTCACGGATTTTGTGATGCGTGCTTAACACGTTGCCACATGGTGGTTTTCGGTCTTGCATCGCAGATGTGCGCAATTTTACCAATCCCATTAGAGAACTGCGCACATCTGCGCCACAGCAGCACCACTGAAGTGTGATGTAAAAGCATTCCAGTGTTATTCGTACTGAAATGCACACAGTTAGTTACAGTTCTAGTCTTCCCCACAATGTGACCATCGCAGATTATAGATAGAGATCACCACCATCCTGTAGATCCGCTGCTGGGTGAAGGTATCTCACTGATGTTCCCACTTGCTTCGATCTACAGCTTCTCTTCTGCGTCACGCCTGCAAAGGGTATGCTTTCGTCTTTCGCTATTGTTTAATCTCTCGGGATCCATGTGATAGCTCATTTTGTCCATCTTTGATCTGTTCTTGGAGTGTATCCAGCCCACTGCCATGTGAACATGTCGATGTCACACTTTCATTTGTCCTCTGCTGCTTTTCTTTACTTTTCTATCTCTTGTTGTTCCACGCATAGCCTACATATTTCCATAATCCTTTGTCATCTGCAGTTTCTGTATCATTTTTGGATTAACTGACCAGGTTTCACAGCCATAAGTGACCACTGGTAGACCACATTTTCTCTTCATGTAAATCATTTCAGCTGTGGTGTTGCTTTATATTGCTTTATTTTGATTTCTTTATAATATCTCAATTTGTGCTGGTGTGTGCTGTCCAAGGTAGACAACCGTCTGAACTCCTTAGGGTAAATAACTTCAGTTTTCTTAGCTTTAACAGAGTTGTTAATCATTACTTTGGTTTCCTGCTGGTTCATTTTAAGTCAAGTTTTCTTGCTTGCATCTGAGAGGTCTTATAATTGAATATAATATAGAATATAGTTGTCATGCATTTGTGCAAATGTGATTTTCATTGCAAATCCTAAATTGTTCAAATAACTTTAGTTTAACTTCAATCCTCTTGAACACTTCAAGAGTAGCTGTGAAGTGGTTTGGAGAGATTCTCCTTGATGTACTCCTCTACAAATCTTGATCTTGTGTTTGTCTTGGTGGAGTCAGTTTGTTGTTGCATTGTTGCAGGTATATTTAAAAAGAGTTAAATGTTTCCTCAATGTTTTTTGATTTCTCAGAGCTCTGATTTGAGTTTGTATATATTGCTTGAAATGCTTTCTCAAGGTCAGCAAAGCCCAGGCACTGAGGAAGTTCATTCTCTGCTTCTTTCCAATGCTTCTCATACAACTTGTAAATGATCCATTCTGTTAAATCCATCTCTGAATCCTGCTTGTTCTCTTGGTTGGGCAAAGTCCAGTGTGTCTTGAAAGCAGTGTGTTAATATATCTTTGTAAATACTTTACATGAGAAGTAGACTGACTGGCCTATATTTCTTCAGATCTCTCTCCCCTTTCTTGTGAAGGAGAATGACAGTTGCATTGTTCCACTGATCTGGCATTTGTTTAATCTTGAGACACTTTGTGTTTTGTCAGAATCGTCTCCATTTCTTCTGCAGCCTCTTTTAGGACCTCCACTGTGATTCCATCATCTCAAGGTGCTTTCTGTGTTGAACGGGTGTGATTTACGTCATGAATTTTCTGCCTGATGTATAGCTCTAATAAAATAAGTTATTAAATATGGTTTCTTATGTGCTACTGAAAACTTCTGTCACGGTAATTAATACGTTTGTGGAGCCTTTTAAATTGTCATCCTGAAAAAGATCTGTCCATTACCACCTGATTCATTAGTCATGTTTTTTTTTTTTTTTTTTTCCTCTCTCTCTTCAGAGAGACGTCGTTCTCGTTCTGCCTCCCGAGAGCGCGAGAGGCGGCGGAGAGAGAGGGAGCGCTCTCGCTCTCGTGACCGGGACAGGAGGAGGTCTCGCTCCAGGTCCCCACACAGGAGGCGCTCCAGGTGAGATCACAGCTGTCTCCACAAGGACTCATTACGGTTAAGGCTAGTAAACCCTGAGAGCTGGGTCGTAGAGTTCCTCCCCAGTCTGGGACAGTCCAGTCAGTTTCCCTCACTTCCCACAGAGCTGTGTATTCATTGCCAACTCCTGCCGTTCTCATGGAGAGTGCCGTCGTCTCACTAGTCAAGCAGTGTGTTTACGCAGCTCCTCACCCTGCCCTGCCATCAGCTCTGCCTAGGCCCTCGTATGACTGTCCTCTGTCCCCAGGTCCCCCAGGCGCCACAGGTCGTCCTCCCTGTCTCCACTGAGGGCGAAGGACCGGCGGGATGACGACAAGACGGACAGCAAGCCGGCGAAGGAGCACGAGATCTCGGGTTGGTTGGAGGAGGCAGGCCCCCGTCAGGGCTGCAGAATTATGGAAGCATTTGATGTTAATAACTCTTCATACTGCAACACCCACACAGTTTTTACTGTGATGTAAACCTTATCCTATATAAGTGAATGCTGTGCTGTGTTTCAGAGGAGGACCTGCAGGGGAAGACTGAGGACGAGATTGAGATGATGAAGCTCATGGGGTTCAGCACCTTCGACACAACCAAGGTGAGGAGACCCTGCTAGCTACAGTCAAACGTGGTGCCAGAGCACCAGATCTGAATTGCTTGAAAAAATAGAGTAGACCTGCAAGTCCACACTTCACCACAAGGTGTCTCCCCAGTGCTGCAGTGATGAGCTTGTGTAGTACGGCACGCCTGGGGTACGAGCATGTTTACTGGACTGATGCCTTCGTTACTCAACACTAGAGCAGGCGTGGTTAAGGCAGTAGGCTGGTAGAGCTGGCGAGAGGGAATCTCGGCAGGGAGATGGGCCGAGCACACGAGAAGCACCCACAGTGTGCAGTGTGGAGCTGTGCTGGTGATGATGGGTGTGTTTTGTCTTGGCAGGGAAGGAAGATGGATGGCTCGGTGAATGCGTTTGCTGTCAACGTCTCCCAGAAGAGGAAATACAGGTCTGTGTTTGTCTGCTACCCGAGACACAGATTTAAACAACCACCCCCCCCCGTTCAGTCCATGCTTGACAAGTTGCAGGCTTGTGAATAAGGCACCTCCAAGTCCTGGATGCTTCAAGGTTGTTTAAAGTGAATCTATGTAAGGACAGGCGCACGCTGGGTTAAAAATAACCCAGAATATAATCACCATCTGCCTGATTGCTGCCAATCTGTACAAGAACCTGTGCTTCTAAGGCCTGAACAGCACCAAACGGCTGTACCCTGGATGGCTGCCCTGTGTGCTAGGTCTGCAGGCCTCGTGCGTCTCCTGTGCAGCTCAATGGAGTTTAACCGAAGTTTGAGAGAAGGACGACCCCAATTCCGTGTCTGGTGAATATAGCGGGCGGTCGTCGCTCTGTGCCCGAGCTCTGCTCACTGGTCACCTCTGCAGTGTGCCATGCTGTACCAGCAGCGACTGCATGTGAGTCACGGGCGCTGTCCCTGACAGGACAACAAGATCGATCGCTCCCACCCCGGCCCTGCTTACGCAGCCTGTTCGCTTTTGTAATGCAGCTGTACTGTAGCATAAGCTTTCCTTGTGCCGACTCTGGCCTTTGATATCCGCTACGTGCCTCCCTGACCTGCATATATGAGTGTGCGCAGTCAGTCCTTTTTTCTGTTCCTTCCCCTGCCAATTCTGTACTTCCTATTCCCCCCGTGCCCGAGTATACCTCCTGCGCCGCGTGAGAGCTGAGGTTGGCACAGAGACCGTGTGAGGTGGAAGGGGAGACTCCGGAGAGAGAGGCAGCCAATCGCAGGGCTTTGGAATGTCCTCTAATCAGCAGGTGTTCCATTGCAGGGAGAGCAGTCATCCCATTGGTGGAAAATGATGTAATGTGTTAGAGGGGGGAAAATAATGATGTAATCTTTCTTTTTTTTCCTAGGCAATACATGAACAGAAAAGGTGGATTTAACAGACCCCTGGATTTCATTGCTTGAAGAAAAAGAACCGGACTGTGTGCAACAAGGTCACCAATGTTTTTCTTTCCTGCAGATGTTTGTAAGATTTCCAGTGCTAGAGTTGTTTATTTTTATTTTTTTTTATTCCCCCCTCCTGCATATTTATGGAAATTGCAGTCTTGGGAGCCGGTCCAGGCTGACTCTAGGTGATCTAAAATGCAGATTATTTTTTCCCAGTCCACAACAATACAGCGTTAATGCCTTGCCCTACAGATCCACCTTTACCCTGTGCCAGCAGACCCCCCTGTGTAGCGCACTGCGGACTGCAAGGTTGACATGCACAGTCCCCCAGAGCGGCCGTGTAGATCACTTTCCACACGGCCAGTGTCCCTGTAAAGTAGTGTGGCTGTTTGTATTGCCCTATGAATTTGCTTTTTTTTCCCTGGTTCGTTTTCTCAGTGAATGGTAGTGCCAGTGTGGGCAGTGTGCTGCAGGGGGCGTTTGCTTGGTGGTGTTGGTTTTCAGGGCAGTTTGTTGCAGCTGCTCCTCAGGGTAGTTCAGGTGAAAGGTTTAATTAGTTGTATTTTGCATTTCTGCTCCTAAAGGAAGGTGTGTGAGGCATTGGAGGGCAGCTGGGGCAGTGAGTCACAGTCCAGGGCAGGTGCAGAACAGCAGTGCCTCCTCAGTCCTGCCTGGCTCACCTCCACTCACCTTCCAGCTCAAACAGCCAGAGTCCGTCTCTTCTGCATGTGTGTCAAAGTTATCTGCAATTGTTTTTGCAGAACACAGGTTTGTTTCCTGTTCAAACAGCCAGCCACCCCCTTTCACCTCCCAGATGATCTGTTTTGCATAACTTTAGTTTCCTCTGCAGGACAGCTCCCAATGTATTACAACAGCAGAATTTACTCTGACTTGTGTTTGTGTTCTGGCTCTGATTATTTTTACTTCATGTAATCCGCATAAAGAAGCCTGATCATTTCCATTTATGTAACTGCGGTATTTCGTAAGTCTTGATATTTAAATAATAAAAACCCTTGTATGAGTCTAGTCTGCTTAAGATATTTTCTTTATTTTCAACCACATGCCTTGCACAATTTGAAGCACAAATGGCAGCGTCCTGTGGTGTCACACCCTGGCTGAATAGAATGCGCTTTCTTCATTACTGGTCAAAACCAGTCTAATAAACAGTCTCCTTAAAGCAATTAATGTTCCTGTTGCGTGATCACTTGTGTAGTTTTCATTCTGCTAAAGAGCTCTTCGGTTTCACCTGGACACTCGGATGACCGTGAAAGCGCTGTAATATCAATGGTCCAAATATATCTGTGCAGAGACCTGTGCTGCTACCGCACAGCCTTTACCGCTCCATTGTAGAAATCCCTGCATCTGCATCCTACACTCCACTTCTGTTAAACCCATCATGTGCTGCACAACTATTAATACATTTGCATTGATATTGCTGTATCCAGCAGCTTTATTACAGTTACTGATTGGAACAGGAACAGTGCTGCTGGAGTATTTTAACAAATTCAAGAATATTCCCCTATTTGTTTAAGATCCTGAATTATTAAACTCTTGCTTTTGTATGTTCCACATTTTTGGTGGATCCACTACGAATCCTACATACTTTTAATAGGTTTGCAAAATCAAACCCACTTCGACCTTCTGTTGATTTACACCTGCATTTAACATCCAACCCTGACATTGTTAATGGAATTATTATTTTTATGTGAGTCTCCTCTAAATACATAAGATGATGATAGTGTGTTTAAACAAGCCCTGCCTACCAGGTTTCTTAAGGATTTTGTTCTGGGGCCTATGTACTGTTGATCCTGTGAAGAGATTACTTTACTTTTATGGGATGCATGCGTTGAATGCTACATTACACCTGTACTGACATTCCTTTCTATCTGACCTGGTTCTGTTCATTTTCCGAATGTTGTATTTACACAGTATATTGCTTTGTTTTGTATATGATTATTTGCTGTACATAAAGACAGTATTACTTTATTGTACAATGCAAGTAGACTTGCTGCATTAAACGGTGCTCTTTAACAGATTCAAATGTTAAGTTCGACCAACATTTTCACAATCTACATATCTAAGTTGTTGAATGCGTGATCTGAAAGACGAAAAAAAAAAACAAAAAAAAAAACGACAGATTGGATACTTATTCTATAAATATGGGCATATTTATTTCTAAAAACCCACGACACAACTTCCGTATTACATCACCTAAAGGCGGCCAGCTGAAATGCAATTGGCTGCGAATGTGACCCTACGCGTGGAATCCCTCGCTTCGCACCAATCACCAGCAAGGTGTGGGCGGGACACCCGAAAACAGCAGCCAATCACAGCGTGCAGAGCGGAGTCTGCATGGCAAAACAAGCACGGGAATGGGGTGTTTTTTTAGGTGTGGAGGCGTGACCGAGTAGCGCGTGGAAAGTGTGAACCAATCAAATCTTCAGAGTCCAGTGACAGGCAACGCTAACGGACCAATGAAAATCGACATCAACACGACACGGATCGATGCCGTTGGAAACAACAGCCATTGTGGCTCTCACCCGGGAGGCACTGCGTATCCTAGGATGAGGGAAGAAAGTGAAGTCAGGAGCCAAAATGGCGATCTCCGGTTGGCAGTTACACAACTTCAGCTGCTTTTGACAGGTTGACAAGTGCTTAGGCTTTGTGTACTTTGGCGAAACCGACAGGCAGCGCGTCCAATTCGGTACCTGTGCACCGTGTTCCGTCTCCAATCAGGGCCCGGGTGGCGGCGCGGTGGGCGGGCTGCGCGGCGCTGCTGGGGTTAGGTTGACTCGGTCAGGGTTTTCTGGGCTGTTTTTTTAAATAAACAAACCGCTTTTCCGCCGCTGTCAGTCGGTGCAGCTGCAGCTCCACGGTCACGGTCGCTTCATACCAACAATATTTTATTTTACAAATTAGCACGAATACCGAGGATCATTTTTTAAACATTACTTTGCGTTTTGTTTTTAATAAGAGCATTTTAAAGCCTTTTTGTGTAAACAACCGACCGACCTGAGGCGACTACTATATTAAAATTAATTGACGTTTGTACGGTATATATATATATATATATATATATATATATATATTATAAATATAATTTTTTAACAGAAACTTTGGAGGTGAAGAATTGTTTTATTATACATAGATCTATTTTTAATTTGTAGTCTATTTATGACCAAATGAAGGAAACTTGATACAGCTAAAAACAACAACATTTTAAACTGAATATATCCTGGATTGTGTGCTATCATTCCTGCTCTTTTTGCATCAGTATTTTCGGGAGCACTTCGGGATTCAGATACCGTGTCTCTAACTTATTTATTTTTACCACATATTTGCGTTTGACCCCGATTCGGAGTGAAACCGTAGCAGAGCGGCTTCCATCTTCGCTCTTTTGTTGTGCGCCCGAATCCGGACACTCCGGACACCTCTCTATCCAGGGGCAGAGACGTGACGTCACGCAGGCTACCGACCACGGCTCTATATCAGTTTAATCCCCCGTCTCTGCCGGATTGTGCGTTTTTATTATTAGTATTGTTGAAAATGGCGGCTGTCGGAATGGTGCAGATGCTGATTGAAGCGGCGGAGTACCTTGAGCGAAGGGAGAGAGGTAAACACACATTTTAAGTAATTAATTTATCTATCTATCTATTATACATTGGTGTATTTTTTCTAACACTTCCATAAACAATATCCTTCCTGCAAGAGAAATTTGCCAGACTGCAAAGCTGCATGTGATTATAAATGTGTGTGTGTGTGTGTGTATAGAATATTACATACATAATATATAGACACATACACACATAATCCACCAAATATTGAATCTGCTCATGGTAATTTGTATTATTTTTTTGTTTCTTCTGTTAAACAGTAGCAGTAACTGGGCATGTTTGTCTTAATATTGCACGTAAGCAGTACTTCTCGTGTTGATATAAACACCGTGCAAATTGTATTTCTATTGATTGTGACCACTGTACTACAGTGCAAACCAACCCCCTCATTCGCAGCAAATGGGACTAATTTTAAATGCAAGAGGCTGAAAGAAAATCGATGCAGAACCATCATATTTGTATATATGCTTCCCAACAACAGGTGACTTTTAAATGTCTTCTGGTGTGTATTTTAAACATTGGGAGCCCATTCAGAGCAGTTTTCCTCTTCTGTGTTTTGCTCGTGTGTTGTGGTTTCAGCAGCGGGTTTACTAGAGTTCAGATGACATCATATAGCTGTAGCCACCGCCAGCAGCCTGACTGAAGCGCCCAGTGCGTCTTAATATGGGTAAACTGGTGGCATATTAAGAAAATAGAGTTAAAGAGATGGATCTGAACCAGCAGTCGGCAGTGTTTGTGTGTGTGTGAGGGCGTGATGTGGTCCTATTCATTATTGTGTAGCTCTTCAGGCTGATCATCAATTAGAGAGCAAGTGTAATTCCCTGGTTCTCATTTACCCCGCTGCCTGATGGAATTATTTTTTATCATTTATTTTGCAGAAGCAGAACACGGTTACGCCTCTATGCTACCCTACAGTAACAGCAAAGAAAGAGACAGCTTGAAACGAAAAAATAAAGCCAAGAAAAACTCCAACAGCAGGTATCTCCTCCGTTGTGTGTGTGTGTGTGTGTATGTGAGATTTTGATTTTTAATACCTTTTATTTTACAAAAAAAACTAACAATACACTAAAAACAAACTAGAAACACATAAAAACATGAAAGATACTTCAGACATATCTCATTCTAAAAACCCTCAATTAAAAAAACACTACACATGTGCTACCAATAAAAGATTCAAATGAATAAAACCAGTTGGTTGGTGTGTTTGACGTCAATGGCACAGAGGGCCTCCACATCCACAGAAAAGTGTCCATAACCCCGTCAGACTATAGAAACTGTAATCCAGTCGCACTCTGGAGCGCACGAGAGACCTGAAGAGGGAGAGGCACACTGCTGCCTCACGCGCTCAATCCCACTTCTCTTACTGCTCAGGACAGCCAGCTTAGCCTGCCCCACTAGAAAGTTTGCTAATTGACAAACATGTCTGTGTCGCTGCCTGTACTTCACTCCTAAAATAAACACAGTGCGAGAGAAAAAGAGCCCCTCCAGTGTGGTGAACAGCGGCTCTAATCTAGGGCAGTGGCAGTGGCAGAAAAACAGTGTCTCTCAATCCCCGCAGTTGGGGGCAGACGTCGCACACCCGGGGGTCCAGTGTGTGTGCAAAAGAGTTTGTTGCGCTGCCGCCGTGCAGAAGCCTCCACTGCAGGTCTGCGGAGCGCTTGGGGAGCAGGGGCTTGTACAGGCTCCTCCAGGCCTGGCGGGTGTCCTCCCCCAGAACCAGGTGCTCCCTCCAGGGGGTGTTAGGGAGGGGCTGAAGCTGCTGATGATGCAGCTCCCTCACACTGAACTGGTAGAGCTCCTGGCGCTGGCCTGCGGAGACAGACACACTACACAGACTGTGAGGTGACAGAAAGTGGCCTGAGGAGCTGGGGGGACTGAGAGACACAGATACACAAGGGGAAAGATGGGGTTGGGGTCCTGGGGCCAGCAGCACTGTGTGAGGGCCTGGGAGAGCCGCTCCACAGTGCCTATGGGAAGGCCGTTCTGCACTGCCCAGAGAAGTCTGGCTATGACTCTCAGTGACCGCACACCCAGCCTCGCAGCCAGGCTGTCGCCACCAACCCCCCTGTTAAAATCCAACAAATCTCCCAGCCGGATCATGCCGGCCTTTAGAAGGACCAACCTGAAGCTGCTGGAGAGCAGGAGTGGGCAGCTAAACACTGGGTTCCATAGCAGTGGCTCCTAACAGCCAATAGCAGACTGCTGCCCCCCACCTCCCTACCCAGGGAGAAGTGCTGACACACCTTTAAAACCGCATAATAAAAACCAGGAAGGGAAGGAAGGAGATGGGGAGGGGTCTTAAGTAAAAACATGGTCTGTCATAACGCAGTCCCCCCTGCTGCAGAGGCAAGAAGTGTCCAGGGTGGGGGACACTGGGGGTCTGGAGGATACAGCAGCCTCTGAGCTACCAACCCCTGCCCCCTGTCCTGGAGCAGCAGGTACAGCAATGTTTTGAGCACCCAGTGCAGCCCATCCCAGAAGAAATCCAGGAGCAGGGTCTGTATCTGGGACACCAGGGCCATGGTGGGGGTCCAGACAGGCAAAAGTGTGCCAGAGCACCGAGGCCACCAAGTTCTGAATAACAATTGCTCTCCCCCTGAAGGAGAGCTGGGGCAGCAACCAGTGCTACACCCTCAGCTTACCCTGCACCCTCTCCAGCAGGCCAGTCCAGTTCTCCTGCGTCTCACCCAGCACCCGGGGTCCTCAGCAAGACCCCTGCAGCCCCACAGGGAGTGCAGGGAGTACAGCTCCCTATAGAACTGGGTGGCATGAGTGTGCATCTCCTGCAGCACGCGGGCCTCAGCTGTCCTCAGGCTGAGCATCACCCTGCTCTACTGCTGCCTACGCTCCAGCCCAAAGAAGAACTTGTTGGGTGCATCCATCTGTGTCAGGCTCTGGAACCGCGAGCGCACCATTGCTCTGACAATGCTTGCTGCTTAGCTTTGAGGTTCTCTAATGCCCCCGAATCTCCAGAGTCCAGGGCTTGGTGGAGCGCCTGAATCTCTCCTTCTAGCTCCTTCATAGATTCATTCAAGCTGTCAGTTCAGTCCTATGCTCAGTGTACTGCAGACAGAAGAGCCTGGTCTGAACCTTGCCAATGTCCCACCACTGCTTCAGGGAGGCAAACCTAGGGTGCTCTTGTCTCCACCTCTACCAAAAGAAAATAATAGAATCACAAAATTCCTGTCCTGCAGCAGCCACTCACAGTGATGAGACAGTGGTCAGACAGGCCAGTAGGGGTGATACGGCAGCCACTGATAAGATTGAGATTAAGAGCGAAATAATGCTGGAACGCAGCCTCACCCAGGTGTACTGTTTCACCTTCGGGATGGCATTCTTCCAGACATCAACCAGATTGTGCAGCTGTATAATACCTTCCAGCTGTTTTGCCGACTGTGGACTGGGCTCCAAATTATCCCTATCTAATCTATAGTCCACAGTACAGTTCCAATCACCCCCCAAAACCAAGATCTCCTCATAGCCCCACAGTCTGCTAGCGCTTTGCTGAGCACCGAAAACCCTGACAGTCTGTCTCTACAGCATTGGGGGCATAGATATTAGGACACGAAAGACCTTCCCCTGCTCTCAGCCTTAACCATCAATAATCTTCCACTAACCAACTCTATTTTCTTAAAACAATCCAATTTAAAAGTGTGTGAAAATAAAATCCCCACTCACACTAGACCCGTGCCTGAACACATTCTCTCCTTTCCACTCACACTCATTCACACTCTCTGTGTGTGTATCTTGTACGAATAAAACCTTGAGTCTGTGTCTCTGCGTGCACTGCAGCAGCGCCGTGCGCTTCACACTGCCCTCCCACCATTAATATTGATGCTGCCCCACAACACCCACACAGTCTCTGGGCTCTTCCTCGCCAGCCGTTCTCGCAACATTCGCCTTTTTAGGCACTGTATCGACGGCCTCGGAAGACAGGGCAGACCGCTTCCACTGTCTTTTCCTGGGCGCTTTACACCCGTCCTCATTGGCTAGGTGTTCAGTCTCGGTGACGGCCGCAGCAGCAGCAGCACCTCCTCGACAAACTGAGCCCAGGGCCGCTCTGCAGCCTCACTGCTAGTAGCTTCCCCACTAGGCTCCCCTTCTCTGTCCCCACCAAGGCCAGCAGCGCTCGCCACCGCCTCCCCCTCATCCCTTGCTCGCCCCCCCACCGGAGCCTCTCCCTGAGGGCAAGAGCACCTGATGTGCGCCCAACAACTGAAACCCCTCATTGTATCAGATGATACAAACGCTACATACACTACCCCCTCGATCTTGAACCTCAAAGACACAGACTCATCCAAGCCATCTGCCAGCACCATGAAAGCCTGTCTGTGGTTGGAGAGAACGTGTTTCAGCTCCGGGGCGCTGCAGCTCAGCGGCACCCTCCTAATGGCGCAGGTGAGCCGGCCATACCGATACCACCAGCAGATCGTTGCTCAGGAAGGGGGGCACATTGGAAATAACCACCTTAACTGCCGGGGTGGCCAGAGGGAGCGCGGGCAGGAAAGTCCCCTTCACCGTGACCCCCTCCTCCACCACATCATTCACCAGCGCCTCAGACTTTAGGAACACCACGATGCCTTGATTCATTCGAGCCGCAGAGACGATGTTCTGGAACCCTACCTTCCTGGCGATCTCCATCGCACAGTCCTCCACCGTGGGATATGAGTTTGAATCCGTGCCTCCTGGTCAGGGTTTCGTAAGTAAAGGAAACGCTGTGTCGCTCTGAAATGAAATGCAAAACCGAATTCTTTAAAACCAACAAAAAGTTGTATAAAAACCAGAAAGGAAAGAAAAAGAGTAATACACACACACACTCTCCAATGAAACCTCCTGCCACCACTGACTCCTCCCACAAACTCCCAGCATGCACGAGAGAGAGACAGAAAGTTTCCATGCCATAAAAGAGGACGTCAGAACTCACAAAAGCAAAACAAGATATCTATTGTGCCTTGTGCTCTGGGAGTGAAGCAGGACCCCGAGTTATCGGTGTTGTGTGTGTCTATTTATTTCTTTCCTTTTTTTTGTTTTGTTTTTTGTTTTTTTAATATTGTGCCCCATTTCTACGTATTAGTAAAGAGAACTCATAATCTAAGTGGTGGAGCGAGTCTGAACCTTGTTAATGTTAGGAATATACACATTTACTCTATATATTGATCTATGTTGCCTTGAAAGTAGGTAATCCACTATAATTACTATATTAATATTATTGTACTTCTAAGTCCACGTTGTATCCAGTACAGAGGTTGTGAGAGAGGTGCAGACTGTTCTGAAGTCAGTACAGTGCAGGCCTCCTCATCACTTCCAGGGCCTTCATCGGCACATGACACACATGTTCCAGTTCACCTGGCTCTCCTCTCAGTACTCCCAGCAGTGTGCTCTGTCTCTTAAAGAGAAACCGACTGGTCAGCTCATGCTGAAAGCGCATTTCCCTGCGGTCTGGTTCATTCCTAAAGTGTCTTGTAATCGGCTGCTGTTAATAGTATAAGTATTATTTAATTATTTGTCTTGGGTGACCTCTTTTCACCAATGTGACTTGCACTCAGGAGTGAGCTGTCCCAGGAGTTACACTTCTCAGAGTGGGGTGTAACAGGCATTGGTACAATGAAACCGCGCTCCTGCTCCAGCTGCTAGCTCACAGGAATGCAGGGCAGAAAGTAAAATACTGTTTATTTGGTTGAGTATTTCACATTTTACATAAATAAAAACAATTCCAATTTTAATACTTATGATTAAAATCATTTAAAATATCAGTTCTTAAAATCACTTAAAAATTTTTAAAATCTTGTGATTTTTAACAAAACTAAAACAATTAACTTTAAAATAAACGTGCTCAAATCAAATAAACAAAACGTGATAAAAGCAAAAACTGCACACCAACAAAAAAGTCAAATACATTGAAAATAACTGAAAATGCATTAGACAAAATAAAGAAACAATTAAAAAGGAAAAAATAAAAAACAAACAAAAAAGTCTAATGCATTTTAAATTAAACCCAAAAACGGTCAATGTATTTGCAGGGCAGAAAGGAAATGACAGTTTAAACCGTCAACCCCTTTTTCATTTACAACAGTTTAGGAATAACTGTAGAGCTCTGTCCTTCGGTCCAGAGAGTCCGGGCCGGTTGGGGGTTGAGGCAGTGGGGTCTGTGACCTGTGGTTTATGTGGTCAAACTGTGCATCACGTATAGCACAGCCCTCTCACGAATACCTCCATCATATTGACTGAGAGATTTTCTCTCTCTCTAACTCTCCACACATAGGTGTTGGCATTTAAGAGGCAGGCATGCTATTAAAAACAAAGGGCTGACGATGATTCATGGTAACAGTGTGTTTGGAAGGCTGTGTTGGCCTCAGACACCTCACAGAGTAGGGTTAAGGCTAGCACAGAACTCTCCAGATTACCCACGCACCACACTCTATTTCTTCCCCCCTTTCCCCCACCCCCTTCTCCTTCCCTCTCTTTTGTTCTCTCAACCCCGGGGGAAGTGAAATGGGGAAATACTGGAGAAGACACCGCACTGTGCGCACCAGTAGGTGACCCAGCAGGTGCTTAGCACTCTTAAAGCAGCTGGGAGAGTCTGCTGACAAACTGACACTCGATGGCTGCAAAACAGGTTATCAAGATGCCCTTGTCTGCCTCAGAGGAGCATCGGATCGAGCTCACCTGACCGCACTTCCAGGTGTCGCCCGCAGGCCCTAATCGCACATGGAACCTAATTAAAGTACTCCTTCTCCCTTGATTACATAACTGGAACACCCTGATTAGCGATCCGGAGAAAAACCAAAGCCGAAAGCCTCCCACGATCACTCGTGTTGAACCCCTCCTAGTAACCTTTGTCTGGATAATGTTTTTAGTCGGCTATAATAAAAGGATTAAAAAACAAACACTACACTGAAGCGGACAGACCCTCACAAGGTGGGGGGGGATCTTCACCAGAATAATGGAGTTAATCTGTGACATGATGCATGATGCTAAACTCCTTTTCCTTTTTTCCCTATTATAATCTGCTCTGCATTACAGAAGGAGAGAGTGCAGTAGCCATTTCACTTTGGTAGATTAACTGAAACACAATCCCAAAATAATTAAATCAAACGCTATTTTAAAATTCAGCAGTTATGCATATATCTCTCATATATATCTCCCCCTCTCTCTCTCTCTCTCTCTATATATATATATATATATATAATATATGTGCTGCTGTTTATGGATGATTTGGTTTATTTTGTCTCTGCATCATGCTGGAGAATTGGGGAGGGGTCAAGAGGACAGTGGTGGGAAGGCCTGGGTCAAGGTGTCCTCGGTCACGAACCTTTATCAGAAGGGAAGTGACCTGCTTTTACTCAGATTATGTAGACACCTATCCCAAAAGCTAATCTGTTGTGGGAATGTTGTTTGATGTGTAACTCTAGATAACTGGATATTAAAGCTAAACAGGGGTGAGTTAGGGGCCGTTTCTATTTATACCTAAGCCTGCTGGGTAATAGGAACCTTACCTTATTCAAATATTAGGTTTGGCCTATTTGAAACTGCCATTTACCATGTGGCGCTCAGTGCTTATCGTCTTACTGTCCTTTTAGCTTGATTTTGCGTGACGGCGAGCTCATCTATCGCACAGCATTCGGCACGGAGGTGGTTAGGTGTTGATCAGAGTGTCCTAAGGTTTTTTTTTTTTTTTAACCTTTATTTTTATTAGTTTTTTTCTTTTAGGTTTTAAATTTTATTTTGGCCTAACATCTGTCAAAGAAGAGCAGAATTGCAGCTGTAGATGAGTCGCGGAGCTGTATATTGTATATTGATAAGTGTACGTGCTCATGTAAACAGGATTACACTACTGTAGGATAGAATAAACATGGGGGGCATAAAAAGAAAACAATGATATATATATATATTTTTTGGCATATTGTTGTCATTGAGACTGAAGTCTGGGCTTCTGCGTCTCTGCTGCCATGCTGCACAAACCGAAAACAGAAACAAAACTGCTGTCAGGGCGGTGAAACCCAGAGAAACGGCCAGGCCCCAGTCCCGTCTCTCATCCTGCTGCGGTGTTCGTAGGGGCCTTTCACAGCGGGTCACAGGAGCCTGATGAGGAACGACACAGCAAGTTGGATGCGTGTCGCTCCTCCGAGACAACACAGTTGGTCAGCTGGTGTGGTGTAATTCACGTTGCCAGCCAGACCTGTTGTCTTTCTGATTCTCTGCACTATTTTTTGTTAATTTGTTATGTTTTATGGAGACCTTGGTAGAGTGTGGAGCTACCCTGACTGCGTGTGTGTGAGGATGCCTGGCTATTTTAAGATTAGATTTGTGTTTTGCAACTCTCCCGCTCCCCCTCCCCCGTCCTTGTGCCAGCGCTCTGTCTAGTAAGCCCCATGGCTTAGGCATAAGTACCCAACCTTGCATTGAATAACCTCAGCTTTTTGACTGGGTGTGTCTTCATGTATATATATAACATAATGTACACACCCTTCAGCCACAAAGCAGAAGTTAACCTTATCTTTCCTGACACATACCCCACACACACAAGCCATTCTACCTCTCCCCACAGTGTGTGAAGCCAGTGCAATCCTGCAGTTGGGTGCGTCGCCAGCTGTAGTTGCCAGTAGGCTCAGTGGATGTGCATTAATGTGGGCAGCCTCTGTGGGGATCCTGCACACGGGGCTGGCAGCTGCCACCCAGCCTGCTGTTATTTCGCACTGTTATTCCAGCTGTGCTCTCGCTGCCTGGTCACCATCTGCGTCCTGAGAGGCTCTGGTGGGAACGCCCTCTGCCCCTCGCACTTGCACGTCCTGTTACCTGCCTTCACAGTAGTGTCCTCTCTGTGTTGGGCTACAGGGTTAGGCAGCTCCTGCTGTATGTACAGTAAGCAGCCTACTCTGCATACCAACCCAGCAGGGCTTGCATCATGTACAGTGAGCAGGATCGAGCTGTAGGAGTTGTTATGCAATTCTTAAACATGACACCTGGGATATATATACAGCGGTGTGGACGAGCGCAAGTCCCCATGCATTCCTCAGTCATGCGAGGCGCAGCTGTCCTCCTCATCATCGGCTGCAGTGGTAACTAATTATTATTTTTCTGACTGTCCCTATGTCCCAGAGAAGACGGGGCTGGACTGGCAGGGGTGCAGGGTATTTTTGGGAGCAGATATGGAGGGAAAGGGAGTGGTGGTGGGGCTCTCAATGTGCTGTTGCTGTTGAGCCCTGCAGCTCAAACCGGGCTGGACTGTGAGTTCTGGTGTTTGAGTCCATTCTGCACGTTTGGCTGTCAACAGAAAGAGGAGTTGTAGATTTTCAATCAAGCCATAACCGGCTCTGCGGGGGGCAGGGCAGAGAGACGAGGGTTTGTGATGCACTGGCCCCGGTGCAAGGCTCCCGCAGCCTCCAGTGTTTCTGGTTACTGTTGCTAAGTTTACCTCCAGGCTAGGCCAGGGTTTACAGTGTCAGGGGTAAGGGGGGAGCACCAAGGGAAACATCCCACAGATCAGCCTTCAATTACAGCTTGAGGACAGGCTGTAGTGGCGGCTGTGGTCTTGCATCTGTCTGCTGCTAATCCCCCAGCAGTCTCATGATGCTGCCCTGCTGATTGGGTCATTCTGGGATGGATGTTCACCTCTCTTTGTTGTTATTTTTTTCCTTTATTTGAGAGGGGAAGGGAAAGGAAACTGGAGATTTCTTATTTTCTATGTGCTGGTGACTCTTAAAAGGCTGCAGGTTGTCCTCACCCACCCCATCTCCTCGGAGTTCATTTAAAAAAACATTAAATAGCATTAGGCGGCATGGCGGCGGTCCTGCATAGTGGGGCAGCTCTCACCCCGTGCCCTGGCTGGCAGCCTGAGTTCTGAGTAAGCGGTCTTCTTACTGGCGCCATACCCGGTCCACGAACACTTAGATAACTGCTAAGACCCCCCCAGACCTGGGAGTATGAGCCCATATGTCTCTTGGCAGCTCTCAAGTCTTCTGTTTTTTTATATATATATATATATATATATATATATATAGTGATTAAACCATTATTTATTTTTTAATCTCAGATTTTGTGTCTTTTTGTACTTGGATGGCATAGCAGCTCTTTGTAAAATGTTTTTCCCATAATCCATGCTCTTCATGCTGTGTGTGTCTGCGTACATTGAGTGTGAATGTGTGCACATCTGTGTCTGTGCTTGTGTTTGTCTGTCCGTCTTTTTGAGCAGTCTGTCAGCAGTGGCTGCAGCTCTGCTGGGATTCGGTGCGAGTCTCATGGCTTTGCTAACTGACGGATAGGAAAGCGATGACATCACCCCTCCACTCAGTGCAGCCTGCACAACCAGGCTTCCTCTGTGATATGTGGTGCTAAAGTGGGAAACTGCAGCTCGCCTGCAAGCCTGGTGATAACAACAAAAGACACATTTTATATAGTGCCTTTCATAAAAATAATAAACATGCCAAAAACCTATACAATCAATAAAGGCCCAGCAGAACTCAGAAATAGGAAAATGCTCATAGTTAGATCATATCTGTTACTATATAATTACAATCTATGCAGTTTAAAAATATAAAAAAAGCTGCACAAAGGTGTGTTTTGAGATGTAGAAATTGGGGATGGACTGTGTAAGTGCGTTGGCCTTTGGAAGGTCATTCCAGTCCTGGTGCAGTGCAGCAAGAGGCTGTTGCTTGTGGCTACCAAGTATCAGAGTTCTCATTTTTGTTTTGTGTGTTTTCGTTCTTCATTTTCTTGTGTGTTCTTTTTCTTTCTCAACACTACAAACCCAAAGGCAGTCTCTAATAGCAGGATGTTGAAAGAGAAGCCAGCCTGAGTGGGCACCCGCGCTCTTGTTATCTGCAGTGTGCTTCGCTGTTAATCAGGCCTGACGCCCACACGTCACCTCATGTTTGCGTGCGATATTGCTGTACTCTTGACTGACTGTCCTGGGCGATTCCTAACTGAGCACAATCCTGCGCGTGGGGGCAGAGACATGCCAGTCTGTTCAGCTAGCGTGCTGTCGTCTGCGTCTCACGGGTTACTGTTTGTCAGCAGCCGGGGGTGAATTAAAGTGAAGGCCGCTTGTTCCGGCTCTGTGCGCTTAATCACAGAGCCACGAGGCATGCCAAATATGGCTTCAGATTTCATCTTTCCGGGTCAGTCTGTGCGAGAGTCAGCATGGCAGTGGGGCAAGGCAAGGCAGATGACTAACCTCTCCTTTCTCTCTTTCCTCCTGCAGGTCAACGCACAATGAAATGGAAAAAAACAGGTAAGGTCCAGTGTTGTTTGTTACAAAGTGACCACATTGCTTTTTTGTTGTTGTCTCATATGGATGATTTTCTTGGAGTTTCCTGTTCCCTGTGTCTTTGTGTGAGTGTCTTTGTCTGTCTGTCTGTCTGTCTGTCTATTTGTGCCTGTCTTTCTGTGTGTGTGTGACCTTATTCCAGGTGCTGTGTGTTGAGACAAGGATGTACAGTAGGGGGTGTGTTAATTGCGCACTGGACGATGACGATAGAGGTTGGCTTCGCAGCGTCTTTATAAACGGCGTCTCTTTCGGCAGCAATTACCACAGCAGAGGAGTGCGTTCACAGCCCAGCCATCTGCCGGCACAGAAATCCACGGCAGGCCAGAGCACGATACAGTCTTCACCTCGGCCCAGCGAGAACAGATCACTCTCGGAATAGCAACGTGAAACCCGTTACCGTGACAATCAGGCCAGTTGCCCCTTCCTCAGTTTCCTGCTCCCTTCCCATCCAGTTCCCGAACAGCAGCGTCCTTTTTCATTATTTAATTTTATCTTTTCATTTAGGAGGAAGTAAGAAAACTAATCAATCCATAGGTGCATGTTCTGCGTAAGAAATGCAGATCGAATTGATGACACAGATGGATGCCACCACCAGTAAAGCCTCACAGTTTTGGCCTGGTGCGTTGCCATAGCAATGTCAGGAAAAACAAAAAAATTGAATTGAAGGTGCCGCTTTTTTTGTAGCATTATGGTAGACTGGGGGTCTGTAGGGATACTCAGTGAACACGTGACGCATGCATGTAGAAAGTGTGTTGGGGGGGGCGGGGGGATCATGCCGAAGAAGATTTGTGCAGAGGGTCTGAGCGGTCTCTGTTGACTGCAGGTGGGTGGTGGGTTGTGTGTGTGGGAAGCCTGCAGTTGTAAATTGTCGTGTACAGCTGTGGAGGGCGGCTTTGAATAATGCATTGGCTGGTAAGCGAGCGAGACTGGGTGGGTGCGCACTGGGATGGTCTGTATGGATTGTATAGATTTAATGAACTACAGGCACATAATGAAAAGGCTTTATTCTGTCACTTTTTATTATTTGGTCTTCTCTTTCACACACAGCTCATTCAGTGTGGGTCTGAAGTGTCGCACACAGAGTAGATATCCTTGCTCTGTAGGCTTTTGGGGGGGGGATTCACAAGAGCTTTCCTTGGCACTTTCTTCCTGGAAAGTGCAGTCCTGGCTCTTCTTCCGGGAGTTCGAACGCGTGTCGCAATTACAGGAATCACAGTTGGTGACTGGAACTGTCAGACCGCAAGAGCGAACCAGCAGCTGATTTTGAAAGAGTGTGACAGTCATTGTCAGTCAGGCCTCAATGCATGATTAAGGAAGATGAAAACATATCGTTGGTCAGTGCCACACCGAGGTTACATCACGTGCAGCACGAGGCATTCCTGTGGGTTTGTTTCCTTTCTCAATGCAGTGCATTACAGAGAGATGGTTCCTCATTGCTCACACACAGTCACATGCACATGCTCATATCTGGAACCTGAAACTGAGGACATAGGGGCCGGTGCCAGTGATGTGTTCAAATTGTTGAAATTCTAGCCCAGCTACACTTAAGGAATACGGAACCTAAAAGTTGTCTGACCCTTTTCTTTCGTTTCTGTTTTTTGTGTGCGCTAATCCTCCTAATTTGTTGAAGCAGCCCATGGGTGTAGTCTCTTCTTGGCGTCATTGCAAATTGCTAGTCTTTTGCCTCCCCCCCCCTTCCCTCCCTCCGTCCTGTACATTACAAAGGGTGCGCTCCTTTGTTGAGTGCCAGTAATTATACCCGGGTTGCAGTTGGGGTCAGCAGGGCGAAGCACAGGTCACCTGGTCGATTGCCTCAATGCAATGCAGCCCTGAGCTCCCGAACCGGCTCACTGCACAGGGCCGGCTGTGTGTTTAATGAGGGCAGGGGGTCAGCACGGGCTCCATATCTTCTCCTACAGTCCGGCCTGAACGCACTACAGTTTATTGGCCAGGGCTCAGGAATGGGGATCTCAAGAGAGAGGATCTGAGGAATAAAACAGTGGGTCTGAAGCACTGCGCTCCTTACTTCGGAGTCCTTTTCCATTTCTTTAGCCCATGTTCCCAAAACAGCTAAATCCAACCTTTCCCAGCATGAAGGCAATATATTATAGTGATACCTATTCATTTTTGTAGTAATTATATTTATTTATTTATTTATATTATTGTTAGAATCATTCAAGCCACCTGTGGCTCTGTCTGCACAGATCATCCTTCAGCACAGCCAGGCAGCTGCTTCACTTGTTTGGGCAATCACGCCTGGCCAACATGAGAACTTAAAACCTCAATGCAATCTGATCTGGTCTGCAATCATCTCGTGATGATGGGGAAATGAATCGTGGTCAAGCAGACACTTCCCCACCTCCCATCAACCAAAAAGGCGTGTGACCTGCACCAGGAGCTGGAGGGGTGCTGTGGCAGTGGGGCGTACTCCGCTCACCATCCTGTTCATGAGCCCCTTCACTGTGCGGAGGTGACATTCAGGCGCTGTCTCTCACACGCACCGTTGGCCCAGAGGGGATCTGTGCCTGAGAGCCTCCCGTCTAATTTGCTTGTAGATGAGGATCAATGTAAAAGGTCTCACTAAAACACAGCGGCTTGAGCTGTTCCCCACAGTTACGTTTGGCTTTATTATGAAGTTATTAAATATCTGAGGGTAATTTATTTATATCTGACGGTCTTGAGAGGCAGCAGATCAGGGTCACTGTATGTCAAGAATCTATCAGCATGGGGTCAGTCTGTGTCGTTTATCTCCATGTCTCTACCTTAACAAGCGCTGGAGCCACTCCTGGTTACAGACTTGATAATAGAATAAAAATATAGGTCTTGCTTTAATTAGTCTGTAATTGCCCTAAGTAGTTTGAGGATGTGGCATCGTGAGGTTCTTGGGGCAAGTATTGCTTTATTTTGTTCTGCTACTGTTTCTGTCTCTCCGGCTTCCATTGTGGGACTAGCACAGGCAGGCCTCTGACAGGGCCCGGACACCCTCCCCTGCCTCCCTTGGGCCTGCTCACTGTGGTGTCAGTTTTTCCCTGCCCCTGGCTGCACAGGGTGTAGGAATGCAGGCCCATCTGTTGTTACCGTACTCTGAAACCTTCCTTGAAAATAACATCACTACCCCCTCCCAAGCCCCCCTGAAGAAACTGTGCTGTTACTGCTTTTACAAGACATAGGGAGGCTGTGGCTTCTTCCAGGTTAAAACTGTCTAAACCGCTTTTTCCAGCTTTGGGAAAATTATATATTGACAAAGGAGTTTCTTTCCCCTGAGTGAAACTCAGTGTTTGTTTAGTGAGATCCATCCTTCTGGTAATAACACACAGAGTAAAACACATTTTAAATGCATTTGGTTTAGAGTGCATGCAAAGGTTATGTTTATATTATTTTAAATACCTCATCTTCAGTTTTCGGATAATTTTGTGACCGTTATTAAACAGTTCCCAGGTAGTTGGTGGCCACTATCAGGACAGTGTAATATCATCTTATACCAGGGCACTTGTGAGTTGAGGTGGGCTGTTGAAACCGCGTTGCGAAAAACCTTTGCATGGTGGATCAATCATGTGGTTTGGTATGTAATCAAATTGGATTGTGGTGAAAGCCCAATGCACCATCACACTGCACTCTCTAACACTGCGCACTGTGAACCCTGTGTCGTGCCACCAGGGACGCAGGCAGTGGTCTCCCAGAGCTGTCCTCTGATGGGTGCTGTCCTTTTCCCCCAGGTCTCTGACTCTCTGTGTGTCTGTGTACGTGCGGCTCAGCGGCCCTGTCCCTGTTTGTACTGCTTCCGGTCCGTGTTGTTGTCTGATTGAAGTGTTTTTGGTAGCTGAATGCAGAGCTGGCTGTCAGAGCTGTGGCGGGGTGCGGAGGTGAGTGTGAGTCTGGGGGGGGGGCTTAATACATTTTGATGTGGGGTGTCACAGGCAGTACCTCCCAAACTCCACCTGTGTTCAAGGATGCGGTGTGTTGTATGGGGACTGGGGGAACAACCAAGGCAAGTCTGAGCTGGAATGTTGTGATAAAGAAGGAATACATGTCATATGCAGTGTGGTTTTAAACCTTTCTCTTGTAACTTTCTCTTGGTTTTCCTAATAGAAACATGTTGTTTGTTATGATATTCAAATCAGATTATACGTGGGCTGGATATATGAATTAGGTGTGTATCTCTTGAGGCGTTGGACTTGAAATAGCACTCTAATTATGCAGATCAGTCATAGGACCCTGCTGGCACTGCCTTCTGAATGAACATAACAGTGGGCTGGTTGCAGGTTGTGCCACAGCTGGAGGGCAGGGCAGCGTGATTTGTGGGAGATGGGAGACAGGACGCAGAAGGGGGAATGAGGGGGGGAGTTCTGTCACCTGCAGGACCTTAAAGGTCATTTTAGAGACTCGCCCCCCCAAGATTGTCAGTAATCAGGTCTAACCAAGGACTAACTCCATTGTCGTGGCTCTTGAGGTTTGACAGAGATGCTGCCGGGATGCCCTGTGTGTAAAAGGGAGACGCACGCCTTCCACCTGCAGTGTGGCATTTAGGTGGCAGTGCAGGGAGGGATGATCTGACCTGTGTTGAAACGACGCCCTCACAGCCACCCAGAAAACAAACAAAACTAACCAAATGGAAGAAAACAAAACTGGAGGATCGCAGTTGCCTCCTCCCAGCCGCCTCCACCTTTCGCCAAAAAGACTCCTTCCTCACTTAGCCTGCACGTTTCCAGCCGTGCCTTTCAAGCGCATGATCCGCCTGCATGATATCCAGAGTCACCTTTTAGCTTCTGTTGACTCGTTTGTAACCTCCCCACCCAGTGAGATAAGAAAAGACCATGTGATCGATGATGGATTAAAAAAAATACAAAGATGGAAAGACTGTAAAAAATGAAACCAAAACCAAGCAAACATGGGTGTGTGTACAGCTTCTGGTTCAGACCAGCTTGGTGGTGAACAGCCATTCAGTGGCTTCCACTTGTATTGAGCTCTTGCACCAAAGGTGGCCGCCAACCTGCCACAGGACATCCCCATAGAGAGACCCAGTTACCTCCCAGGGGAGCCTCCAGCCTTACATGGCAGTGATTCTGAAGCTCAAAGACAGTTTCCAGTGTACAATAATTCAGCATTAACTTAATAATAATAATAGCTTAATAAATAACTGAAGAAATGAATATCAGAACAGCCCATTCAAAACCAATGTGGGCACAAATGTAAATGTTTACTGATCCATACAGGGGCAGTTCCTGTGCTGCCACGTACTAGTACTGGAGAGATGTGTTCTGTTGTGCGTTTCCCCGGAGATTTATTGCCTTCATTATTTTCTTACTGGGTGGCGATATCGATTTTGCCTCATACCCAGTACCCTAATAAAAACCTGCTGCGCAGTGGCTGTGCAACGCTTTTGCAAGTTCAAAGTCCGTAATGATCAGGCGAGACGGCCGATGGCGTTTATTGGTGCTGTTCTTGTTCTCATTATCTCCCCCACAGGGCTGAGCGCTATGCGGATCTCGTTCCTGAAGCTTGTTTTTTTCGAGTATCGACCAAAACCAAAAGAGCAAACCAAAATAGAAACTGACTCACCCCCCACCTCGCCCTGCTGCCCTGCCCCACTGCACTCCCTTATCTGCTGTCTGTTTGGTCTGCCTGTCTCATGACTTGCCCCACGATCAAAGCCTGTCTTCACCTGCATGACACACCCACCTCGTACCACAGGCACACACACTAGGGTGGGGCAATAGACTGGGATCAAAGTTGCACCAGTATTCCTTTTTTTAACAACAATAATATGATGGGAATTAAAATATACTGATGTTCACAAACAGTCCACAAATAAAGATAAGTGTCTAAAGAAAGAACAACAACATGGTGTTCAATTGAACAAACGAAAGCTATTCTATCAAATCTACATCATGCACTGACTCAGGTGTGGCGTGTCCCCCTGCTCAGCTCGAGTCTCATGAGCGGATACATTAGAACGGCCATTGAATAAATATTGCCCACCCCTGACAGGCATGCACACTCACACACACCTCACACTCACCTCACACACACTTTATAAAAATGTCTCGGCACACAGCAGCCCCTGACCCATGGACCCCAGCCTGCAGCCACAGGCGAGTGTGAAGGGCTTTTGTGCCCTCGTTCTAGTCTCTCACTCTGACGGAGGGCTGGGAGAGGCGCACTCTGACCACGGCGACGCCTCCCACAGCTGACACGCTGCGGTTCTTAGTTTAGTTTTGACTTTACTGTCGTCACATGCAAGGTAAAGCCAGACTGGTAGAGACAGTGAGACCAGAGGACACTGTGCTGTTTCACTGAAACAGAACAAAACCAAACTAACTTGTATTTTATCTGTCACTCGTGGCGTCTCCACTGTCCTCTGTGGTCTCCGCCACAAGAGCCTCTATCAGGAACTGAACACCCACGCACACAAAAAAATAAATATAGTGCATTCTTTCAGGTGTCACCCTGCAGATTGGGAGTCTGTGTCCCCAGCTGTGTTTGGGCTCTAGAATACACTGTTTCTGCTTGTTTCCCCCTCTGGCAGACGGGCCCATTTGCGGCTCTGCTTAGAACGCTTGAAGTCGCTGGTGCCGCTGGGACCAGACTCCAACAGGCACACCACACTCAGCCTGCTAATGAAGGCAAAGGTGCACATCAAGGTAAGAGCAGCACAAGCACTGCGCTGTGTGTGTGTTGGGGGTGCAGATGAGTGGCATGTGGCGTGTGTGTACGTGCATGTGTGTGCAGAGCAGTGACTCTGTGTTGCTCTCTCTTCCTGTGTGTCCTGTAGAAGCTGGAGGAGAGCGAACGGCGGGCGCAGCACCAGATTGACCAGCTACAGCGGGAGCAGAGGCACCTAAAGAGGCGGCTGGAGCAGCTGGGTGGGGAGCGGACGCGCATGGACAGTGTGGGCTCGGCCGTGTCCTCCGAGAAATCCGACTCTGACCAGGGTGAGGGCGCCACACAGGGCTCTGTGCCCGGCACCGGCCCCAGACACGGCCGCTCGTTCAAAACACAGGCACTGTTCACCAACCCACGCAGGGCGTGACCCCCCCAGTGCAGTCGAGCACAGGCACACCACTCACACACTGCAGTGCAGACCCCGACACACACTGTGGTACACATCCCGACTTGCACACTGACACACATGGGAAGCAATGGGGTGCCCCTGGGTGTAAGGGATGGGCAGCATGGTTCTTCTTACCCTGGGCTGTGGAGCCATAGTGGCTTTAATCAGGGCTACAACAGTATCATGGTGAGCTGAGTAATTAAGGAGGATTGATTTTAATCTGTGAAACGAGTATTCCATAAACCTCCATGGATAGTATGATTGTGAGAGAGAGAGCGAGAGGGAGCGAGAGAGAGTGGGTGGGTCAGTGTGCTGGGGAACTGACAGTGCTTTCTCTCATCCTCCTGTGTTGCAGAAGAGATTGACGTGGACGTGGAGGGCACAGACTACCTGATGGGGGATCTGGAGTGGAGCAACAGCAGCGTCAGTGACTCGGACGAACGGGGCAGCCTGCGCAGCAGCTGCAGCGACGAGGGCTACTCCAGTGCCAGCCTTCGCAGACTCAAAGTGCAGCAGCTGTCTGCCGCCCACGCCAAGGCCCTGGGCTGCAGCCTATAAGAAAGCGATATGCCCGCCCAAGCCCGCCACCTTGTCCGGTCCAATCAGATAGTCAAACCTGACCCCGCACCGACTCCCCGTTTCAGATCCACGGGCTCCTCTGAGACTCCCGAGTCGGACCTGCTTCGACCTGTCCCGTCCTGTCCCGCCCTCCCCCCCACATCTGGTCCAATCCCACTCTCGGACTTGCTCTGCTGTGACCGGGCCCCGCCCACTCCACTCTGCCCGGTCCAATCAGATTCAAGGCTTCGGCAGGGATGTCATCGAGCCCCCTGCTACCCTCTTCCCCTCTCTTGGCCTTGCCCACTCTAGGCTGGTTAGATCCAGTGGCCTGCAGCCACACCTTCCCCGCCCCCCACTCCTCCTCTGTTCCACCAAGCGAGCACTAGGGGGTTGCGGTCCCAGGGAGGGGCAGGGTGATGCCCTCCTCACACTATGGTCGACTGAAGACATTTGCACTTAAGAGTTTGTCTCTCCAGATCTTGGGGGATTGTTTGCTTGTTTTGTTTTTGTTTTTACATTTTTGTGCAACAGAAACGCACCACGTCTCCGAGGGTCCGTTACAAAGTGACGGGGGGGGTGGTGTGTGTTAGTATCGTTGTTGGCCCTACAGTTATTACAACAGGGTGTGAGCGGAGCGGAGCAGTGGGGTCTGCTAGCGCATCAGTCAGTCAGGTGACAGGTTTGACTGTGGATTCCTTCCTTTCTAGGACTGTTGGGGGTTTAAAACAAGAAAAAAAAAAAAAAAAGGTTATGGGTTTTCTTCATCTTAAGTCCATTTCTTACATTAGACCAACGCCTGCCATTTTAAAGTTTTATTACGGAAGAAAATATATATATATATATATGAATTGAAAAGCCTAATGTTATTGAAACCTAAAGAACAATGTGCAGCATGAGATTGTGAAGGGGGGGACGGGTTTTTTGTTTTTGTTTTTGTGGGGTGGGGGTTTGCTCTTCTACTGCCTCCACACCTCTCTCTCTGATTACAGTCCCTGGGGTTTGTGTGCTTCTTCATGGCTGGCGTACATCTTAGTTTTCATTACTTGGTGCAATTAAGGTAACTAGTAATGTGAATAAGGGGGAATGAAAAGGGAAAACTAACCCAACCTAACCTGCAGCAAAACCACATTCCATTAGTGAAACGGAAGCCCTTACGAGCGGGGCCCACGCCTCCTGGCCCCTGCTCCTAGGCGTGGCCCCTGCTTGTCGGTGGTGTGGCCCTGCTCCTTGCGGTGCACTGCGATGTGCCACTGTGTCCGCTATTTAATACGAAATTTTATTTCAGCAAAATGTAGCAATTTTTATGTAAATAATTTAAGAAAATATATATATATATATATATATATATATAAAAATTATATATATATATATATAAAAAAATTATATATGATCTAAAAAATACTACAAAAAATATTTAAGATTATAGTTAGTTACTGCTTGAATCGCTGTTGTTTTTTGAGCTCTGTAAATGTGTGTGGAATAAATAGTTCAGTGTTATTATTTATCTACAGCTTTAAAACAAAAGATTTCACTGTGTGTGTGTGTGTGTGTGTGTGTGTGTGTGTGTGTGTGTGTGTGTGTGTCTCGGCGGGCCGTATTGGCATAGTTTTTTAGACGGGTAAAGTTGTTCCTAGAGTTAAATATATTTATCTTAGTTGCTGGTAATTCCTGAAGGAGATTTCTATCTGTTTTGCTATGAAAACACCCTTTCTTGTGCCACAATGTCTTCTTTACCTGAAGACGGAATCTATAATTATTTTTCCAATCGCGTCTTTAATTCCCTCCCTGTGGAAAGTCTATGGAAGAAAGACAGCTGCCTCCCCCCTGCAGGCACAGTCCCCTGTCACATGCTTCTGTCGGTACGCTTACTTCTTCCCCTCTTCCTTTCTTTCTCTTCCTGTCTTGTTTTGTCCTCCGGGTCTGGACTTGTGGGTCCAGACCAGCGATTTTGCACTCCAGGGAGTGTCGCTCCTCGGTGGGCTGTGCTGTCCACCGAGGACATCTCCCAGCCTTTCAACTCCAGGGCCCCTGTCATCAGAGCGAGCCGCCGGGCCACTGGGTGTGGAGGGGCAGTAGGGGTGGGGTGGCAGGGCTGGGCTGAGGTGCGCTGTGGTTGGCTCATTTCGTTAAAGCAGCCAATTTGTGAAAGTTGCATTGGATTTTCTGTTCATTTTTGTTTTATCGTAAGGGTGCAAAAAAAGTCCACTTGCTGAGACCTCGCTCACAAGCGTTGCCCCTGCCCTGGTGCGTTCATTTGTGTGGTTGTTACGTTCAGTTTTGTTGTCATTTATGGTTCCTGTCGTGATCCCTCTTCCCCTCACAGCCCCCAGTGTTTTAACTGGTTTACAGTGATATGATACCAGCCCCGCCAGGGTTCCTCCTGCTGGCACAACAGCAGAAGGCCGGTCAGGTGAGACTCCTGGCTGGATGCGACTCTGTGGTTACTTGCACTTCCTGTTCCTGTTCGTGTGAAAGAAGCGTCTGCACAGTCCCTGGTGCTTCATCTGCACAACCGCAGGTGTGGATCTTAAGACACAGACATCTAATTCAAATGCAATCGCACAAATGTTTGTAGTCAACAAATATATATATATATATATATATATATATATATATACATACAAGAGAATAGCCTTAAATCCAAATCCAACAAGAACCTTTCCAAAAGTTCCCAGTCATCCCCTCAATCCTGTAATTATTATTATTATTAGTGTTGGTGTTCCTGTTGCTGGTGTTTGTGCCTTTTTCAGTTCTCCCTTCATTTCACACCCTCCCCCCCCTCCCCCCACACACACACAGGGGAAACAGTCTTCATGTCACCCCCCTGTCACAGCCGACGCTCTCCCTGAGACGGGTCGGAGGAGGTTGTTCATGGATGTGGACGTTTTTGTGCACTGATTGATCTTTAGAGTTGGGAGTGGAGAAGGGATGAAGAAACGAACGACAACAAAAAATAAAAAATAAAGCATTTTTTCTGTGAAAATGTGGAGCAGTACTTTATATTTGCCAGTAAAGAAAATACAAATAAAATACACTTGTTTACCTACACTTCCTGCGGTCGTCTTTTCACATTTATTGGACAGAATGATATTTAAAAATGATATATATTAATGTATTAAAATTGGAAATGTCTGCATTAGGTTGGGATCGCTATGGAAATGCCATTCAGGAACGGAGGAGGAAAACGCAAAACAAAATGGAAACCAAGCTTTCGTCCCCACAAGCAGTGTGGTGATCCATTCGTTTTCACGTTTTTGTAACATTTTCTGTCACTATTTAGACTCTGGAATCATTCTGGTGGCTATAGAGCCTGGACCAGCATTATTTAGTCTTAATAATAATAATAATAATAATTATTATTATTAATAATAATATATTAGTAGTGGCTGAGTATGTGTGAGTGCTTGTATGTAATTTCTCACCTCAACAACCTACAATCATTTTAACAGCTAAAAATTCAATAAATCTAAGTTTCCAATTAAGTAATTTTGGGCTCCAGTAGAATGGCATAAGCAGTAGACAGGGTTACTCTAGAACTAGAACCAGGGGCAAGAGCTACTTCATATTCAGGAACACTGCAGCTGCCTTTAGGACCGCTGTGTAAGGAGGCTTCAGTATGCCTGTGTTGCATGTGCAGCCCTGGCATAGCTCCAGGCCCCAGGACGCCCTGGGCACCTAGACACTCTGAATCGGGCCCGTCTTCACCACGAGGACACGTGGCTGCGTGTTGTAATGGGTAGTATGAGGAAAGAACACACACAAGTTTCTGTCTAGTAGGGCATGGATGGCAAGTGACTACGGACTGACTAGCTGATAAAGAATCCTCTTCCCTCTCCTTTGAGTGTGAGTAGCAGATACACTGGCCATTCACAGGTCTGTGGCAGGAACAGGAAGATTCATTAGAGGTGCTGGAAGCGACACGGGGGGGTCCGCAGGAGCGCATAGCCTACGTTAAACTGCAAGACAAAGGAGAGGATCCTGAGACGGAGCAGGTCTGGACTGGGCTCTTCATTCTGAAGCATCGCAGCCTCCTTGGGGGTGTGTGTGTGTTTGTGAGAGTATGTGTGTGCGTGCAAGTGTGTGTTTACAACTACAGAGTTCGCACTGACAGCCTGTGGGCATCTGTACACTCCCGCCTCGTCCAGTTGGGTGCTGCTTCATGGAAACACGCTGGAATACAGTTACAGGGTCATGAGTGCAGCAGCCCAGTCAGCGAGTGTAGAGCAGGACCGGGACAGTCCCCTGCCCTGTGCCTTCCTGCAGCGCTGCGTCACGTGGTGCATTTACAGGCACATTCGAGGTTCATGGGAAGACGGGGGATGTTTGCATATCGCCTTCATGGAGAGTGCCAGACACTTTTTGTTGTCGTTCTAACACCCCTTTCCAGTTTCCCACCGGCAGTTCTTCCTCTTATTCAGGGTCCAGCACGATGCAGTCCCACAGGAGAATGATGAGGAGCAGCCCAGGGGTCCCTCAGGGCTGGACTGCAGTGGTGCATGTGTGTGCGTGTGTGTGTGTGTGTGCGTGTGCATGTGCTGCCTGTGGGTCCCACTGAGCACCATGCAGGGGGGCGTTGACTCAACTCCTGGTGTAGGTTTTACTATCCCCCATCCCTGCCAACTGTTGTATTTTGCAAGATAATTTATATCCTGTGGAGCAATGGGCATGAGAGCGCCTAAAAACACACACACATGAATGAATGCAGAAATGAATGAGAGAGAACCAGATTTAATGTACTTATTTATTTGTTGATGTTACTGTTGTAATCTATGCAGTGTGCCTCACCAGTAGCACAGCCGCAGATTCACACGCCCGTCCATCCAGTGAGAATGAGGTCAGACCGTCCTGCTGGTTGTCCCTGGATCTCCCTCTGAGATGGGGGAGCTCGCTGCCTGCGCTGGGAATGGCTGGAGCCACTGTGGAGGATATCTGATCCAGTCCAATCTGATCAGTGGCCTGGTTGGTCAGCGATGTGTGTGGCCGGCCCCTGGCCTGATGACCTCTCTGCCTTTGTATGTGTCAAATTAGCCCACTCCTCCCGGTCTAGCCTGACCTGACCCGGCCGCTTAAGTGGCTTAACTGACACCTGTCACTCTCTCTCTCCCAGGCTGTCACAGGATGATGGAGTCAAGAGACTCATGAACCAGAGAGTCTCAGCCCCTGGCCCTCGAGTAGCCCTGTCTTCTGCATTTTTCTTTTTTCTTGTGCTAGCTGATCTAAAAGACTGATCACGACACACAGGAGTGAACGGGACGCTGTCTGTCTCAACAGGCAGCCGGTTTAACAGTTGAAAATGGATCCGTTTCAGACTCGTTCGAGCAGCCAAGAGCTCTACAGGAACAACCACCACCTAACAGGCAGGGGAAACCCAGGTGCCCAGGGCTGAGAAGAAGCCAGGACTGGGTCAGGGGTGACGCTATGGAGAAGTTTCCACTGAGGCCTCCACAGAACAGAGCTCTACGGCCTTCCCTGCACAGCCGAGAGCACCCCAGGCTGCCTGGGCGCTGATCTTGCGGCGAGCGCGGCCTCCATCTGCTCACCTGCCCATTCCCCGTGAGCAGGAATGAATCGGCGTGTTTTTCACGACAGAGCGAGACGCTGTGACCGCAAGAAAGGCGCTGCGGTCGGTTTCTTCTGGTTTCCTTTTCCTCTTTTTCTTTTTGCTTTGCTTTTTAACGGTTTTCTTTATTTATATTTAGAATCGTGCCCAACAGACTGAATTTGTTCCAGGGTAGTCGGACGTCTGTCAGGTGGGGTGTGTGTGTTTGTGTGCGCACGTGTGTGGAATTCAGCTCAACTGCCCGATATGTGAACCCAGAGGAACTTGCTGTCTGCCATGTAGGCGTGTTAGCAAGCATGTGTGTATGAAGATAATAGTGTGTTCATTGCTTTTGTTTGTTGGTGTGTGTTTGTCATTGCATAGGTGTGTGTGCATATTTGTATTTGTATTTGGGTGTGTGTTTGCACAAGAATGTGTGTGTGTGTGAGGGTGTCTGGGTGTGGGCAGTGATAGTGAGCAATGAGGTTAGGGCAGACAGACAGGCTGCACCTGAGTGTGGTGCTTTACAATCCTTCTCAGATAAGTGCAAAACGCCCCGCAGCGCATTCCTCACGCCAGAGCTGTGTACCTGCCCTCACACACATACTGATCTGAACATTGGACCATGGAAGCCTGGGGCGTTTGCAGTGTGCTGGTACGAGGAGCCACACAACCCCCTACAGTCAATAGTTTACAGCAGGTGAGAGCTGGCGAGACAGTTCTCCTACGGTTCCTGCAGAAACGAGACGTCTCAGAGATGAGACACGAAAACCACATCCAACGCCAACAACACCTCGACAGTGAAGATCAGGCGATGGCCATTATTAATCATCAGCTCGTCAGGGTGGCGGGGTCAGTGTCCTCAGACTTGCCTGAGACAGTGAGTCAGTCTATACAGTGGCTATAGGAAGTATTGCATCAACATACACATCACAAATTCAGGTTGTAACACAACAAAGTCCATAGGGGTTGAACACTTTCTATAGCCACTGTACATACATACACACATACATATATAAAAGGCCATTATCTCACAAAAAAACAAAACACAACTAGCAAAGGTTCTATCCATTTCCTGTTTAAGTTTAAAATGTGTATTGTTGTTATTGTTATGAGTAGTATTGCTGCAATTGCTAGCACTTGTGTGGTCAAGGTGGTGTGTCCCGTTCATTTCCTGTTGTCTGGGTTCTGGCAGCGGCTGACTGGAATGCAGGGAGCAGCCTGATTAATTAATTCCCCCTGCCTGTAATTGAGTGCTATATTTAATTGATTAATGAATTCCCCCTGCCTGTAATTGGGTGCTGTATTTAACTGAGCGCTCATTCCAATTGCTTTTGCTTCCTGAGAGGAGAGAGCCTCCCTTCCGGTCCCGCGGCGTGCACAGAGAGGGAGGTGACGCCGGCCCACAGAGTGTGTGCACGGATCCCAAACTGCTGCCCTCACGTGTGTGTTCCCCAGCCGTGTGCGTGACAAGATAACGCAGAAAATGGTTCAATTCGGGGCTCGGAATCCAGTGGGGAAACCCCACTCTGGAAGTTTCTCTTTCTCTGTTCCCCTCTGGAGTGTGTGTGTGTGTGTGTGTGTATGTGTGTGTGTGTGTGTGTGTGTGTGTGTAGGGAGGTCTCCTGCACAGACACCTCACAGCACAGGAGCCCCACAGACGACAACCGACCAACCCCCTCCCACTATGCTTGTATACAGCCACCCAACAGTGAGGTTGCAGTCTCCTTAAACTGCCCCCTGGCTACAGTGAAATGATGACACAGGTTTTTCACTTCCCAGCAAGTCCACACAAGGCTGTAGTGACGGTAACGCAGTCAGAAGAGGCTTTATTTATTGGGTTCTTGTTTTACACGACACACATTCCATAAGTATGACCTGGACTGACATGTGAGTGTAGCTATGTGTGTGTTAATGTGTCTGTGTGTATTAATGTGTCTGTGTCAAGTAACTGAAAACAAACAGGAAAAATCCTTCCAATTCACCATGGCAACAATTCTGACTAAACTCCTTCACTGACGTCTCACTCGTGTCTCAGCTGACTGACTGCACTGGAAAACACCGCTGTTGTAAAACTGCACTCCACTCCTCCTCAAGTGCCCTTTCAAATCCTCTCTCTCTCTCTCTCTCTCTCTCTCTCTCTCTCTCTCTCTCTCTCTCTCTCTCTCTCTCTCACCCTTCAGTTTCCAAAAAAGGGAAAACCCCAAAATGGATCATACTGCTATGCCAGTGGAGGGTTCCCTCATTCCTTGGCAGGGTGCCGGTGGCGGGCCTGTTCCTGATCCAGCTCACAGTCAGGGGCTCCCAGCTCCTCCCCCGTCGTTACCAATATTATTCTGATGATGATAATGATAATGATAACCCCCTTTCTCTCTCTCTCTGTTAGTGTGAGCCACTCTTCCTCTCCTCTCTCTCTCTCTATCTCGATATCCGGCCTCCTCCTTCACTCCACACCCACACGCTCCCGCTCTCCCGCCTGCCCCCAGCTGACTGAGTCACTGGGGTCCGACCTGACGCTCTGAAGTGGGGCTCTACTTCCATCCCTGAATCATCCCCCACACTGCGGAGAGCTCAGCACTGCTACACTGCCACTGGGCTACACCTGCACCACTGCTACACTGTTCCCACTGATGAACTGCCACCAGGACTACACTGGTTCTACTGCCTCACAAGCCACCTGCTAGCTTTCTGTCAGTCAGTGGTGTCACTGTTCATTTGCTTCTAGTCAATAAAAAAAAAAAAAAATACGTTTTATTATTATTATTATTATTATACCATCTTTGTAAATTCATATTAATCTGTCTGCACTCTAAGGTATGTTTGGGTTTGTTGCGGTTTGGAAAGTTGCAGTGTCTGGCGCCCTCTAGTGCGCAGCTGTGGAGTTGCTCCTGTCGTTGGCCAAAGCGTGTAAATGAGTCACGCATTGGACGCCCTCTGGTGGCGAACAGACGCTAAAGCGCAATGTATTATTATTACCATTAAACTTCAGCGGGAACCGTCGATTTCAAAACGAGTTCTTCCTGCCTCGTCCTATCGCTGGAAGGCCTTTCATAGCTGACATTTATTTTGACGTCGCTCTTCATTCAACAGCTCTTTCTTTGATACTGTATGTTGATTCTGAAGTATCCCAATGTATGTGCGTCTTTCTCCCAAAACATGTACCACTGAGGGTGATCACCAACTTGGCATTAGTTAATACACATCTTACATACATTGTTAGTATGCATACAAAATTAAGAAATCAATATAATATTGCATTAGGCATCAAATAAAAGCATCTATTCTGCATTTAGAAATAACCTACTGTTGGTGGGAACACAATAAACACAGTATAATAATAATAATATAAGAACACAATATAATATTAGTTTTTGTTCACCTGTTTGGTGTTTTTGTTCCAATCAATCAAAAGTCTAGGGGTGTGGTAAAAACATGCCACTAGCACAAAATGTAGCTGGCTGATTATCTTTTTTCATACAGATGCCTTTAGATAAGGCATTTCATACAGTTTTTCTCAATTGATATTGACATTTCTCCAAACCAAGGTCTGTGTTTTCAAAACAGTTAAACCTAAACCTAAACTCTTGATATAGTAAGCAAAACTAACAGAAACTTTTTGCTGGTTTTCACACAAATTATAAAAATGCACAGACCATTTTTCCAAACACAACAAATAAAACTCTACATAAAGTCCAACTTTCAATTCAATTTGCCATCTTGTCAAATTCACACAGCAAGTGCTCAATTGCTAATAAATCGATGTCAGCTGGGTTAGTAAAGCACACAAAACAGGAAGTGCAACTTGCTAAATTGTTCACACAGCAATCAGCATTTCGCTACGTATAAAAGAAGTCACCTAAAGCCCTGGAGCCTGATAAACAATGGAGGAGCCTGGAGAAAGAGTTAGAAGACGAGGTGTAAAAATGAGAGGAGCTAGAGTAGGTGGGGAAAGGAGAGGGGAGAGGGGAGAGGGGAGAGGAAGAGGAAGAGGAAGAGGAAGAGGAGAGAGGAGAGGAAGAGTGTACAGAAGAAGGATCTCAAATGAGTTGAGAGCAACTCTAATTGATCATGTCATCAAAGACTGATTGGTCAGCATGCCACGGTCAATGTCCCTGGTCAATGCAAAGGCAACATTAACATCTGTTGAGTTCTGCAGTCTCAATGAATGGGGTAGTGGCCAACTCGGGCCATACAATACAGCAAGACTCCTCAATGTTTTGAGTTCCCTCAGTGACACCCTCATTCTACAAGAAGAACAAGCCCTGGAACCACCACAATGGATGCAGTTCGTGGTGGTTTGGGACAATGTTAGATTCCACCATTCAGCACTGGTACGTGAGTGGTTTGAAAGCCACCCACATTTTGTGATGGTGTTCCTTCCACCATACTCTCCATTTCTAAACCCAGTTGAGGAGTTATTTTCCTCCTGGAGATGGAAGGTGTTTGAACACAACCCACATGAGAGGGTAACACTTCTCCAGGCCATCAAGGAGGCCTGTGGAGACATAGAGGTAAATGCATGCCAACGTTCACCCCATTTTTTCTCTCGATGTATGGCTCAAGAAGTCAATTTTTTAGATTGATGAAATACTCATAGACTGACAGACATAAAAGGCTGGATGAATAAATTAATTGTTTACAACAGTAAACATGTTTGTGGTTTACTTTTGAAGTAAATTGCAATTTCTTGTCTTCATCAATACTTCTGCCTTCTTAGAGTTATATATGTGTCACACAGACAAACATGTAAAAAAATCTCAGATGTAGCAAAATTGAAAACCTACCACATACGAAACTGTGAAATATTACATATTGTATTTCCAAAATTGTGAGGAACTGCCATTTTGCTTACAGTAAAGAAAAACATTTCCACACATCATGGAAAAACTTAACAAAAAAATTAGGATTGTGGAACTTTACGAAAATTTGTTTTACCATTAGTATTCCTGTGTGGTTATACCTGCATATGTTATCCAATCAATAGATTACATTTCTGTAGTTTTGATGAATATACAGTACTGTGCACAAGTTTTAGGCACGTGTGGAAAAAATGCTGTAAAGTAAGAATGCTTTCAAAAATAGACATGTTAATAGATTATATTTATCAATTAACTAAATGCAAAGTGAGTGAGCAGAAGAAAAATCTAAATCAAATCCGTATTTGGTGTGACCACCCTTTGCCTTCTAGGTACACTTGCACACAGTTTTTGAAGGAACTCGGCAGGTAGGTTGGCCCAAACATCTTGGAGAACTGACCACAGTTCTTCTGTGGATTTAGGCAGCCTCAGTTGCTTCTCTCTCTTCATGTCATCCCAGACAGACTCGATGATGTTGAGATCAGGGCTCTGTGGGGGCCAAACCGTCACTTCCAGGACTCCTTGTTCTTCTTTACGCTGAAGATAGTTCTTAATGACTGTCGCTGTATGTTTGGGGTCGTTGTCATGCTGCAGAATACATTTGGGATCAATCAGATGCCTCCCTGATGGTATTGCATGATGGATAAGTATCTGCCTGAACTTCTCAGCATTGAGGAGACCATTAATTCTGACCAAATCCCCAACTCCATTTGCAGAAATGCAGCCCAAACTTGCAAGGAACCTCCACCATGCTTCACAGTTGCCTGCAGACACTCATTCGTGTATCGCTCTCCAGCCCTTCGGTGAACAAACTGCCTTCTGCTACAGACAGATATTTCACATTTTTCCTCATCAGTCCAGAGCACCTGCTGCAATTTTTCTGCACCCCAGTTCCTGAGTTTTCGTGCATAGTTGAGTCGCTTGGCCTTGTTTTCACGTTGGAGGTGTGGCTTTTTGGCTGCAAGTCTTCCATGAAGGTCACTTCTGACCAGACTCCCCGGACAGTAGATGGGTGTACCAGGGTCCCACTGTTTTCTGCCAATTCTGAGCTGATGGCACTGCTGGACATCTTCCGACTGCGAAGGGAAGTAAGCATGATGCGTCTTTCATCTGCTGCAGTAAGTTTCCATGGCCGACCACTGCATCTATGGTCCTCAACGTTGCCTGTTTCTTTGTGCTTCTTCAAAAGAGCTTGGACAGCACATCTGGAAACCCCTGTCTGCCTGGGAGAGACCTTGCTGATGCAGTAGAACTACCTTGTGTCTTGTTGCTATGCTCAGTCATGCCATGGTTTATGACTTTTGACAGTAAACTGTCTTCAGCAACCTCACCTTGTTAGCTGAGTTTGGCTGTTCCTCACCCAGTTTTATTCCTCCTACACAGCGGTTTGTGTTTCAGTAAATGATTGTTTCAACCTACATATTGAATTGATGATCATTAGCACCTGTTTGGTATAATTGTTTAATCATACACCTGACTATATGCCTACGAAATCACTGACTTTGTGCAAATATACCTAGAAGAATTGATGCTGTTTTGAAGGCAAAGGGTGTTTTTTCTTCTGTTCACTCACTTTGCATTTAGTGAATTGATTAATATAATCTATTAACGTCTATTTTTGAAAGCATTCTTACTTTACAGCATTTTTTCACACCTGCCTAAAACTTTTGCACAGTACTGTATATATATGTATATTTTTATAAAGATGTTATCTGAAAAGAAAGCAGCAATGGAATTGGGCTGTTTTGCAAAATGTTTTAATGGCTATGTTAACTGTTTTGAGAGCAGAAACATGTCAAATCAATTGAGAACAACTGTAATTATAAAACACAAGGATATAACAGAGAATGATATGCCCCATTTTTAACTCTTTTGTAACATGGGAGAATGGCCCATGTGTGTATATGAAAATGTTAAAAGTGCAATGGGCTGAGAAAACACTGCAAAACAAACAGGCCAAAGATGGACAAAAGAAGCGATAGAATGGATCTCAAGAGATTAAAAAAGACCCAGAAGACTACATAAAAGATGGAAAGGAGACCAGACATAAAGGCTGATGATAATATTTAAGTATATAAAACCAATATAATGATGTATAGGATTTATTATATTGTATTATTTATTATATTATAATTTACAGCTGCACACATACACAATTAAAAGGGTACAATACAGAACATGTGTAGAACAGAGTGTGCTAACTCCACTGCTACCACTAAACAGATAAAACTAGAATGTAACGTTTCTGAAGATACTTTTCATGTGAGTACTTTTTGTGTCATAGATATGTATTATATTTATGGCGGGATGCAGGTTTATAACAGTGATAGTTTGTAATCAATGTAGTAATAGTATAGTTTAGGTTAGGAGAAGTATGTGTCTGTAATAATTGTAAAAATAAGTATGTTAGTAGCTGTTGTATAATATCAGGCATGTTCATAATAGTATTATTATTATTATTATTATTATTATTATTATTATTATTATTATTATTATTATGGGAATGGGAATGACAATGGGAATAGTCCCAAGTGTAATTAAGGTGTTTTTTACATCATGTTAATAATGTGGTAAAAATATGATGTATCTTAAGTCTTATGTCTTTTAAGAAAGTGCTTAAATTAAACTTTTCCCTTTTCTGTTCTGTTATACTTTTATTCTGTTCTCCCAAAATTTAAAAAACTTTGTCTGATAAATTTTGCTTACAGGAACAGTGAAGGTAACTCTATTCCTGTCCCCGTTTCCTCTGTCGTAACCAGGACAGTCTCTACTGGCAACACCACAAATGGAATAATCGCAAATGGATTTCTTTTTAAATATAATTACATAAGGCTCCAATGCATCACCTCTGTAGATAAAGTAATGGTTCCCTGCAAAGTCATGGTTATCCTCCCCTCCGCCTCCTGCTGCAGCACTGGCCTTGTGCAGAAAACCACTGCGACTGTCCTGACAGGAGAGCCCTGGTTATACGGGTGGAGCCCTGCTGTCTCCCGCTGTGTTCACTGTATCCTGGCCTATTCAGAAGCAAACACACACACACACCTTACACACACACACACACACACACACACACTGACTGAAAAACACAGAGACCATTGAAGGGGTAAAATGAGAAGATACAGGCCCACTATATGAGTCAAAGATAAGGCTGTAATATACTGTAGTGCAGTGTAGTTGTCAGTGATGGGAACCTGATTTACACCACATGAAGACATTGTACATTAAGATACTTTAAATTCGAGTTATTATTATGATTATGATTATTATTATTATAACTGATGTTTTAGTGGTAGCAGTGGATTTAGCACATAATATCGTCAGCAAATACAGCAGCATTAGTATCCTGTGGTCCCTGTTAAAAAAAACTACACCAAAAAAAAAAGTTGAAGTTGATTTTGAAATTAAACTGATCTTCGGCGCTGGTGGCCTCATAAAAGATAGCACTTTACAATGTTTTATCACACTACTTGCCTTGCGTTACTAGTACTCGTATTATTTTGATTTCCCCTATGCTGCCTTTCCCGTGGCCCTTGACTGTGACCTAACATCTTGTCTGCACTCGGCTTTTACAATCCAGGATGTAAGACCTTGTATATTGTGTAAATTGGAACGTGTATTATGCTTTGAATTGCACTGTATTATGTACATTTAAATTTGTAATGTTTTATGACTTGAACTGCACTGTATTTTTGCACTTTGTATTGCGCTTATATTTTGTAAGTCGCCCTGGATAAGGGCATCTGCTAAGAAATAAATAATAATAATAATTAATAATAAAAGGCTGAATGCAGTTTGTTTTCAAAGGCCTGTGTATCAGTAAAATACCATAAACCATATTTTCCTCAGAGGGTGAGGGGCGTGAGTTCAGCACCACGGAGAGCGCTCCCTCCCTCCTGTCTCTGAGCTCAACACAGCTCTCACCCCGCCCTCCCTGTCCCTCAGCCCTCACTGTGGCCCCCGAGGGCCAGCGGGGAAGCGGTCGATTGCTGGGCTCGAGTCCCGGGTCGATGAGACAGGCAGTCTGAGCGGCCAGTCAAACGACCTTCGATCCGCCGCTCCCTGTGCGGCGACTGCAGTGGCGCACGGACAGCATCGCATAAATTCACCAAAAAGCAATAAGAGCTGAAGTCACACTCTCCTGCTGCCGTAATTTGCAACGTTAACTCGCGTTTACAATGCAACTCATGCATCGCCATCTACGCCCTTTTCATCTCTTCTTCTCGTTTAGAAATGTATTTATTATGGCGATATTAATATTTTGAATTTTAAACAGGTGTCAGATTTTGCGGTGCAATCATTTTACCGTGCCCTATAGATAGGTGAGTTGAAAAGTCCTTCAGGAAAGCAAGAAGACGGTTTTAACCCCCCCACCCCCGCACCTCCCCTCATCTGGAAATATGCCACGTGTCTAGTATAAAATATCTGCCTTTGTCGCACAATTGTAACAGGATGGTGCTACTATTGGTAGCCACTGGAATAAAATTGATGCGTTAAATGAAGACGAATACAGCAGTATTAAACAAAACCTTTAAGAATGAAACAGAAATCCTTTGCAATATCTAGGCTTTTCATTATTCTCTAAAGTTGCTTTAGTAAAACCTTTTTGCTTTAACCTCAAATCCTTCTTAAACATTTGCAATAAATACAGCTTTGTGTGCTGGTTGCTGGTAAAGAGGCGATATTATTTTGTTGTTATTTCTCTATTATTTATTATCTTAAGCATATACACTTGTTTATATTTTACTTTATTTTACATATATTTTTATCCTGTCTCCGTCTTGTGTCTTTTCAGTTAAAATATGAAGCCGTGACGTCAGATTTTGAAAGAGCAATGTTTTTTTCATGAGCCACTGCTGGTATAAAAAATTACAATCCCTGGAAAAACATCCGACAAGCATCTCTGGTCAACACGGGACAACGACAAAGTAGCAGAGGAGGGCATTTCATTTCAACTAACTAACAACGAAATAAGCTATATTAAAAAAATAAACTGTAGGCGACCTTCAATCACTCACCCTGCCTCCCACCAAATCTACACACACTGACCTCCCTCTCTCTATCTCTCTCTCCCGCAGACGCTCCACCATGCTTTAATTAATTCACTGCAAAGCACGCAGGACCACGGACCTGTCAGCACAGCCTCTTATTTCATATGCGGGTATTGCAGTGATAGGGGTGGGGTGGGGGCGCGATTATTTGAATAAAATACACATAAAAAAATATAAAAACTGCAGTAAAGTCTAACAGGAAAGTGTTCGTGATAAATACGGAAACGGTCCTATTCCTTGCAGTGAAGTGTTTTAGCTCTGATTAACATCTCTCCAGAAAAGCCACGCCGTTGTCTGCAATCTTTAAAATCCGCGTCGCTCCAGCTCAGCTCTCACAGAGGCGATGCATCCCCCTCCCCCACCCTCCTTTATCGATTTATGTTTTCTACTTGACAGCAATAAAACGGGTATATTCTGTCTGGACTGCGATACTTCACAATGTTTTACTGTACAATTAGTGTTTGGGGCCCCAACCCAAAGCTGAAACACGAACACCTGACCTCCTTCTCTAGGCGTGGGCTCCCTGAGACCATCTAGGCTGGAATAAATGCAGAAACTCGGCAATCAGGCATGGCTGAGCCCATGCATTGCAGTGATATTGCACTACACATCTCCACACTTCAAATACCCCTTGTAATATTAACGGCCAATTGCAGAACCATCTGAACCTCAAAATATGAATATAAAAAACTTTGTACTTACATTAAATCCGAGTTGAAGTCCCCACACTGCATCTTGTTCAACCTCTTTTCATTTATAAACTTTTTTTGGCTGCCACTAAAATATATGCATACATATATTTTATAACGCCCTTTCTGGGGAAGCTGCAATATCACCGTATAGTGTTCATTGCCCCGTCAAGTCCTTCTGCCCCGTAACGCACATTGGCTAGTTCAACGGCCAATTACTGTGAACTTCACATACAACGAGTTGTACGGTACTCCAGTCGGCACACCTTTGTAGTAAAATCAACGGAGGGTAACCCTGCTCAGTCACAAGCTACTTCTCGATTTGATCACATTAACTCATTAGCGTGTGCTGTCATGCTAGGGAATGATTCGAATAACATTAAATAGGGTTGAATGCATGTTGAATTTAAGTGCCGACCTACACTATATCCCACACGCAATGCAACTGGATTTGTTTTAACTTGAATCATTCCTAACCGTTACAAGAGTTATAGAAATCATACCAGTAAGAAATCTGTTTAGTGATGACAAGCTTGGTTGGGTGTTGGTCTATTTCGTTAGGTGCTTCATACAATGGTTCCACGATTCACAATAGCCTATATAGTTTTGCTGTATTGCTGCTATGAATGATTAGAGAAGTGAGATGGCAACATTTCGCGATATAATTGCATTGCATTTTGGTTGCTGCATCAACAACGTGGAGAAAAAGAGGGATGCGATGATGAGGGGGAAAAAAGTGTGTGGTGATTTGTGCCCCCTCCCTCCCTTTCTCAGGGGACCTGGGCTTTTTTGCAGATGTTTGCAGGTTTGCCCGTCTGCGCCGCCTTCTGCCCGTCAGATGACGCTGCCGGTGTTGGGCTATAAAAGCACCTGAGCCACAGGACCGCATTGGCATCTCTCCTCCATTCCGTCTCACTCCCACTCACTCCCAGGAGCACCGGCGGGCACAGACAGCAGCGACAGGGAGACAGAAAAACCGCAACCATGAGTTTCTCCAGTGACATCTACTCATCCAGCTCCTATCGGAAGATATTCGGCGACGCTCCTCGAGTTTCCTCCCGCATCTCGGTCGGCAGCAGCCCGTCCAGGATCTCCGGGTACCGCTCCGCCCCGGCTCCGCACCACCGCAGCTATGGCTCGTCCTCTGCCGTCTCCTCCTCCTCCTACCGCAAGATCGGCACCGGCAGGAGCGCCTACTCCTCCGTGTCCGAGAGCTTCGACCTGTCTCAGTCCACGGCCGTCACCAACGAGCTCAAGATCATCCGCACCAACGAGAAGGAGCAGCTGCAGGGGCTCAACGACCGCTTCGTGACGTTCATCGAGAAGGTGCACCAGCTGGAGCAGCAGAACAAGCTGCTGGAGGCCGAGGTGACCCTGCTGCGCCGGCGCCAGGCCGAGCCCTCGCGCCTGCACGAGCTCTACGAGCAGGAGATCCGCGAGCTGCGCAGCCGCGTGGAGGAGCTGAGCCACGAGAAGAGCCAGATGCACCAGGACTGCGCGCAGATGAGCGAGGCGCTGGAGCGCGTCCGGGAGAAGCTGGAGGAGGAGACGCGGCTGCGGGAGGAGGCGGAGGGCACGCTCAAGGGCTACCGAAAGGACGTGGACGACGCCACCCTCGCCCGCCTGGAGCTGGAGAAGAAGGTGGAGTCGCTGCTGGACGAGATCGCCTTCCTCAGGAAAGTGCACGAGGAGGAGGTGCAGGAGATGCAGGTCTCCATGCAAGCATCCCAGGTAACGCGGTCGCAACCAGTACTGTCGCTGTGCTTCTAGAAATTCCGACCACGTATTTTGGGCCCCCGATAGAGTGGCCGGGGAGCTCTGAGGGAGTACAGGGGTGGGAGGGCACAGCATGTCAAAACGACTGCCGATGTAGGGGCTTCGGGTGATCTGAAGTGTATGAATACTGAACACACCCCGTCGTGTTAGACGTTAAAAATGATACCCGAGTTTGAATGCCGCATCTCGACTGTGCGGGATCTCCCTGCTCGATAAAACTTAACAGGCACTGCAGTCACAGCCGACTGCACCCGCCCCCGCGCACACCGCGTCTGTGCAGCCCCCCCTCTGGTGCTCCTGTGGGACTGCGCAGCGCTGACCGCAAAAGTGTTATTTCTTTGGAAGGGAGCCAAAACCAAACTGTCGATCTCCTCGAACATCGCCGTCGTCAGCCACCCGTTTTTGTAACGCAGGAGCTAAGAAAGAACACGTGCAAAATGCACATGCTTTACCTTACCCTATGTTGCGCGAGGTCGGTCAGGGGTGCGACGGGCATGTGCGAGCCGCGCGGCCGGGCGCGAGACGAGGCGCAGTATTCTGGGTGTGGCCCGCAGGAGGGCGCGCGGCCGGCCGATTAGAACGCTGTCCCGGCCAATCACAGTCTCTGTCAAACACTCGCCAAGGGTGCATTTTAGAAGTTCGTATACTTGCATAAAAGTAACAGGTCCAAACAAGATACACTTAAAATCCGTTGATAATTGCCTTAAAAAGGTGAAAAACTTTCCAGCGTATATTTTAACTGCATTTAGGACACCTAATGCGCCTGAGACAAGTTTTATTTTATTTAGACATTAGATCTTCAGTTTCTGTATATTTGCAACATTTTAAATAAAAGCTTAAATAAGGTTGAATAAGTTTAAGATTGATAAGAAGTGACACATCTTGCCTCTTAGTCCCTCTGAAATAAATCGCTGTTAGCGCATTCTGGGTATCTTGTTGCCCTATGACTTTCTCGCTCCTACACACCCCAATACAGCGTCTGTGTAGCCTCATACGCCGCTGTAAAAACCAACCACTGCGTGTCTTTAATTCCGGTTTTGAGATGCTGAGTTGTGGTGCTGATGTGAGCCGTTAAACTCAACAGAGAAGTCAGCTGCGCTCTAGTCATACAACATTTAGGTGTTTATTTTGTATTTTGTTTTACCCATGTTAAAAAAGCCAAACCGCTTTAGTAATTCTTCATAAATGGTGTGCTGTTATTGTAAAGTGGGATAGGTGTGATTTGTGTACAAGGTCAGCAGGGTAAATCTTGTTGAAATTGCAGACAGCCCCGCAGTGCGTGCTGCCCCGCTGCCCTGCCCGCGCACACTGCGCTGCGCGAGCCGTCTGTAACCTTGCAGCACGCGGCTGTGTGACCTTCTCGTGCCTCGCACAAAATAGGCTCTGTGGCTTTTTTTTTTTTTTAACAAACTACTCTCCTGAAACAAACCACCAAACAATTAAATACATCAAATATGATACTTTATCTGCTCTGCAGTCAAATTAAGGCATATAAAAGGTTCTTAAATAGAAATTGCACCTGCTGCTTTACAGGGTGCTGTAGGCTAAGGCAGTGGTTTTCAAAACGGTCCTGGAGTACCCCCTGCCCCGCCTCTTTGTTCCAACCAAGGTCTTAATTGCTTAATTGAATCCTTAATTGACCTAACAAAGCAATATACAATTCAATTAAGTAATTAAGACCTAGTTTGGAACAAAACCAGCAGGGCAGGGGGTACTCCAGGACTGGTTTGAAAACCCCTGGGCTAAGGCAACCAAGAAAGTCCTGTCTGAACACTGAACATAATTAACCCTCAATATGATCACAAGTTAGCCACAATATTCTATTGCAATTCATACCCATGCTTTTATAGTATGTTTTGCCAATTTACATTGATAATCATAGAAAATATAAGAATGAACATTTGCATTGTATTGAAAGCAGTTTTTGCTGCAGCTCTGCCCTCTGTCAATCTCCACTTAACATTCTCCTCTGTCTTGTGGTGAAGGTCAGAGCTGCTACACGGCAAGGCACTCTAACCCAAGAGCTCTCTGATTTCAATGTGGTCTACAGTGCAACCCTCAAAAAATTAAATAATGAGGAATCCAATTAGGCTCCATTGCTCTTCCTTCAGTCTCTCTGCACAGCAGGCTGTTTATACAGAAGAGTGAACTGCTTTGCAGCAGCTGGAAATGTGCCAAGTACACCGTGCATAATACAAATAAGGGAAAAAAAAAAAACTAACAGAAAAACAATTACTTGACATTGAGCTCTGAGCTTCTTTACGGTATAAACCCTCAATTAAGAAAAGGGAAACAAAGCAACCATGTCCTGCCTTTTAAATATATAGATTTTACAAACATAAAACTTTAAACTGAAATGCTCATAGAGAGCAGCTTCAGCCTGCTGCATTCTCGGGATGTAAGATGCACAGATGTAGCTACAGTGTGGGAAAAGCAACGCTGATGGTACTACTGATGGCTCTTCCAGTCAGTGGTCTGGCAGAACAGTGATGTTACCATGAAGGGTTGGGTTTGGCCTGTGTGGAGACAGGGGTGGATCTCCCCAGAGAGGAGCAGTAACTTTATTACAGTTTGTAACTCAATAGCCCCTTTCAAGTTAGTATTACTGAGAAAAAGAATACAAAAAATGGCAAATTTCACCATGGGAGCAAAGAAACAAAATAGTGACCCAGCAACACCACAAAAATTGAGAAAATCAATCCTGCTAATTCCCCCATCCATCTTGTCTTCTGTGCATCTGTCCCTCTGTCTGCACGGCGGCCAGGTCTCTGTGGAGATGGACATGAGCAAGCCGGACCTGGCGGTGGCGCTGCGCGATATCCGGGCGCAGTATGAGAACCTGTCTGCCAAGAACCAGCAGCTGGCTGAGGAGTGGTACAAGTCCAAGTTCGCCAGTGTGTCGGAGGCGGCGGTGCGCAACACCGATGCCATCAAGCAGACGAAGGAGGAGCTGAGCGAATACCGCCGGCAGGTGCAGGCACGCACCCTGGAGATCGACGCTCTGCGCAACCATAACGAGGCGCTGGAGCGGCAGCTGCAGGAGATGGAGGACCGCCACGCCGGGGAGACCAGGGAGCTGCAGGTGAGGGGTGGAGTGAACTGTACGACCCTACACAACACTGTGCCACACTGCACCACAATACACTGTGCCACACTACACTGCGCCACGTTGTTCCACCCTGCACTAAACGCACACTGCATAACACCATGCTGACAACACTGTCCACTGACCGTACATGGGCACATGTCTGAGCTCTGTTTCCCAGCACCGCCATGTTATGTGTTATAAGTGAATGTGATGTGATGCACTGTGAGCTGAGCCCCCGTGTCTGTTTCCGTGGTGGTCGTAGGACATGATCCAGCAGCTGGAGACGGCGCTGAGGAACACGAAGGGAGAGATGGCCCGTCACCTGCGAGAGTACCAGGACCTGCTAAATGTCAAGATGGCACTGGACATCGAGATCGCTGCCTACAGGTACGGCTGGCCTCTGGGTGAGACTGGCACTGTCCCGCCCCACACTGTGAGGGTCAAAACATTAAAGATATATATATATATATAAATTGGCAAGCAGTACAGTTGCTCATGTATAGTTCACCTCCTAGTCTTGCTATCTTGCTTTGGAAAACCCTGTTAAATAATGTATCGTTCTCTCTGCTCTCTCCCTCACACATTGCAGGAAGCTGTTGGAGGGTGAGGAGACCCGCCTGAGCACAGTAGGAGGCGCTCTCATGCATTCCGGCTATTCCGGCTTCTCGTCCGCCTCCCTCTACTCCAGGTCCTACGCCATGAGCTCCAGCGCCCCCTACAGGAGGGCCGAGGCCAAGCCTGAGGAGCCGGAAGAGGAAGAGGAGGATGAGGATGAGGCAGAGAATGGGGAGGAGGTAGAGGTGGAGGAAGGAGAGGGAGAAGATGAGGGAGGAGAGGATGAGGAGGAGGAGGAGGAGGAAGAGAAAGATAAGAAGGGGAAACCTGCCACCAAAACCAGCAAGAGCTAAACACCCATAAGCCCCCATTTTTCTCCACCCCCACCCACCCCAGAGTGGCATCGCTGATTCCACCCTGTTCCATACCGCCCCCCAACACATCATCCCCCAACCCACACCCACAGAAACCACCGCACTCAGAGTCACACCGTCTGAATCCAACATGAGCACGAACGCCAAGTTTAAAGGAAAACGTTGAAAAACACACAGTTCAAATTGCTATTGAAAAGGCTGATCGAATTGCGATTCACCACTGCGATACCATACTATGCCTTAAAACATGAATATATCCACACTGAACAACTCCAGTGCTTCTCTCACAATCGTGTGATGTGTCTTACTGTGAAACGTAGTGAATTGTAAAGTAGAATGTGCAGGGGATGAATCTAGGCCTAGTGCACATCGAGGCTTCTTCATAGGCCAGCAAAGACAGGCCTCTCCCGTGCAAATCACACATCATGTGTAGTACAACACAGTGCAAACAAAACCGCTAAAACCCATGCAGCTTGATGAGGAGAGGATCTGGCTCATGGTTTTGGTGCCTGACTGATGGTGTTATCCCACTGCCCCGGCACCAGCACAATGCGCTAAAGCACAGCCCTGCCCCCGCCTGACTCCGCAGAGCTCAGCGTCAGACGCCACCCACACACACGTGTCTCTCTGCGCGGAGTTCATTTTACATCACAAAGCACAGCGGTCAGTATCGGGCAGTGGAGGGAAGCAGAGAGTGGACGGGCCCCTGACCTGAGACCAGGGCGAGGTCTCAAGCAGAGATTTTGCTTGGGCGGGCCGTTGTCTGCCTGTCTGGTAGAGGAAAGGCAAACGCAGATCTGGATCACAACTGATTTTAACTGAACTGCAGTGAATCAACCTAGGTGCTATTCACCCCAACCCTCAGCCATGTCCACTTCTCGTTTCTTCAGGCCGGTCCAGCAGAGTGCAGAAGCCAAAATGAAAGACGTCAACAAACAAAGAAATGAAGTGAAAACTTTCCAAGAAACGTTGGAAAGAAACCAAACCAGAAAGTTTAAAGTGTTATGAATTAAGAAAAGAATGGGAATGGTCAGAAATCAGTGAGGATGAGAGATGGGCAGACAAGAGCAGACGCAAGCAAGCATGGCAATGGCGATAGTAAAGGTATGAGACAGACAGGGACTTCGTGAAAACAGCCTTTAAAGCATTAAGAGCCAGCCACAGATTACCACTTGTCTCGGACTCCCCAGTTTTATTTTAGGTTGGGTATTCCAAGACTAGTGTTAATGTCTCTCGCACACAAACACACATCTAAATATACGTCTGCTCTTCACTTCTGTCACTTGTCCAGAGAGGGAACACAGAAACCTACATCTTCGCACGGTTCCCCCCAACACAGCAAACAGCAAAAACATTCCAGAGAAAAAGCAGAATGCATCATGTTTATAAATATATAAATCAACGCCTCAGAAAAATCGTCACGTATCATGGAAACAGTAGAGCAGAAGTGATAACAGCTTCTTCCACAGGACCACCACACCCCAAAGGGCTGAGTGGAGAGCTGGTCCCCACGATGCAACAAGCTTTGCCGCAATCTACTGTACTGTAACTTTCAGCACCGCTGTTTGTTGAATATTTATCTATCCATCTACAGCTACATCTACTGAGCGAAGAACACCCCCCACACCAAACGCAGCCTCTCATCCCCTCGGTGCAGTTCAGCGGTGCAGTCCTCTCGGACGTGGCGCTGTCAGGAACAGGCCGGCGGTCTGCCTCGGGCCACCTGCGCCTGACAGAGCGACACTTTACAGTAGCTGCAGGGCAAGGCTGGTGAGGAATATATGGACTTATTGTTATATAACCAACGCCCCAAGCCAGCAGCACCAGTTCAGGTATAGGGTGCCCCTCCACCCTCACCTGCTCTGTGCTCTTACTGCAGGTGCTGTATTTCAAAGGGGCTGTGCGGTCCCATTGTCTTAGACAGGAAACTAATCGATGTATTTGTTTATTTTGTTGCTGTAGTCCTGGGCAGGAGTAGATTGAGACACTAGCAGGTGGAAGAGGCAGGGGGATATACCTGTACAGCCATCTGGCTCCGGTATGAGGAGGCTGCAGCAGAGCACTGGCCTGGCGTTTCTTGGCATTGTGCAGTTTAAGTGATTTATATGGCAATGAAACCGAGGCGGGTCAATGTGTCTGGTAACCAGGCAGAATCAGCATGATCCCAAATGAAATATTGAATACAGTGAACCACAATATATTAAATAAATAAATACACCAATTAACAAATACATTAATCAACAGTGATGCACGGCCTGATGATGCGAGCCTCATACAGATGGGTAACAGAGATTTGCTTACAGAGTGTAAAATGTGTTAATTGCCTTAAACATTAAGAATTAAAAAAAAAATAGGAGAAAAAAACAAAAAACTATCATCTTTCACTGCATATCACACCCGGCAAGAGAGGCTGAAGAGACTGTGGGACTCGACACGCTGTGCTTCCCACTGTGACGCTGTCTCTGCGGAGAGAGACTGCTGCTTCCTCACATACCCTGGAGTGACATTCTTCCCAATGCCAAATAAAGCCATTTATTAACCAAATCACTGACTTGTGTTTTTATTACTAGTGATATTACCTTTAATTATATATATATATATATATATATATATATATATATATATATTGTGTAACCTTTCATACCAGTAAGGGTTCCAGTGCTTTTCCATCACATTCTTGTCACAAGACGATTGGCTCTCTCTCTTCTTCAGACCCCCCCCACGGCTCCAGTATTGGTGTACAGAAAAAGGTCAGATGCGAACACAGCAGCTTCCCCGTCGAGCCAGCCTGCCACATAGCAGCATTTAACTCCAGGAACACGTGAGGGGTAGAACAAGGGTAAACAAGCTCCACACAAAATGTTTTATGCAGCAGCAAACCTACAGAGAAGATTGGGATTCTTCACAAGACCACATTTTTAGGATTGGTCCATCTCTTCCCTTCTCTCTCTCTCAGCTGTCTGCACCTGCCCTTCCCACACCACACACAGTGTCGATTAAACCACACTCGCTTCACTTTGTAACCACCAACCCCCTGAAATGGCAACCAAGGGTCAGTCAGCAGGTGGAGCGGGGAACAGGCTGTGAGCAGGTAAAGAGATGGGATTCTTGTTCTGGTTTCGGTCCAGTATACATCAGGCTTGATTGGTACCGAAGCTTTTAAGGGGGAAACACAGGGGTGACTAATGCGCCCTGTGTGTGTGTGTGTGTGTGTGTTTGTGTGACTTTTAAAATGTCAGCAGCCCCTGTACATGGCAGACAACCTGTCGACCAGCCTGAGGCAGCAGCTATAGAGTTGTTAAGATGATAACAAAAAAAAAAATGAAAATAGAGAGACGAAATTGTGATGTCTGGAAAATGAAGAAAAGAAAAAAAGAGCCAAAGCAATTTAGGTCGGTGATAAATGGAAAGCAATTCCACAGGGCTGCCAAAGTGTTTTTTTTTTCTCCTTTATTTTTCTTTCGTATGAAATAATCACCCCAGCTCACTGGAGCAGAGAGAAGTGCTTCTTTACGGAGATGGATGCCAGATAATCTGCAACAGAAACGTGTCCAGGGTGAAGACATCCTTTCTGGAGGACGGGATTTAGCACTGACTGATGTGTTACCGGAGGAAACACGATCATTCTGGCCTGTTTATCAATAACCCACGGCAGTGCGAGACAGAAGAGAGTGACAGCCAACAGCAAAGGAGACGTACACCCCAGATAACCTCTGTCCGGTAATTACCAACCACAAATTACACTCCTGGGGCTGTTATGTTTGTCCCACCCAAAACCAAAAAGGACGTGTTAACACTGAAGACCCTTAATGATGTATTGTACTGCAGTGCTGTCAATGGGCTGCATTCCACTCACATAGGACACGTTCATCCACAACCCCAAACAAATAAATTAAAACAAATAAAGCTTTTTACATTTATTTGCAGATCTGCACGGTTCTTCCTTTTCTTCTCAAGGCATTACAAAAAATAAAACATTGGGGAAAGCAGCAGAGACGGCTACACTTACATCCCACATCAACACAACAGCAGAGCTAGACTGTCATTATCCTGACTGGCCTGCTGTTATTAATACGATTCTTGAGGGGAAGTTAATTACAAGGGTACCGGAGGGGCGGGAGTGGGAGGCAGCAGTGGTGCGGGTTTGCTGTGGCCGAGTATGGATGCACCGTTTTATTAGCGTGCGTCTCAGAGGACAGCGGCTCACAGCCCAATTATGCACGGCTTTCCAGGAAGCAGAAGCTGCTGACTGATCATCTCCAAGACTGAGCTGCTTCAAGGTCGCCTCGCTGCAGACATCCCTCTCGTCTCTACAGCATATGTTGCCCTCACACACACACACACACTGCACCTAGTGCATTGTGGGGTGTTCTCTGATTGTCATTGTTTAGATGGCAGGACAATATGTTACTTATTACTTACAATATGCACTTCCTTCCCTTTTTCTTTTAAATGGATTTAGACATTTATAACTGTTCCTTTCTGAATGAGAGGCCTTGAAAACAGTGCGTAATTCCTAGAAGCTATCAGTACAATATCATACACCTACATGTGGCTGGTTTAGTCTGTTTCTCTTAGAACTCTCCTGTCTTTTTGCTTTCCAGAATCCAGAAAACCTATTTGTTTTTTCCCTTTTCTGTGTGATGGCAGCTGGTTGCGAGCGAGGCACAGCGCAGTGTTCAGTAAGTGCTCTCTGCTCCCATCGCCCTCCCCCAGCCCGCCACCTTTCACCTTACAAACCCCATCATGTCATTTAAAGTCATTGCCTGTCAATAGTGACATTCTTTGATTAATCTCTTTTGGTTATATTTCCTTTGAGAAATCTGTACCCTTCCCCTCAATTGTACATACATATTTAGATTGACTGAACAGCTTTAATGACACGCATCATGTTGCTGGAGGTAATGAAGCCGTACTAATGTATGGCACAACTGTAATGGCTGGCAATTAACGAAAAACCCATTTTGAAAATTAATAACACTGCAATCATGGATCCGGGGGCGGGGGTGGGGGTCGTGTACACAGGGGATGATCTTTAAAGTGCAGTGCAGGGCTTTTACTTTTGAGTGTCAGGCCGGCGTTTCCAGACACACAGATGAACAACACTGTGGCAACACAAAATACGCTTCTTTTGCACATAGAAATAACCAGAAAGGAAGTTTTAAAAGGGTGGTTTCTGCTCTCATCTCCAGCTCACTGTCGTCGTCCCCCCCCCCGCAGTAGTGGATACAATATGCTTGACACCGACAGGGATCTTGGATTACTATGCTGTGTAAGAACGGCGCTGCAGTGCTGTTTTGATGAAGCATTTTTAATTAGACAGTTCATGCATATTGTTAGTGTGTGCGCGTTGGGGGGGGGAGAGACAGAGAGGGAGAGAAAAGGATAATGATGCAGAGACACTGAGGCCATCATGAGTCTAGTGAGAAACCCAGCAGTGCTCATCTAGGTGATGATGTCACTGTGCTGTACGCCCCCAGTGTAGGTGGAGTGTGTGATGTCACTGTGCCCCCTCTATTCCCTAGATCTGTGTCCCTCATTGCCCCATCTTTCCTGGTTCAATATAGAACATAAGAACATAAGAAAGTTTACAAACGAGAGGAGGTCATTCGACCCATCGTGCTCGTTTGGTGTCCATTAATATCTAAGTGATCCAAGGATCCTATCCAGTCTATTTTTAAATGTTCCCAAACTTTCATCTTCTACCACATCGCTGGGGAGTTTGTTCCAGATTGTGATGCCTCTCTGTGTGAAGTGTCTCCTGTTTTCTGTCTTGCCTACTGCTGGGTTCCTCTCTTGCTCTCCTCTGAACTGCCTCTAGAGCAGCGATATCTTTCTTGAAGTGTGGAGCCCAGAACTGTACACAGTATCCAGCTCTAACTAGTGCATTGTACAGTCTAAACATGACTGCCCTTGTTTTAATTTTGACTGCTTCACCTGTAACCACACCACCAAAAAAAACACAGAACAGATTTCTTACTCTGTGAGGTCTATGCAGGCCATACAGACCATCACATACTAACTGAAGTTTGGGAGTGTTCAGCCACTTTTCGGTGGAGCTGTGTATTGACTTCAGCGTGTTGGGGTGTTTTGGGTAACACTCCTTAAACAGGGACACTTTAACAGGGAAAACCTTAAGGTCTACATCAAATCCAAGCCTTTGACCTTCCTGCGAACCACAAGTTACAAACTTGTACCCCGCCACGCTGTTGCACATGGAACAAGTGCCTTGTTACGATAAATTAATCAGTGACTGGGAAAAGGATTGTAAATTGTGGTTCTGGTGTTGTACTGATACAAGCGATCCGATCTATTCCACTGGGTTCTAGAGCTCCACTTCATCCATCACCAAGTTCAACTATATAGTTATTCCAGACCTTCCCCCATTTTCCTGTGACTGCGTTTCAAATCTATGTTTCCATGTATGCCCCTGTGTTTTTCTCAGTGTGTTCAGTTTGTGAGGCATACTGGTACTTGCAGTCACTCAGAAAGACATGCATCCCCGTTGCAACCTCTGCAATTTGACAGTGTGTCAACCCCACCCTGCTCTTCCCTCCCTTTAACCTGGTCCCCTTTCCTCTCCCCTTTCCCCTTCCTGCTGTTTTTTTTAACTTTCTTTAATCTCCAATCCTTCCACCATTAACCCTGCCCCCCCCCCTCCCTCCCTCCCTCTCCTCCTCCCTCTTTCTCCTTCTCCATCTCTTTTTTAAAATGTCCTGTTTCCTCCCTCGCAACCCTTTCCGCCCTTCCCCATCATTTGTTCTTTTGCAATTCTCCCTGCGATCTCTCCTCTCCTCTCCTCTCCTCTCTCCCTTCCCCTCCCTCACGGTCTATCTGGCACCTCCCTCACCTCCTGCTATATATAGACCCCTGCATTGCAGATATCCCATAGACCTGCAGTTGTTTCAAAGCCACTATATTACAGCCCTGAGCTGGTCCAACAGGCAGGAGAGACTCAGACAAGAGGATTTCAACCCCCCTGTCTAAACACTAAACTGTACCTTGTGCATGTTACTGCATTACAAGCCTGACACCCCCCCAACCCACACATACACACACACACACCACTACCACCACCACCACCAATTAATTAATATTACTTCACATATTTTTTTCATTCAATTAAACAAATCAGGGACATGGAAATTTAAAACATAAAAAAGGTTTGTGTAACTTTGGCTCTATGTGATTTTTTTATGGTTCCTGGCTTGTAAATACAGCAGCGTTTTGTTTTGTTTTTTGTGTGGGGGGGGGGTGGTTCTTGAAAGGCTTAGATAAAGGCAGGAGCCAATACAAGGACAACAACAACAATATTACAGAGTACAGTAACTTCCAGGAGTGCTTGGACATCATTTTGGTTTCCCCCTCTTTTCTAAAACCTATTTGCTTCCATTTAAAGAAATATTCACATGCATAATTTAATAAAACCAAAAACATCACAGACAGCCAAGGCAGCTTAACTTAATCAAATCTGCAGTGCTGTCTGGAGTTTTTACCTTCAATATGAGCACATTGTAGTTCACATCCCTGGCCTCACGTATACGGTATTCCTGTATACAGTAAATAAATAAAGACAGGATTTTTAAGTGATCTAATGATGGCTGATTATGCTGATGGGATTCAGTTAGCCTGGCGATTTGTGTTTTTTTATTTGCAGTGGAGCAGATTATTTTGGTTCACAGCATGTATTCTGATACACTGCACCTGCCAAGTGTGATAATCAGCCAGTCTTTACAAAAGCATTCTGTTGCTTTAAAAAAAAAAACCTTCATCAGCCAAGAATCAACAAATAAATAAACACTCTCACTTGCTGAGAACCTGCTTCCCAGAATCCCAGAGAAGCGTTACCTTCTCTGAACTCAAACTCAGTGGGCAGGCCATGAAGCATTTATACTGTTTGTCTCTCACGACATGGGGACGGTATTAAACAACACTTTCTGGTTCTTTGCAAGATGCTCAAACCTAATTAAAAAAAGATTAAGGAAATAAACAAAGTCCAAAGTCTTCATCAGTAAGATTAGGAAATTTAGAGCAACGTTAAACCAGTGATGTGTGCAGCTGCGTATCGACTTCTCTAATGTTTTTCCCCCCTTCTTTTTTTAGGTTGCATTAGAAAAAAAGTCACTGTGCTTTCTCGCATTATTCTGTGTATGTTTTATTCATGGTCCAGGCTGCAGCCTCTCTCTCTCTATATATATATATTTTTTTTTTTGCTGTAAGTATAATTGAGAGCGAGCCCCAGAGGGGTGATTTTGTCACACACAGATGGCCCGGTGGTGTATCTGCATTACCAGGGCGTCTGCAAAAGCTAAAACTCAAATCTAATAGGCTAGAGTCCCTAGCATGATGCAGGCTATAGAAAGCTGGTACCCTTCTGCACAAGACTAACAGGCCTTTTCTAAAAATCCAATTCCAATTCCAATTAACGCCATTTTGAAGGCAGGCAATAAAGATTCCGGAACCCAATTTGGAATCAATCAAACTGCCTTTAAATAAAGAACTTCCATAAGAAAAGAACAAGTTAGTTTTTATATATATATATATATATACACTCACCTAAAGGATTATTAGGAACACCATACTAATACTGTGTTTGACCCCCTTTCGCCTTCAGAACTGCCTTAATTCTACGTGGCATTGATTCAACAAGGTGCTGAAAGCATTCTTTAGAAATGTTGGCCCATATTGATAGGATAGCATCTTGCAGTTGATGGAGATTTGTGGGATGCACATACAGGGCACGAAGCTCCCGTTCCACCACATCCCAAAGATGCTCTATTGGGTTGAGATCTGGTGACTGTGGGGGCCAGTTTAGTACAGTGAACTCATTGTCATGTTCAAGAAACCAATTTGAAATGATTCGACCTTTGTGACATGGTGCATTATCCTGCTGGAAGTAGCCATCAGAGGATGGGTACATGGTGGTCATAAAGGGATGGACATGGTCAGAAACAATGCTCAGGTAGGCCGTGGCATTTAAACGATGCCCAATTGGCACTAAGGGGCCTAAAGTGTGCCAAGAAAACATCCCCCACACCATTACACCACCACCACCAGCCTGCACAGTGGTAACAAGGCATGATGGATCCATGTTCTCATTCTGTTTACGCCAAATTCTGACTCTACCATCTGAATGTCTCAACAGAAATCGAGACTCATCAGACCAAGCAACATTTTTCCAGTCTTCAACTGTCCAATTTTGGTGAGCTTGTGCAAATTGTAGCCTCTTTTTCCTATTTGTAGTGGAGATGAGTGGTACCCGGTGGGGTCTTCTGCTGTTGTAGCCCATCCGCCTCAAGGTTGTACGTGTTGTGGCTTCACAAATGCTTTGCTGCATACCTCGGTTGTAACAAGTGGTTATTTCAGTCAAAGTTGCTCTTCTATCAGCTTGAATCAGTCGGCCCATTCTCCTCTGACCTCTAGCATCAACAAGGCATTTTCGCCCACAGGACTGCCGCATACTGGATGTTTTTCCCTTTTCACACCATTCTTTGTAAACCCTAGAAATGGTTGTGCGTGAAAATCCCAGTAACCGAGCAGATTGTGAAATACTCAGACCGGCCCGTCTGGCACCAACAACCATGCCACACTCAAAATTGCTTAAATCACCTTTCTTTCCCATTCAGACATTCAGTTTGGAGTTCAGGAGATTGTCTTGACCAGGACCACACCCCTAAATGCATTGAAGCAACTGCCATGTGATTGGTTGGTTAGATAATTGCATTAATGAGAAATTGAACAGGTGTTCCTAATAATCCTTTAGGTGAGTGTATATATATATATATATATATATATATATATATATATATATATATATATATATATATATAGGCTTTTATAAGCAAGGGTAAACTACATATAGTGGTAAGGGTGAAAGCAGGAATGGCCTTAAGGTCACACTCAGGTTCATATTTTGACTAAAGAAACATTTTTAATTAGATTTAATTTCACAAATTAAATTAGGATTACATTTTGGCTAGCGTTAGGGTTAGAATCCCTTGTAAACATAGGCTTTCATTAAGGTTGGGATTACTTTTCTACTGACTCAACTGAATCAGGTTTAGATATGTACAGTATACGTAATTAATTGGGGATGTTGGATGTTTTAAAAAACTATAAAGGAAAATACACTTAACAATGTAAATAAACTAATAATTCACAGGCTCTTATAAAAGTTTCAGATGGCTAGTCATACGTCAGCTCTCTTCACAAGAATCTTACTATAAAATATAGGCCTACATTATTTTGTGAAGTACTCTGCATTTTCTGCCTTCTTTGTAATATTCAACTTTAAGAATATATATATTTTGATCACACCCTTTGATAATGAATGGGAATGGGAAATTCCAAATATAAAAAGAAACTGTAAGCATTTGTGGAAACATTGATTAAAGTGTGGAAGGCCAGTACGTGTGTATTGCTAATACTGATCTGCATGATCTTACTGTGTTTTGTTAAACTGCACTGTACCAGCACGGTGTCCAGTCTAGCTCTCGGCCACGATTGTGGTGGCAGCCGAACAAGGAAGTCTAGGTTTTGGTAAACGTTTGCTGCTACCTGGTGTCACTTAATGGTATTGCACTCCTGGTTTTAAAATTAAACTTTCAGATTAGTCTATAAAGTTGGTTTCCTGCACATATAAATGTATGCATATGCAATTCATTTTCAAATTAAATCATATAAATTATGATGATAATGCATGTTCACTATATTTTAAAACTATGCATCATATGATTATATCATTGCTGTCTGATTTTAAAAATAATATTACATTCCCTTCTTCAAGTTATTATTATTATTATTATTATTATTATTATTATTATTATTATTATTATTATTATATACAATCATTACTTCTGTTGGGTATCAGTGTAAAGTAAAAACTAAAAATGTGCATTTGCAGATTTGAGTGCAAATGTTAAAAGCTTTTTTGACAGATGTTAAATTAATAAATATAATTACTCAACACTAATACAATGTACAATATTTGGTAGCAATTGCTAGTAATGTAAAATGTAAGAAAACCTATTAACTATGTTCAGTAAACAAAAAATCTTGATATTGTTTAATTTAATCAGTGAAGTTAGCTCCATAAGTAAGTTTAATTAGCATATTAGCTGATAAGCAATTCAGTTACTTGGTTTAAGCAATCCTGATAGAACAAGTAAATCCAAGTACTAAAGTATTAAATTGTGCTATTTTGTTGTGTTTTTAGAGACAGATACATCTACAAAAAGATGGTGTCTCAACAGCCTCTGCATTATCAGATTTTCCTGGTCGCCTTTTAAATGGTAAGGAGGAGACTGTTCAAAAGCAAATACCTTTCAATAAATAAACTCAAACTTTTTGTCTATTTTTTTTATTTTTTTTATGCAGCATCACATTTTACACAGTGAAAACAAAAAACACACTAGGCTAATAATTCATCTAAGTTAATGCCTGGTTTACACCATTGGTGCTCATGTCAAGAGTTTATTCACTTTATTGCAGATTTAGCTATGTTTAGAGGTCAGACGTCTGACACATCGACTCCAGGAATGAAGATGAGTGGTCAGCCTGTACATAGCTATATGGACATGATAATCAGTTGAAAGCAAGATATTTAAAGATCAATGGCCACCATTACCCTTGCACAAAGGGTTAAGAAAAACGGGCGTGGCCGGATTGTGTGAGAGGATATGACGTATGTAATTATCCAATACGTTCTAGCGTTACGTGTCATGGAAACGTCACAATCGTCTCTCCAGCGGAAAACAAGTGCATAGACTCAGGAGCCGGTGGATGAGGAAGGTGTATATGTAAATCCGACCAAAAATGAAGTGAGTTTTTCCTTTATTGATGTGTCAATGTGTTGCTTCATGTGTGACTGAATGTGTATCTGATGTGTTTTGTTCTTACGTTGTCTTAGGACGATATCGGCGATGCCGGCCTGTCCGCCGTGGCGCTGTTCCAGTGCTCGCGGTGCCGGGGCTCCGTGCAGCCCCCGATCAAGCAGTGCCGCGGCGGGCATCTGATGTGCAAGAGCTGCCGGTCGTACCAGAAATTCTGTCCGAGCTGTTCCGGCTGTCACAGGATCAATGTCAGAAACTTAGCCATGGACAAAGTGGCCTTGATTCTTCGCTTTACCTACGACAGGGTGAGTATTTAGATCATCCATACAAAAATATCCTTATTTGAAAACTGTATTTTTTGTTTTCCTTGATTCCTATGAAAATGCTGCGTTACTTTTGTTCAATGTATTGGATTTGTTCTCCGCTTCTTCCTTAATTAATGATTGCCTGTGTGTTTCCTTCCCTTGTATTAGTACTGTGGCGTTTCAGCCGCCGATGCCCTGTCGGCCAAAGCGGAAGACGTGATTGAGCTGTTCCAGTGTCCGGTGTGTTTCGACTTCGTGCTGCCGCAGATCCGGCAATGCAAGTCCGGGCACCTGATCTGCGGACGGTGTCGGCCGAAGCTGCGGCGCTGCCCGGTGTGCCTGCGCTCTCTGAGGGCCGGGGTCAGGAACGTGGCCATGGAGACGGTGGCTGAGACCCTTCCCGTCCCCTGCGAGGTGAGTGTGGCCCCGGCCTGGCATCCCGTCCTGATCGCTTGTAGAACTGGTCAGATTTAGACAAACTTACATTTATTAAGGCCTTTAGTCATTTGAAAGCTCATCCTTACAGTGGTGGTGTTTGGTGTATGTACCTGCCAGTCTCCATCTATTTATCTTTCAGTTGATCTGTTTATCTATATTGGTTAAGTGAACCGGCATTGACTAGCTGTTGTACGATTGGCTTACTCTGAAATCCTGTGGACTAGTTGGGTTCCCAGGGCTCGGAGGTGTGATGTAGTGGAAAAAAAAAAAAATCTCTATTATTGGCAAGTTGGCAATCTGCAGAAAGCTTGTGGGTTTGCGATTGACCAGTACAGCAGTGAATTAAGTTAGGTTCATCTTCTGTTGCCCAGATCACTCACTGAGTTAGGGTGTAATGTGTGCTCCTTGAGTCATTTAAAGCAGTGGTTCCCATCCCTGGTCCTGGAAGCCCCCCAAACCTGCTTGGTTTTTGTTCCAACAGAGCTCTCAATGACTTAATTGAACTAATAAAATTAGAGCTAGTGAAGATTTTAACCAGTAGGGGTTTTAGGTTCAATATACACTCACCTAAAGGATTATTAGGAACACCTGTTCAATTTCTCATTAATGCAATTATCTAACCAACCAATCACATGGCAGTTGCTTCAATGCATTTAGGGGTGTGGTCCTGGTCAAGACAATCTCCTGAACTCCAAATTGAATGTCTGAATGGGAAAGAAAGGTGATTTATGCAATTTTGAGCGTGGCATGGTTGTTGGTGCCAGACGGGCCGGTCTGAGTATTTCACAATCTGCTCAGTTACTGGGATTTTCACGCACAACCATTTCTAGGGTTTACAAAGAATGGTGTGAAAAGGGAAAAACATCCAGTATGCGGCAGTCCTGTGGGCGAAAATGCCTTGTTGATGCTAGAGGTCAGAGGAGAATGGGCCGACTGATTCAAGCTGATAGAAGAGCAACTTTGACTGAAATAACCACTCGTTACAACCGAGGTATGCAGCAAAGCATTTGTGAAGCCACAACACGTACAACCTTGAGGCGGATGGGCTACAACAGCAGAAGACCCCACCGGGTACCACTCATCTCCACTACAAATAGGAAAAAGAGGCTACAATTTGCACAAGCTCACCAAAATTGGACAGTTGAAGACTGGAAAAATGTTGCCTGGTCTGATGAGTCTCGATTTCTGTTGAGACATTCAGATGGTAGAGTCAGAATTTGGCGTAAACAGAATGAGAACATGGATCCATCATGCCTTGTTACCACTGTGCAGGCTGGTGGTGGTGGTGTAATGGTGTGGGGATGTTTTCTTGGCACACTTTAGGCCCCTTAGTGCCAATTGGGCATCGTTTAAATGCCACGGCCTACCTGAGCATTGTTTCTGACCATGTCCATCCCTTTATGACCACCATGTACCCATCCTCTGATGGCTACTTCCAGCAGGATAATGCACCATGTCACAAAGGTCGAATCATTTCAAATTGGTTTCTTGAACATGACAATGAGTTCACTGTACTAAACTGGCCCCCACAGTCACCAGATCTCAACCCAATAGAGAATCTTTGGGATGTGGTGGAACGGGAGCTTCGTGCCCTGGATGTGCATCCCACAAATCTCCATCAACTGCAAGATGCTATCCTATCAATATGGGCCAACATTTCTAAAGAATGCTTTCAGCACCTTGTTGAATCAATGCCACGTAGAATTAAGGCAGTTCTGAAGGCGAAAGGGGGTCAAACACAGTATTAGTATGGTGTTCCTAATAATCCTTTAGGTGAGTGTAGAACTGTATAAATAACTTATTAAAGAACCAAGTTTTTTATTACACAATTGAAAAAGTCAAATCTAACCAGATTTATGCTTCGATTAAGGTTCAATTAAGCAATTAAGAGCTCAGTTTTAAATTGAAGGTTAAAAACACCCATCTAAGAGAAAAGGTCTCTAGTGGGGTTTTGACATTCAACAGCTGATGGTAAGAAAGTTGTAATCCTCAACGTGAGCTGTGTTGGTACATTTTCTGTCTTAGTCTTAGACATCAATTTCTTTCATAATTATTTGATTTATTTGATTTGTTTTTTCCTTATGTTGTATTAGTACTGATAAGCAGATAAAGCTCCCATGTGAGCTGTGATGAATACAAGCCACCTTTTTAAGGAATTGTAGCTTTAAAGCAGCTTCACAGCTTTTGTCTGGAAGGATACATGAGAGTTTTGCATTTGACCTTACAGGAAGGTCAAAGGTCATGAGAAGTGGTATTTTCAGATTGATCATACATGGTTGCCTATATAAGTATGAGTGCACTATGTAAGGAGTTATGAGTCAGTTCTCACTTTGACCTGAATGAAAGGTCAAAGGTCACGGTGGAGGACATTTTTGAAAAGACCTTATGAGTTCCTATCTGAGTTCTGTAGCAATTGGTAGTCTATCTACACTCTTTAGGCAATATGAACTATTTTAAGCATTGATTGACCTTAAAGGGGAGGTCAAAGGTCAAGATTAAGGTTGCATGTACTATTTTCACAGTAAATCTATGATTTTTATTACAAATCTGAGGTCAGGTTGCAGCTTTGTGTTTTACAACTCGGATAATAACATGCGTGCCTCGAGGTGCACCTATTGCACTTTTAAATTTGCATTTTTTAATGCTTGAAAAATAGAACTAGATGCATCACAATGTCAGTACCTATTATATGCACGTTGTTGAGTTTTGCACCATGTATTCGCTATTTGAGGTTCATTTTCTCAGGTGAAACCCGAGGTCCGTACCGCAGATCTTTGTGTTAATATGTACTAAACCACTCGCAGGTGAATCCAGAGTGGGACTCGGCCTGGAGGCAATTCCATACAAAGGACCCCAAAAAGCCATTCCTGCAATGGGTCAAAGAGGCGCTGAGGTGTCCCTGCAAAAAGAACAACCACGAAGAGGTACATTGTACTCACTCCCTCTCTCGTAAGTAAGGTGCTTTATTGTCAGGATTAACAGATATCCAGTTTTGCACAAGCAATTAAACATTACACATATGTGTGGAAAAATAAATAAAATTACTTATAAAATCAGTCTTATAAACTATACTACAGGACAAAACTAAAAAGCACAATATTAATAAAATCTTAATATACATGAAGATTGACTTTTAAATTATTTTTAGTCAAATAATATAAACTAAAAGAAAATGTATCAGAATAATAATAGTCTACAATGAACATATTTCCTTTCCCAGACTGTGCTGTGGATTATTATCCTTTCACTCAGCTTTATACGAATGGATTAGTGTGCTTTACTGAAAGCATGGGCTGCTTTAGTTCAGTTCGATTGCATCTAATGTCAAGATGTACACTTTGATATGCCATGGGAAGACAGAAGACACACACAGAACTGATTTCTGTATGTTATTGCATTGGTGTATTAGTTTGGCTGTTGATGCTGCAGCCCTGTGTTTAGCTCCTCCGCCTGAGTGTCACACAGCCACACAGGATGCATGATGACATCAGCAGTGGAGCTCTGTCTGTCTGTGGTGTTTGTACTGAGACTCTGACCTGATCTGCCCTGTCTGCACACAGAACCTGCCCACACAACCAGGACCTGCAGGCCAGGCCAGAGCAGAGCAGAGGGGCATCTCCCATCAGGTATTGCTGGGGCAAGGGATGGAAGGGACTGGTTAGCAGGGGGAGGGAGGACAGAAACCATGATTCATGATCTTCCCTCTGTTTCAGGGGCCAGGGGGGCAGCGACCTCCATGTGGAATCACGTCTGTAACTTTTGCTGCTGTCTGTGCTGTGTGATATCCATGACGAGGGAGCTGGATTCGTACTACCAGACTGTACAGGATGAACTGGAGCCCACTTGGGTGTCAAATTCAGCTACGCTGTTGGAATTGCTCTTCACCATTCCCTTGACGCGCTGATGTTATACCAGATATAAATCATGTGGGGCTGACTGGGACTCTGCACTGTAACCATATGTAAGTGAATGTGAAGGCTGTGTAGATATTTTAGAAACCAAACCTCTCCAATTTGTTCCAAACTGAGTCAAAGCTAAATCAAAGCTGTTTTAGTAGGTTCACACGTATTTAAACAAATTAACTGAAACATATATGCAGAAAGAAAGAAACTTTTAAGAAGACAAAACGTTTGAGAGAATTTTAAAGAGCTGAATAACTGTCCTGTTCTGTATTGTGTGTTTAAGTATAGCTTTTAGGAAATTGATCTTTTATTTATATCGAGGGCTTTCCAATATCTAATCTTAGAGAAGAACGATGCTGTGTTAATATTTTAAAAAAATATTTATATTATTATTACAATTCAGGGGGGAGAGGGGGACAGAAAACTTGATTCATGATTCTCTCTCTGTTTCAGGGGCTGGGGAGACAGCGGCCCAGGCCACAACTATGAGGTGCCGTTTGGGAGAGAATTCTCTCCATTGTACATACAGTATACGTGTATGAGTTCACTCCACGAGACGCACGCTGTGAGGTCACTCCACGAGACGCACGCTGTGAGGTCACTCCGGTAGACGCACGCTGTGAGGTCACTCCGGTAGACGCACGCTGTGAGGTCACTCCGCGAGACGCACGCTGTGAGGTCACTCCGCGAGACGCGCGCTGTGAGGTCACTCCGCGAGACGCGCGCTGTGAGTTCACTCCGCGAGACGCGCGCTGTGAGTTCACTCCGCGAGACGCGCGCTGTGAGTTCACTCCGCGAGACGCGCGCTGTGAGTTCACTCCGGTAGACGCGCGCTGTGAGTTCACTCCGGTAGACGCGCGCTGTGAGTTCACTCCGGTAGACGCGCGCTGTGAGGTCACTCCGCGAGACGCGCGCTGTGAGTTCACTCCGGTAGACGCGCGCTGTGAGGTCACTCCGGTAGACGCGCGCTGTGAGGTCACTCCGCGAGACGCACGCTGTGAGGTCACTCCGCGAGACGCACGCTGTGAGGTCACTCCGCGAGACGCACGCTGTGAGGTCACTCCGCGAGACGCACGCTGTGAGTTCACTCCGCGAGACGCACGCTGTGAGGTCACACTCAGATCCTTCCCTATACATTGTTGTCTGGCAATACATCCCACTAGAATTAGCTCTTTTGGAGGAGAACAGCTGAAAAGAAAAGTCACAAAAATAATTTAAAACAAACATTTTATCGAAATATTATTTTATTTGAGGGACGACGTGTAGAGTACAGCAGAGTGCAAACTGTGCAAGCTTGTTCTCCAAAGAGGAATCCGGCTCTTTGTTTTAATCTTCTTCAGTCTTCTCGCTTCTGCCAGCAGTCAGATTAAAACAAAGAGCCGGATTCCTCTTTGGAGAACAAGCTTGCACAGTTTGCACTCTGCTGTACTCTACACGTCGTCCCTCAAATAAAATAATCATGTAAGATGATAGTGACAGATCTGGGTTGTGAACCAACCGATGTTTTTTTTTTTTGAAAAATAGGGTGATGGGGTATTTCGATAAAATGTTTGTTTTAAATTATTTTTGTGACTTTTCTGATTTTCTCCATTCACTTCCAGCAAAGCAGCTCCAGAGTTACCACCTGTGTGATGTCATGGCATATTTCACGATCGCTGATTTCTGTTGCATAGAATGAGCTGGACATGGAACACTCACTGCACAGAATATGTTTCTACTAATAGAATAACCTGTGAATTTAGAAACTGGAATTTCGGTGGAGATCCCCTTTAAGCCCTGCATATAATCAATTTGAATGTGAATTTTAAATGTTGAGGAGCATAATATGGCTTACTGTACTGAAAACCAACCTGTTTGCATCCAAACATCATAAATGACAAGACAGACACCCATGACAAAAAACTTGATGCTTTTAATATTTCTTAAAACATAAGTATCTTGTGAAGCATTATGGTAGTTAAGTGTAAATTGCACTTAATGTGGGGAAAATGCTCAACATGGCTTTACTGCACTTATAATGTAACCACGTATACCGATCAGCCATAACATTATGACCACCTGCCTAATATTGTGTTGGTCCCCATTTGGCTGCCAAAACAGCCCTGACCCGTCGAGGCATGGACTCCACTAGACCTCTGAAGGTGTGCTGTGGTATCTGGCACCAAGACGTTAGCAGCAGATCCTTTAAGTCCTGTAAGTTGCGAGGTGGGGCCTCCATGGATTGGACTTGTTTGTCCAGCACATCCCACAGATTCTCGATTGGATTGAGATCTGGGGAATTTGGAGGCCAAGTCAACACCTTGAACTCGTGATTCATCAGACCAGGCCACCTTCTTCCATTGCTCCGTGGTCCAGTTCTGATGCTCACGAGTCCATTGTAGGTGCTTTCGGCAGTGGACAGGGGTCAGCATGGGCACCCTGACTGGTCTGCGGCTACGCAGCCCCATACGCAACAAACTGCAATGCACTGTGTGTTCTGACACCTTTCTTTCAGAACCAGCATTAACGTGAGCTACAGTAGCTCGTCTGTTGGATTGGACCACACGGGCCAGCCTTTGCTCCCCACGTGCATTAGTGAGCCTTGGCCGCCCATGACCCTGTCGCCGGTTCACCGCTTTTCCTTCCTTGGACCACTTTTGATAGGTACTGAGCACTGCAGACTGGGAACACCCAACAAGAGCTGCAGTTTTGGAGATGCTCTGACCCAGTCGTCTAGCCATCACAATTTGGCCCTTGTCAAAGTCGCTCAGATCGTTATGCTGCCCATTTTTCCTGCTTCTAATACATCAACTTTGAGGTCAAAATGTTCACTTGCTGCCTAATATATCCCACCCAATGACAGGTGCCATGATAAGGAGATTAGCAGTGTTATTCACGTCACCTGTCAGTGGTCATAATGTTATGGCAGATCAGTGTACATCCAAAATATACAACAGTCACCGGTCCCATATACAAAATATTGGATATCTACATAAATACGACTGTTATACTTATTATAACCAATTGCGGTTAATGTTAATGGGGCTTAACATGATGATACTTATGTTTTTAATATTGCTTGAAATGCTATTCTTGAAAGTACTGGTCTGATAGGTGTCTGTCTTTTAATTTTTAAAGTTTTAATATAAATAATGTTTAAAGTACATTCATTAAACACCTACCCATCCTTTATTCATAGGATTAGGAATTGGCTATCTGTAAATGTACAAACCCTGAAAATGAATGGGTATATTAAAGCACATTAAGCAATGTTAAGCTTTTTCCGTATTAAGTGTGTAGACCTGCCCGTAAACGTATTTTTAACCAACTGTTTTTAATTTGCATTTCAAAGGTGTTTTATGAAGGAGGTGCAGATGTTGCGGGTGTGGCAGTTGTATTTAGTCTGAAATCTTGGCGGTTCTAGTGGAACATGATTACATTTTCTACTGTATTGGACTACACCCCATCTCCCCCCCCCTCCCCCCCCACGGTTATTGGTTATTTCTTATATAGCGCAACATTATTGTAATTTTCCATAAACCTGTCACGGAAGACAGCTGTTCTCTTCCAAAAGAGCTAATTCTAGTGGGACATCTTCCCAGACAATAATTCAAATGGATTTTTAAAGAAATAAATCTCTGCCCTGGCTACACCTGATGCTATATCTTAAAAGTGGCATATGTGTGAACAAATGGGTGTGGACCTGACACTGATGACCATTCTCACTGTGTGCGGTAGTATCTCAGGATAGTGTGTGAGCAGAAATCTCATCGTACGCGTCTCACTATATAGTGTGTGCACCACGGAGTGAATTCCCTAATGGCGCCTCATACACAACACCCTCCACGTGCGATCATGTCTGTGACCTTCTTCTCCCATCTGTGCTGTGCGACGCCTGAGACGAAGGAGCTGGATTAAGAACTAGATCACTATAGCTTTTGGAAAATGTATATTTGATTTATATTGAGGACTTTCCAATATCTCATCTTATAGAAGAATGATGCTGTGTTAATAATAAAAAAATAAAAATAAAAAGTTTAATATTAAGCTCAAAAGTAGATGAGTCTTCATTTGCATTCATGTTCCTCTGGATGGGGTGACTGACTGGTCCACTGTGTTTTCTACAACCTCTTTGTAATCAATTTAGCAAGGGGAAGGGCTCTAGTATAATATTTGTGTACTATGTTGACCCAATATACTTTTAGCACTACTTTTTCACAAAGAATGTTAAATGTCACATCAGTTTATTTGTCCTATCAAACTAGCCTTGCTTATAGCTAACTTCCATTGCTTTTAATAAATGATAATGAAGTGAGAGTAACATTCAAGATCATTGTAATTCCACAGATCTGTCTGACTGTAAAAATAACACATCTTATAAAACCCATTTGCTTGTAAATATAGCATGCTACTTTAGCAGTTGCATCTCCTGATTTACAATCTCAAAACTACCTCATCCATTTACTAACATCAAGCCAACTCTTCCATAGTAACACAGCACTGAGGCACATGTGTTACCTCCTTTTGTGACCAATCGACAATTTCCTTGGGCAGGTGATTAATTGACAATCATTTCCTGCAAAGTGATTGGCTGCATAAAATATGATCAATGCCAGTGCTTTGAATTCTGTCTGGGCGTAGCCTGCCCTGAGAAGGTGCCTGGGAGGGCCCCACACCACAGTGTCCAAGTACTCTAAATGGGGCCAAGAAACACTACAATGGTAAATTAATTGTTGATGGTACAACCTATAACATAGAACTCCAAAAACAGTCCATCACAAAAAACATTTTATTGCAACAGATCCACCCTCCTAATAACAGCCACACAGGAGAAGATGAGGTCAGCTTTAAAACTCCTTGACATAATAAGTTTCTATTTAGATTTCTACCTGGATCACGTTTTTGTGATCAGGGCTGGAGGAGAAAAGCAGTTGAGCAGGGGAGCCCACAGCATGACCCGGTACTTCATCTCAGCACAGGGAAAAGACAACAAATAATAATAATAACAATAAATGTCTCCCATGACATGTATTGAATTACAACCTCACTGTATCTTCCAGGGTCACATCAAGGTCCTTATACTGTACAATACTACACACAATAGCACTTTATAGACAAGCTAAATAGCTCCACTGAAGTCCATACATATTTTTCAGTACAGACTGATGTGTGTGTGTCAGTGAGTGTGAGAGAGAGTGTGTGTGAGTGTCAGAGAACAAGAGGAATGATGCTGCCACTGTCTCTTCATTCCCATTGCCATGTTATACTCATTGGAGGTCAGTGTTAAGGAGTAATGTGTTTAAAGCCATAGCTACGCCAGTTATAAAATCAATTGATCAAAAAATACTCTGCATACCTGGTCCAGCAGTCTGTCCTGAACCACCTTGTTCTCCTCAAACTCCTCACTGACATCCAGGACCAGGACTGGGGTTTTCTTCAGGTGCTCAAAGTGCAGCCTGGAGGAGTGGGTTACACTGCCTGTCTCTTAATATGAAAATCGTACGGCTAGAACAAAGTCCACACTTCAACCTCTCCTCACAGGTTTACCCCAAGGCTCTGTCCTAGGCCCCCTCCTGTTCTTTCTCTACACTCGCTTCCTGGGCCCCCTCATTGCATCCCATGGTTTCTCCTATAATTATTATAATTATTATTATTTATTTCTTAGCATATGCCCTTATCCTTATCCAAGTACAAAAAGTGCCAAAATGCAGTGCAGTTCAAGGCACAAAACATTACAAATTCCAATTTACACAAGTGTATACAATATATGAGGTCTTACATCCTGGATTGAAAGAGCTGAGAGCAGAAAAGGTGTTAGGTCACAGTCAAGGGCCAAGGGAAAAGGAGCATTGGGGAAATCAAAATGCAGTGTGGTCTTGAACTGAATGCGTGCCAGTATCGGGAGCCAATGGAGGGAGCGGAGCAGTGGAGTAGCGTGTGCGAATCGGGCAGAGAGACACCAGACGAGCCGCAGAGTTGCAGTAGTAGTAGTAGTTGCAGGCAGACCGGCCAGGAGGGAGTTGCAGTAGTCCAGGCGGGAGAGGACCAGTAACTGGGTGAGCAGCTCAGTCGAGTAGTTGGTGTGGAAGGGTCAGATTTGGTGTATGTTGCTCAAGAAGAATCTGCAGGTGCGTGTCAGCGTGGTGATGGAGTGTAGGAGAGCACAGGATTGAGGGTGACTCCTACATTCTTAGCAGAAGAAGAAGAAGAGAGTGTTGTAGATTCCAAGGAGATTGAGATGGAGAGATCAGCAGAAGGTGATCAGAGTGGGGAAAAAAGAGGAGATCCGATTTGGAGAGGTTGAGCTTGAGGTGGTGCGAGTGCATCCAGGCGGAGATAACAGACAAGCAGGAAGAGATGCGAGGGAAAAGACAGGAAGATCTGGGCATCATCTGCGTAGAAGTGGTAGGAGAAACCATGGGGTGCGATGAGGGGGCCCGGGGAGCGAGTGTAGAGAGAGAGCAGGAGGGGGCCCAGGACGATGCCTTGGGGTACGCCTGTGAGGAGAGGCTGGGGGTGGATGAGGAACCTCACCATGTCACTTGGTAGATCCGGTCGTTGAGGTAGGAGGAGAACCAGGCATTTCCAGAGATTCCAAGGTCAGTGAGGCAGGAGAGGAGGATGGAGTGAGAAGAGGGAGGCTGCCCGAGCACAGCTGAGGGAGTCAGTGACTGCCAGGAGAGCAGTCTCAGTGGAGTGAGCTGTGCGGAAGCCGGATTGCAGAGGATCCAGGAGTGAGTGATGGGACAGAAAGGCAGAGAGCTGATGGTGGACCGCCTGCTCGAGAGTCTTTGAGAGGAAGGGGAGTAGGGAGACAGGGCGGTAGTTCTGAGGAGAGGTGGGGTCAAGGGTAGGTTTCTTGAGGAGTGGGATGACAGCAGCTTGTTTAAATGCAGAGGGGAAACAGCCAGAGAGGAGGGAGGAGTTATGGAGGGAGGAGATGAAGGGGAGTAGATCAGGAGCGGTCGCTTGGAGGAGGCGAGTAGGGAGAGGGTCCAGGGCACACGTTGTAGGTTTGTGACTTAGGAGGAGAGAGGAAAGTTCAGAGTCCGAGAGAGGTGAGAATGAAGAAAAGGAAGCTTGGTCGGTAGGAGACGTGATTCTCGTACCATGTCTACACAGATGATGCCCAGATCTTCCTGTCTTTTCCCTCATCCGACACTCTTATCCCCTCTCGCATCTCTTCCTGCTTGTCTGCTATCTCTGCCTGGATGTACTCGCACCACCTCAAGCTCAACCTCTTCAAATCGGATCTCCTCTTTTCCCCCCCCTCTTCCTCAATCTCAATCCCCTTGGAATCTACAACACTCTCTCTTCTTTCACTAAGAACCTAGGAGTCACCCTCGATCCTGCGCTCTCCTACACTTGGAATTTGTAAATTGCATTCTGCTTTGAACTGTACTGTATTACTGCACTTCGTATTGCTCTTATATTTTGTAAGTCGCCCTGGATAAGGATATCTGCTAATAAATAAATAATAATGATAATATAAACATAAATATGCTCCCCCACACACACAAACACACACACACACACCACAGCTGGACCTTAATGTGACCCATATAGGAGAAGGTCTGGAATGTGTAGGACCAGCACAGGGGTTCCTGGTACATCATCTGCAGCAGGTTATTGCCCATCTGCTGGGAGGACACCTCACCCTGAAGAGGGGAGGGGATGGAGGTGGTTACAAACACCCTGATGACACAAAGGGAGGGAGAGGGACAGAGGTGGAGGGAATTACATTGATGTTACAGAGTAAAGGACAGACAGGCAGTCAGGCCAAAGAAAGATAAACAGTAAGAGAGAGAGAGAGAGAGAGAGAGAGAGAGATTAGATATACACTGAGCACCTGAAGGGAGAAGGGGGGAGAGAATATCCACAGTTAGCAGACAGGAAAGCTCCACCGCAGCCAAGGCTTGGGTAGCTGGGCTCAGGGCCGTGCCCGGCTGTTGGCCCCAGTCCTGGCTCTTCTGGTTTCCACTCCACACCTTTTATTCCACTCCTCTTGGTGGATCACCCAAGCCATTTTAACCCTGTCCCCGTGCCCCGGCTGGAGACCCGGCTAAGGGCTGGTGGGGGGACCTGTGAACAGTGATGGTGTGCAGAAGCCCAAAGAGCAAAACCCATTTCACAGCCTGTCCTCTCCCGTCACAGCATTTTGTCTGAGGCGTTTTATCTCCAGTTCTTAACTTTCCTAATTTTAGCAGATTAAAACCTACCTGGCACCCAGCACACACAGCGTACACATATAGAGCAGTCAGTTACAACTAACTGGTTCTGATTCATTGACCTTGATTAACAGTTCTTCCACGGCTGCAGACTCCTTCACGAGTAGAGTGGCAACCACAATCAAAACCTTTAGGAGTCAACTGTGAAGAATAACCTATGAACAATGTTCAACAGGTCTGAAAAAATAATTGTTTAAGTAATTGAGAGCTGAGGTTGGAATGAAAACTGAAAGATGCTGGGGTACTCTAGGGAGTGGAGTTTTGTGGTTGTGGCTTCCAATTCACACAATAAATATTTTGTAATGCAACATCATCTTTGATGGCATAGAAACACACCTTTGAGAGACCCTTTTGATGTAAAACTCAGTGCTGAGTTTACATCCATGTCCAAATCTTCAATGACAGCGCAGTAATGTTTTTTCAGTAGAAAAAAGCAGGTTAGAGGCAACAGAACACATAATGGCACACTCTCTCTCTATAGATATATCATAGTCTTCAGATCTCTTAGAGCAGTCCTCCAGTCATGTCGAAATGTAGCTGTATCTGCAATAAAGGGATTCATGATATATTATGTAGTTATTTATTTATGTATGTTAATGAGTTATGGATTAGTTTAAACTGTGTAATTAGATCAGAAATGTGATAAAATGAAAGCTTCAACAACCTTAACCAGATACTATTATTTATTTATGTATTATTTTGGATGTCGTCCTTGGAGGATGCTTGCACTCAAATACACTGCGATGGAATGGGCATCGTACAAAACTGAAGTTATAAAACTATATTAACTGAAGCAATAAACCTCAGTCAATAGAAATTACGTCATGATTACTAGTTAGGATATAAGGCATCGCTGTGCAATGAAACTTAACAGCGCCGCTGGTGTAGTGGTATCATGCAAGATTCCCATTCTTGCGACCCGGGTTCGATTCCCGGGCGGCGCACATGTTTTTATTTACGTCTTTTGTTGCCATTATTGTATAAGTAGGCTACTGCTATGCACACATCGTTAACACATTTTAATTAAAATACAAATGCACATGATAAATTACATTCCGGGTTATAATCGACCACGTAATACCAGGATTACCCAACATTTTCAATAAACGGACCAATGGTGATGCACGCTCTGCCCAGCCCGCTGGACTGATCTCAGCCCCCGCTCCCCCCAGTGCGCATGCGCGACGGTATATCCGCTCCGACTCCGCCGCCATCTTGTGTCGCTTTTCTATTGTTCAAAACAGGAGCAGGCGGCGACGGGAGAGTTTGTGCTGTTTGAAAGCCACTCGGACACAATCCGTCAGAAATATAACGCGCTAAGGATTTACTCTCAGGGTCGCAGCACTCTCTGGACGAAGATGATGGACGAAGAGCAACCCAAGACCCTGTGAGTATATTTCCATCTTCGCTGTCTGTCTCCGTATCCGCGCCGCGGCTGCTCCATTCAAACACGCTTTCTTCTGGGCGCTTTTATACCTCAAAATACGTGTTATCCCCCATCGCTCGGGTCGCAGTCCTCCAGCAGCTCAGCTACACGGCATCTGCGTCCTGCTAATCACAGGTCTGTGTCCACGACGAGGATCAGACTGGCGTTTCATTTCGCAGTGTGTGGATTGGGGGGGAAAAAAGGCCCAGGTCCATTTTCCATCTGTTCAGACGGAGCTCGCCGGGCTGCGGAATGACGACGTGACTCTTTTAGTGTCAGATGTACAAACGCACAAATCTACACGTGATCGACAAATGTGAATATAAACGCCTTTTTATTTCTGCACGTCGGCTGCATCGGGCGGGAGTGTGCGTTTCTGTGCTAGTTTCACAGTTGTGTGGAGCTTAGGGAAGGCCTGGTCCTCGCCAGCCAACTAATGGACTTTGTGACATTTCAGTTTGAGCGGGCTGCTTGTGTTTAGACCTTTGGTTGGCCTAATCCGTCGCTTTCCCAATGTCCAGGGGTCATTTAATCACCCCCATCGGTATCCCAAATGAACGGGAATGTGTAGCGAATCGCACACGGCCCGACCTCTTGATTAATAATAGTGTGCAGCTCAATGCAATGGCGACCGGGTATTTCCCCCCGTATAAAACTCCTCTTTGTGCTCAGTGATGCATCCGACTCGGTCTGCCCAGCTTTTATTTGGTCTCCACTCTATAGTCTCAGTGCTTAATTTTATTCTGTGTATTAATCTCGACGAGGGTCTTTATTTGTGACTGGCCGTGTATACAAAGGCGCCTCGGTGCTGGCGTTTGATTTGTAGGCAATTAAAATGGTCGCTTGCGGGTTGAGCGCAATAACTGAGTTAACTGTGGTTTTGCCCATCACCTTTGGGGGCTGTATAGTGATGTATGTCTCGATGTGTAATTGCTGTGCGAGTCCTCGGGTCTCTGTGCCACGAAAGCTGGGTTTTGGCTGGATGAAGCTCTGCCCGTGCCAATACGCGGCGTTTACTCGCGTATGTGAGGGTTTACGTGTCAGTTGCGGAAATGATGAAACGTGTTTCGTCTTGGAAATGAAGGATGTTTTACGAAAACAATGCAACCAAAAAAAAGTTAACCTCTTATAAACGCCATCCTGTAAAATCACGAAATGGATTATTTGTTACTTTGTGATAAATAGCTACTGACGTCCCCCCCGGCATATCATGTACAAATCCTTATGGGATTTCCTATATATATATATATATATATATATATATATATATATATATATATATATATATATATAATTAGTGAGGTAAGCATGGGTTTAGTTTTGCAGGCGTGTCACACCAGTTTAGTGGAGCTGTGCTTTCCGGGGAAGACATGCAGTACAAGTCCACACGCTTTCTAAGAAACTCCGGTACTTCAGACTCCGCATTAGGACTTTTGCGGTCAGCCTTGCAATGTATGACGTCATTCTCAGTGTTGATCAGATGGTAAATCATACTTAGTTTGTGTTTTTACTTGTAATAATAAATCATGTAACAATACCTGAGCTGCTTTATAGGAAGTACTACACTGGGGTGTTTTAATTTGCTGCTTGACTGTGGTACAGTGCCCGGGCAGTAATGCTGAGCTCCATCACGCCTGTTGTTCTACACCGTTTCTATTGTGTTCTCCACCTGTGTTGCAGGTATGTTGGGAACCTGTCTCGAGATGTGACGGAAGCCCTTATTCTCCAGCTGTTCAGTCAGATCGGGCCGTGCAAAAGCTGTAAAATGATTGTGGATGTAAGTACTGCAGTTTTCTTTATTGAAACAACTCATTGAATTGTTTGCAATGCTTGGGTGTATGTATATATATATATATATATATATATATATATATATATATATATATATATATATATATATAACGTAAGTTTAATCTTTATAGCCTAATAAAGGTGAAAATTGTGAGCAGCCATTTTTTTGGTTTTACTATTGGGCTGTTTTACCGCTCACCTCCTCACAGGGAAGATCCAGATGTTTGTAGTCTGCCAGTGCCTTAAAAAGCCTATTTTATTACCCAGAATGTGCACCAGCTTTTTAGGACTAATCCCACAGCACTACTCTAATGGGACCAATCCTTTGTCAGTGCGTGTTGGTGCTTGGCTGTGCTTGCTTGCTCACCGAGTCTAGACCTGCACTGGCCTAACCAACGTGGTCATCTGCAGGGAAATTGGTTTGGGCATGGACCTACTTTTACTCGTTGACCACTATTGAGCAGAGTGACAAGCACCCTTGGAAGTGGTAGCTTACCTGTTTGTGTTGTGGCTTTCTCTCCTTTTGAGGTTCTCCACTTGCACAGGTTACAGTTCTCTCTCAAGGCTGTTGGGTTGTGTGGAAGAAAGAGAGCACTATGAGGTGGTTTGTCGGGGCAAGTTGAAATGGAACTTGATGTTTGAATGGGTTCGGGCTGGGTGGCTGGCGGGACAGGGCCTTGTGTTTACTGACCATGATGGGTTTGTTGCTGTCCACAGACGGCTGGAAACGACCCGTACTGTTTCGTGGAGTTCTATGAGCACCGGCACGCGGCCGCTGCCTTGGCTGCCATGAACGGACGTAAAATAATGGGTAAGGTAAGCTATCGTATCTACAGGGTGAGTTGGGACGGGTGGGGATGGAAGTATGATTTGTGCAGATTGTTTTTTTTTCCCTCCCCAGCAGGGTTCCTGTAGACCTTGTGAGTTAGTCTCCCATCCCTTTAAAGCTCAAGGCAAAGCTCCTAAACTTTCAAATTTTTGTGTGGCACACCATCCCCTCCTGCCCACTGACATGCACGTGCACCCTTTTTTGATTCTGTGCACACTGGCAGAAAAATAATTTAGTATACGGCACAGCGCCTTGAAAATTGTTTGCCATGTTTTAGAGACTTTTGTAGAATTGGCAAATACTTTAAAGCTAATTTCTGTTCTGATTTGGCAAACCTGAAATACTGTTTTAATGAGTCTGAAAAAGGTAATAGTTAAAAAAAAATTAGTTAATGGATTTTATTCCTTCCTTTTCCCAAAGAGTAATATCCCAAGAACAGAATTTTGGTATTTCTGGAGGATTGCTAAAATTAGATTGTCCTTTGAAATTTGTGATGGAAATGGCATGCTTTTTCATTAAAACGTACCATAAGCAGTTGCTTCTTTTTAAACAGGTAAGTAATTTCTGAAGCACTCTAGTAGTTTCAGGTCATAAAATGCCGCCCCTTAACCTAGCATGACCCATTGACACGGTGCCTCTGAGGACCAAGGAGCTCTGTTTCACCGTCACCGTCACCCTCACGCTCTGGAGAGCTCACTGTGTTGGAAGCAATAAACCACTGTGTTTAAGGATTCGTTAATCAAATGGGTTAAAACGATGTTTTGCTCTTCCCTTATTCACTTTAACAGTGAACACTTATGATTATTTTTATATTTTATTTTATTTTTTTGCCTACTTGACCACAAGATTTGCTGTAGATTTTTTGTTGAACTGATTTTTCTACTGACCTTCAGGGTTCTGAAATCACATTTATAATTTTAGAAAAACTGCACAAATGGCACGTTTTAAGATTTTGTTTTTCTGCAAATATGACAATGATCTTGTAGTGTAAATTATAATGTAAGCCTCACTTTTGCAATTGAAACTGTGCTGATGTGGTCAAATTAATTTAAGAATTTTGTTTTTTGGAGAGAAACTAAAAAAAAAAAAATACATTTCACTAACAAATTATGTCAGCAGTTTTCAGTTTACGCTGGTCACATGAGAGGAAAGATATTTGAATATCAAACTTTTTCTTTTTTTTGGGCTAGTTTAAATATAGGTGTTGAAATGCCTGTAGCTTTTGCAGGAAAATGTTTTACTTTGCTTCATTTAAATAAATAATACATCTATATACTTGCATAAACTACTGAAAGTCTTGGGACACCTGATTTCTGTAGATGGCAGCTCGCAGGGTGTGAAATGTTTTGGCCCCTGTGATTTTAGTTTTGCAAATTCTCTTCACGGCCCCTAAAGGGCCTTGTGAACCTCAACTCTGCCCTGGATTGCCGCCCTTGTGGTTTGTAACAGTTTGTCAGTGGAGATGGCCCTCACAAGATCATTTTAGTTTCTGCTTCGCAAATGTATATTGTTGCAAAGCGGGGGTTGGGGCTGGTGTCCCCTCACTGAAATATCAAGGCCTTCTGATATAACCCTTTTGCATCAGACCCTGTCTGTCTGGCTACCGGTTTAGGAAAAACCCCACTGACCTTTTCCACCCAACTCTGTAGCTGCCCCTACGCATGGAAACCCCTCTTGGCTCGGCGCATGGGGCCTTGCGGTCTTGTCACCGCTTCGTACCAGGGCACTACCTTTTTGGATGAGTTTTGAAAATGCACCCTTTGCCATTTCCATAGTTTAGAAAAGGACCCCCAGGGTGTTTTGGCTGAATGCCCAACTTGGGCTCCTTCAATACAGCCTGCTGAAATTCTCCCTTTTCTCTGTGTTGATTAGCCAAGTCACTGCTTGCTTCTCCACCCTGGGGAACCAGGCCAGAGGCAGCTTCGCTTCAGTGGAAGCTACTTGTCTTGCAAATTTATTGTATAGTGTGTTGGGTGAGAGACATAGTAAATGTACGCCTCCAGTCCCCACATCTCCCTTCCGGGTGATTCTCGGCAAGGCTCACGCACCCGCTTTCTCAACGTCTTGTAACAGCATCGCTCTGCTACACAGTGCCACTGTGATCCTTCACAAGTATAATTTTTGTTTCTGACTGGGTGTCCCATGGCTTTTGTTGTGGTAGTCAATATCAATCTAAATCTGAAATAAATAGGGTGGATTTTAAGTGTTGTGACTTGTACCTCCCTTCTCTCACTGCACAGTAGTCCCCAAGTGCCTTGCCCTATACCCACCCACATCTGCATCATGTCTTTATTTAATTTTACTCTTTATCTTTGCAAAACCTGTAGCTTTAAAAGACAGACATTCAGTTTCAAATATTTTATCCTCAACAGGTAATGAAGGACCATTGAGGAGTTAAACAAGTTCATATTTTCACTCGTTTGTAAGTTCCCTGTTATTTAGACCTTTTTACTTACATTTATTTTTTCCAAATTATCACGGAAATTGTGGAGAGAGGGGGGTGGGGGGGCTGGAATGTATATACACTATTTTTTTTCTTATGATTGTGATCAGGTTTGGTCTCATCAGTGGAAAAACAGTGGCAGCAGCAGCTCACATTTGAGCATAGGATTGTAGTTTAATCGTCACAAACCGTGACGTTACAAGTGTGGACTGAATATGAGTAAAGATGTTTTATCTTTTATTTTCTCTCTCTCCCCTGCCCCGTGCCCCCTCCCTCCCTTCTTCCCTCCTATAGGAAGTTAAAGTGAACTGGGCAACCACACCAAGCAGCCAGAAGAAAGACACAAGCAGTGAGTATCCCTCTCTCCGTATATGCCAGCGGCAACAAAGAATAGTATCTCTGCCCTGCAGCTTTAGGAATAAGTTCTACTTTTTGTCCTTTAGGAAGCCAATTTATTTTGGGTAGGAAGGCACACCGCAAGATATCAATTTTTATCCTTTTCCCTCCACTATAGATCACTTCCATGTCTTCGTTGGCGACCTGAGCCCAGAAATCACCACAGAAGACATCAAGGCGGCTTTTGCTCCCTTCGGAAGGATATCGTAAGTGCAGAAACGGCACTGTTGCGAAATCCAACATCTGTTAACATGCTCAGTTTGACTTGAATCGTATTTGGTTCGTATGTGATCTGACGGAGCACTTTTTTTTTCTTCCAACAGTGATGCCCGTGTGGTGAAAGACATGGCGACCGGCAAATCGAAAGGCTATGGATTTGTCTCTTTCTTCAACAAATGGGTAGGTTTTTTTTATCCCAAATTTTCCGTCTTGTTAAATGTGAGGCAGTTTGCAGGTATTCAGATGTTTCTGCTCACTCTGGAAGGCCTTGAGCATGACCAGATTTTATTAATACTTTTCTCCCCTAATTGTTTTAATCATGACCGTTGTCGATTTTTTGCTCCTGGTTCAGGATGCGGAGAATGCCATCCAGCAGATGGGAGGCCAGTGGCTGGGAGGCAGGCAGATCAGAACGAACTGGGCCACAAGGAAGCCCCCGGCTCCCAAGTCTACCTATGAAAGTAAGTTCCCTCGCTAATGTACAGGCTTTCCCACTGCGTGTGCAGTACAGACATCTGCAGTCCTCCACAGCTGTTTGCCAATCCACATATAACAGTGGTTTGCTATTGGGTTTCCTGGCACTTCCTGTCAAAGTGAACTTGCTTTTTTTTTTTTTTTTTTTTTTTTTTTTTTTCCTCTTCCCTTACTTTTAGCTTTTATTTTATTTTCTTTTTTTTCCTAGCAGCAAATACCAAACATCTGTCGTTCGATGAGGTAGTCAACCAGTCCAGCCCAAGCAACTGCACAGTCTATTGTGGTGGTGTGACATCTGGCCTAACTGGTGAGTGCTCAAAACTTTTTTTTTTTTGGGCTAGGGGTGGTTAAAAACTGGCCTGTAGGAGGTTATATGTATGAATTATCTGGCAAGTGAAAATCTGTGCTTGATTTAGGATTGGAAGCCTGAACCTGCACACTGTTATGTGACGCCTTCCATTCCTCTGGTCAGATTAATCTTTTGCTGTAGTTACTTTATACAGATGTTCTTCACTTGCGTATCAATCATGTATTTCACTTTCACTTTCAGGCCAGTTATTGACTTTGGTTTTGTTTTTGTTTTCAGAGCAGCTGATGAGACAGACTTTCTCCCCCTTCGGGCAGATCATGGAGATCAGAGTTTTCCCAGACAAGGGATACTCATTTGTGAGGTGTGTGAATCTCCTGTCTGCTAGCCTTCGCTGTAGGTCATAGATGTGTATCTGCAGGTCTAAAACATGGATTGGCTCGATCAAGCAAAGCCCTAAATTCAACCCAGTTCATCCAGAACTAAGAGTTTATTTATAACCAGATCTCATCCAGTAGTTCCTAAGAATACTGCTGCAGCCTGCAGGCCTTGATTGCGAGAGCTGTGGAGTAGTGGGCAGAGGTGCTTCAAACTGCACCTGTTCTTTATTTTCAGCATCTCTCTCCTTAAAGCTTGAGGTTGTGCTGGGAGTCTTGATATGAATGCATTTTTATTTATTTTTTTCCTCCCTTCAAGGTTTAACTCCCATGAAGGAGCAGCCCATGCCATCGTGTCTGTGAATGGCACCTCAATAGAGGGCCATGTTGTCAAGTGTTACTGGGGTAAGGAGACCCCCGACATGATGAACCCTATGCAGCAGGTACAGGTGCCCCAGGTAAGTGACAACACTACCCGTTTCCTTGGTCATTTCTGCTCAGTCTCTCCGGTTGAGTTCCTGGGTTGTGTCAAGACAGAGTGCCGATGCCACACTAGTGCTTGTTTTGTTTTGGCGCAGTAATTGACAATGATGGCTGATTTGGGATTGGATGTAGCTGATCTTTCTGTACAAAGCTGGCACAATCCCTGAAATCGAGTGATTGAAATTTAGTATTTTGCGTTTGTTTTAAAGTGCTCATCAAACTGAATATGTATTTTTTTTGTTTGTTTTTTTCTTCACTTTCCAGCAAAATAAAGTAGGCTTTGCCCAGCCTTATGGGCAGTGGGGACAGTGGTACGGCAACGCCCAGCAGATTGGCCAGTATGTGCCCAATGGATGGCAAGTGCCTACGTATGGAGTTTATGGGCAGGCCTGGAACCAGCAGGGCTTCAAGTAAGTAAGCGCAGTGTCTGCCAAGCTGATGAGTTAAAGATAAAAATAAAGATTTTCTAGGACACACGACATACTTTGAAGATTTCCCGAGTTCCAAGGAAAAGATTTTGGGAGATTCCTGCATTTACTGAGTATTTTCAGCTTTATTTTTGGTCCATGCTTTTTTTTTTTTTTTTTTTTTTTCCCCCCCCCCCCCCCCCCTTGTTTTAATTCAATAAAAGGCACATCCCCCCTCCTACAGCACGCGCCTCCCCCATCTTCCACACTTGTTGAACATTACGAACTGCAGACCCCATCTAGCCCCTCACGTGCGAGAGGAATGGCGATTTGGACAGACGAACCAGCGCCTCCGCCCCCCTCCTCCATGAGGCGCCTCCTTATTTACGGAATACAGTTTTCTAAGCGGATCAGTCGATTTATTCGTCCCAATTGGAGTGCTATTGAAACATTTTATTTGGTACATGAGCAGACCTCCAACTTCTTATTTTTCCATTGCCCTCCAGAAATGTGTATAACTGTTTTTTTTTTTCTTTTTAAACAAATTGTTATCTTCTGAATTTTGAACTGAATTGTTTTTGTAACCGATCGTGTTGCTGATGTGCTTCAGAACATAGTATAAAAGTGCAATTTAAAACTTTTTTTGGGTAATACAATGGGATTTATGTTTAATGCTTTAGTGGTCTACTGTCCAGAGTGAACTGGTAATGATGTGTTTTAGACATTGTACAGTTTTAATTGGACTGGGACTGCTTTTTCTTCTGAATTGTTCTTTTCCAAACAAGAACTTGCTGCAACACAACTTTTTTTTCCTTCATTCTGTGCATAACCAGCAGAGTCCAAAGATAACCAGGACCCCACTCACTTCAGTGAATTTGTTTAAAATATACACAAGCCAAACCAATATCTTCAATTTGTCAGACACGTAGAGAAAAAAGGGTTTTTTCAGTGTTTAAATGAATGAATAAATGCTTGAATTCCTGATTGGGTGTCTCCAATGCCCTTGGAGAGAGCAAGCAGGTTTTGCAACATTTAACCTTGTTGGTCTGCACTGGCCTTGCTGCGGTACCTTGAGGAACTGGGTTTCGGCTCCTGTGGGAGTCGGCAGAGCATGCGGTCTCAGTGTAGCTGCCCTGGGGAATACGACGCAGCCAGATGGACTCGGCTCATGACAGCGGATTTGTTAAAGCCAATTTTATTTGATGCCCCCCCCCCCCCCCCACCACTACCCGACTGAGACTTACTCATACTCTACTGCGTCTTATTTGTGCCAACCTAGTCAGCATTGCCACTTATAGGGTTGTGGGTCTCGCCTGGCAGGGTGCTTGTGGTTCAGGACTGGGGGGGTGTTGGTATGGTACTGCAAATTGTGTGAATCTTCAGGGTAGGCTGGAGGTAAGGGACGACAGGGAATGAGTTCCCTGACAGGAGCAGCTTCCCCCCCCCCCCCCACGTGCCTTCTCGTGCAGACAAACCAGGGGCCATAGCAGCCACTCAAAACGGGGAGGACACATGTTGGTTTGCATAAACGGGTAATGTTACTGCATACCTGGCTGTGTCGGTAAAAAATTGGGCTGCAGGAGCATCAAGGCAACAGTGTAAAAGAACACCCCCACCCCAGAAGATCTGCTTCTTGGCTGGATAGACTAAGGAGAAAGTTATTTTTAGGTTTAGTTTTATTTTATCTTGCAAACCCTGGAGATTTGTAACTCTGTAGCAGCACCTTGAACACAACCTTTCCCCCTTTTACGCCCAGTGTTTGGTTTTTTTGCCTAACAGCTGTGTGGAAGTGTTACATTGCATGGAATCTGTTGATGGTAATTGTGAGGTGTTTTGCATGGGGGAAGGGGTAGTCTTGGTCCTCATTAGTTAGGGCAGTGCTCTGCACACTGTGCTTTCTGACCCAGTGCTTGTCAAAGTCTCTGCCTGTGATGTCTCCATGAGTTTTGTGGTGAAATTAAACTCGTGTACATATGACTTTTATTCTTTACATTTTTAATGCCACAAACTTATTTCCACCATGTTTGAAATCATTTTAAGTATTGCAGTCTTTTTCAATTGGGGGCAGGATTGTTTGGTTTTCTTACACTATTTTGACTGAGGCAGCACAGCTAGTTCTGATGCCAAGCTAATCCTGTGATCAGTGTGGGTGACACACACCTATCAGACCAGTGTAGGACTGGAGTTTTGCATCACCAGTCCTGATTTTTATTTTTTAACATTTTAAACTATAAAGTTTTAAAGCTTTTAGACTACACGTGTGGGACCAATTTGTATAAATCTTTAGAAGATGAGAAACCCGAATGGATCTCTGCCATCGCGCTTGTTCAGTGAAGTCCTAGAACGGTCTGTAGGTTTGAGGATTGCCTCACTGGTCCGGTCAACCCCACCTTCCAGGCCAAGCTGTGCAGCCATGGTTGGGAGACCCTGGTTTGGTTTACCTTCAGTGAATGACTGTGAAACCAAGCCCAGGACAAGTGTGTGAGATTTGGTATTTCTTGGACGCTTCGCTTCCTCCTTAGCTGCTTATGGACTTGACTGCATATTCCAGTAGCTTTACTTTATACAACTGCAAATAAAATTCCCTAATGAATGTATTTATACTTATTTTTTACAATTGACCTGGAGCGGAGATATTAAAATATATTGGAACGCAATGAACTGGGGTACTACCTGCAGAATCGGCACAGGTTGCATTACAACTACTGGGGGCAAAAATAAAATGCACATTGGCTCAAACTGCGAACTGGAGGGGTCCTGCTGCAGATTTTGATTTGATTTAAATGGCACAAAAGGGATCTGATGCTCAGTAGGAGGAACTGGCATTTGTGAAACCTCGACTAAATGAGTTTAGCAGCATGGGCTGTGATCGAGTAAATTGTATTCTTCATGCGCCAGTCTCTTGTGGTGTGTTGTGTGGAGCCTGAATGTATTGTGGTCCACCCCTGTGCCCCCCACCCCACACACTGCTTGTCCAGTGATTTTTAAGTAAGCGATTCCCTACTCCCATGTAATGTCAGGCCTCTTTTGTAATACCCCAGCCATTCTGGCCTCCCTAGCCAAGTAATCTCAGTGCAGATCAAGTAAGCCCTTTTAGGAAGAATTTAAGTCATGCCTGCAGCGTGTTTTAGTTCCCTCATTTTATTTTTCTTCTCTGCCACTTGTTGAAAGGTGGTGTCCACAAACTGGTTGTAGAACAGAAATCCTTAAAAATCCTCGTAATCGAGAAGCTGGAAAAGGTTTAATTGACTGGCCGCTATGTTCGTTCCCAGTTCCTCCTTGACGTCCTCCTTACGTTGGTATTTTCTCTTCCTTTGTCTAGTCAAACACAGGCCAGCGCTGCGTGGACGGGTGCTAACATGAGGGTTGAGCCCCCACAGGGACTGAATGGCTGTGTGATAGCTAACCAGGCAGGATTTGGCTCGCCGGGATACCAAGCGCAGTGATCACGCGTTCACACAGACAGACAGTATCCGATTCAACAAAAAAAGGACTATGCCTTTCGTACGTATACAGAAAAGGAAAACAAAATACATGTAGTGACTTTTTCTCTCTACAGTGAAATTGAAAGAAACCAATCTTTTTATATTAATTTGGTTTTTTTTTTTTTTTTTCATTATTTTGGGATTCATGTCATTTGGATTGTCAACATGAGATGGTTGTTTTTTTTGCGTGTCCGTGTGTCCAATACAGGAAAGAGACCCTAAGGAGGGGATAAGAAATAATCATGTGACAAGTTTAAGGACCTATTGCATTTGTGAAAATTTTTATGAAAAGTATTGGATGTTGGCTTTTTTTTCTTTTTTTTTAACTAAACCAATTGCAGGGATTACTGCCACTTTTCTTTTATGTAAGGCAGACAAATATTGCACAATACTATTACTAGTTGTTTTGTTTTTCACAAATTTGATGTACTTACACAAATTAGGGATTTTTACATTTTTTGCATTCCACTTTTTTCCTTTTGTTTTATTGGAGGGCTATTACAATACTGTTATGTATGTAAATAACCAAACAGTAAGTCTGTGCAGATGTTCTGAAACTGTATAAACGCAATTAAAATGTTAACTATGAAAAGCTTTTTTTTTTTTTTTTTTTTTCTCTCTCGACATTTTATATATAACTAAAATGGTCTGAAGCCACAGTAGAACACTGGTCTGGGGCATCCATTCGTAGTGCACATATATGATTCATCCAGGTGTGTCCAGTGCATTGCTATGCAGTGCAGAATTAGGTTTGATTAGACTTTAATAATTCACTGTATAAAACCTAATACTCTTGTGTTGGTTGGTTTGTTTTAAATACCTGTAAGGATCAGAGGTCTGCACTGTTGTCGATGGAGTTAATACCAGAATTGGACAAGACCCCATTGTATTGCCTTATTTCAGTTCCTTTTAATTTAAAGTGATCACTAAGAGTAGGCAGTGCCTAAGGACATTTTTCAGACATTTATGCTTTGACAGAGGTTTTTTTTTTTTTTTTTTTTTTTTAAATGTATATGCTACTATGTGTTCTTGCTTTGTCCCATTAAAATGCTGATGCATATAAATATAGCATCTGTTGCAGCTGGTGTGTGGTCATTTTCTCTTCCTTTCCAGGCTGAGAATATGGGCTATGGGTGGGGGGGGATGATGCATGCTGGTATTAAGATCTTGGTTGGTATAGCTGACCTGTGATCTGGCAGAGGACTGCAGGGAGCTCTTCTCATCCAAAGTGCCCAGTTTTCAAACTTGGTAATGAAATTTGCCCTTTGACATGACTGCTAACTACCTACTACAAAACTGCTGTTTTGGAGGATTAATGGGATTGCAGTTAAAGGTTGGAGTCTGTCTGACTTGCACAAACCAGCCTGAATTGGTCTTGAGGATTAGTTGGCTGATGGAGGATGTGAGGGTCACTGTTCTCAGCATGGGGTGCATTGCTGCTGTTTGGAGTGACTTCTGTGGCAGAATTATGGATTTAAGCAAACCACTATTGGCCTTGTGCAAGCTAAGTTGCTGTCCTCATGTTTTGAAAAGTAAGCTGAAGAAATTTTTTGTATGTGTATATATAATATACTGTATATTTATAAAAAGCCAATACACAATAGCGCAAGTATTGCCAATAATACTGCAACTCCCAGAATGCTCAGCAAGCCATCTCGCGCTCCTGTGATCCTGCCGGGCCAATCACGAGCCTCGTTACAGCCGCCGTTTGTAAGGAGCAATGGCGGCCACCCTGGAGGAGAGGCAGCCGCGGCCGCGACCGAACAGCCGGGAGGCGAGGTGGTAAAGAGCAGGTACCGTGGAGCCGAGGCCAGGCGTGCCGTAGCGCCTCACACACGACATTAAAATCGTATTGCGGCGGCAAAAATATGAACTGAAAGAGTTTCGGATCGCATTTCACTGCAAGCATTTTGGAGTGCATCTGCAGGAGTGTGGTGTTCAGCCTGAGGAAAGTGCGGAAAGAAAAGAGGAAATGACATCAGTGTTTTTAGATGAGATTTGGCAGTGGAATGAGCTACTGCAGCAAGAATTACAAATTATAGCTTTAAACGGATTCGTGTGTTAGATGCATGTTTTCTGTAAATATGAAAGTGGTGGTTTCTATGTAAAGGGAGGTTAATATTCGCCCTGCAGAAGTGGCAAGAGTGCAGCTCCAGTCCTGCGCAATAAATAGCGCGTCGCCCCCCTTCAGTAGAAGAGATTTCACGCCTGAATGGAGAACTAGGAATGACTTGCAGCAGAAAATCCTCATTTCCTAATTGTTCTCCATTAAACAATTCACACTGCGCAATGCTGTCTGTGTTAGTTAAGGTCTTGTAAGTGTTTAATAGACAGGGTTTGAAATGTGTGGCGCTCTGATAAATAAATAATGATGTCGATCAAATGCCAGCAGTTAAAATGTATACAGTACTGTGTGTTGTACTTACTGATGACTGAGGTTATGTTTAAAGATCCTGGGACAACTATATAAAATGTTATTTATTTCTTAGCAGATGCCATTGTCCAGGGTGATTTCCAAAATATAAGAGCAATACAGAGTGCAGTAATACAGTGCAGTTCAAAACAAGATGCAATTTACCAATTACAATTTACAAAAGTGTATAGGAGATATACATTAAACAGTATGTCTTAAATCCTAGATTGTAAAAGTATATACACCGATCAGCCATAGCATTATGACCACCTGCCTAATATTGTGTAGGTCCCAAAACAGCCCTGACCCATCGAGGCATGGACTCCACTAGACCTCTGAAGGTGTGCTGTGGTATCTGGCACCAAGACGTTAGCAGCAGATCCTTTAAGTCCTGTAAGTTGCGAGGTGGGGCCTCCATGGATCGGACCTGTTTGGCCAGCACATCCAACAGATGCTCGATTGGATTGAGATCTGGGGAATTTGGAGGCCAAGTCAACACCTTGAACTCGTGATTCATCAGACCAGGCCACCTTCTTCAATTGCTGGTCCAGTTCTAATGCTCACGAGCCCATTGTAGGTGCTTTCGGCAGTGGACAGGGGTCAGCATGGGCACCCTGACTGGTCTGTGGCTACGCAGCCCCATACGCAACAAACTGCGATGCACTGTGTGTTCTGACACCTTTCTATCAGAACCAGCATTAACTTTTTCAGCAATTTGACTTACAGTAGCTCGTCTGTTGGATCGGACCACACGGGCCAGCCTTCGCTCCCCACGTGCATTAGTGAGCCTTGGCCACCCATGACCCTGTCGCCGGTTCACCGCTTTTCCTTCCTTGGACACTTTTGATAGGTACTGACCACTGCAGACCGGGAACACCCCACAAGAGCTGCAGTTTTGGAGATGCTCTGACCCAGTCGTCTAGCCATCACAATTTGGCCCTTGTCAAAGTCGCTCAGATCCTTACGCTTGCCCATTTTTCCTGCTTCTAACACATCAACTTTGAGGACAAAATGTTCACTTGCTGCCTAATATATCCCACCCACTGACAGGTACCAGGATAACAAGATTATCAGTGTTATTCACTTCACTTGTCAGTGGTCATAATTTTATGACTGATCGGTGTACTTCACCATAATTACAACTGCCTCTAAAATAACTACCAATACAATCTCTAGTTGTATGCACATTTGCCCTCTCCTGTAAATGTTGAATAGGGACAAAATTAACATGCTTAAGACACAGGTGTGCCAGGGATGGCCAGGTCTGCTGAGCCACAGGTCTGTTGAGTCACCCATGGTGAGACCAGATTCCTCAGATGGATGCTGCTCACTTTGACCTGTGGCTCAAGTCATTTGTTCCAGCCTGCTTTGAGAGTCCAGAGTTCAGAATTAAACTGCTCTGCTCTGTACTGTGGCATCTCCCTCCCAACAGCTGACCTGTGTATATAAATCACTCCTTAAGGGTGTCATGTGAAGCCTGCAAGGTTGTCTCTCTAGTCGCCACTGTTGAGCCTTCCCCTGTCGCCCGCAGGCTCGCTGTGTGAGTGCAGAAGGGGCGGAGGGTGCGTGGATGGAGGGCAGCGTAGGGGGTGGCGGTGGGCTCCCTGCCGCCCCTGTGTCCGTGGGGGTGGCCGCTGCGGTGTCGCGGGACAGGACGAAAACGCCGCCGTTCCTCTCCAACCTGGGCAAGCCCACGCTCAGGGGCATCCGGAAGTGCCCGCAGTGTGGCACCTACAATGGCACGCGGGGCCTGAGCTGCAAGAACAAGGCGTGCGGCGCGGTGTTCAGGGGCGGGGCGCGCAAGATCCAGCCCTGCGCCGAGGCTGTGCGGGTGGTGACGGCTGGCGGTGGCAGCGGAGGGGACGAGGCGGGCGAGGAGGGAGCCGGGGCAGGGCAGGTGCAGGTCTTCTCTGTGCGCCAGAGGGGCCGTGGGCCAGAGCTGCGTGGCTTCGTGGAGCTGGGCCTGACGGAGACGGCCATCCCCACTGCGGACGGCACCCTGATCACCCACATCAGCCTGGGCCACTGTTACGTGCCCGCCTGCCGCCAGGGCTCCTCCGCGGGCCGGGGGACAGAGGCACTGTCCTCATCCGCTCCCCTACAGCCACAGGAGAGCCCCTGCCTGCACATGAAGCAGGCCATGGAATGCCAGGCCGAGGCCACGCCGCTGACCCTCAAGAGCTCCCTGCTGGCCGCTCTGCAGGCGCCCACCGACACCAAGCAGACCCTGTGGCAGCTGGCCATGCAGACACCCGGGCCCCTGGTGCAGCGCGTCTCCCGTGGGGCCATGGTGGTGAAGTGCCAGCGCAGCCAACTCCACCCGCTCGGCCTGCTGCACCTCAGCTTCCACGAGCGCAAGGAGGGGCCACGCTTTTACTGCGCCTGCCAGGTCGCTGCCAAGGGGGTAGAAGAGGATGGGGCAGGAGAGGTACCTATGTTGAAGGAGCGGGGGGACCCCTCTGCTCTCGTCCTCCCTGAGGCGGCCCCAGCCCCACACTGCCCTTCCCCCTCCTCCTCCGAGGCAGCTCCCTCCCCAGAGTTCTGCATTCACTTCTACGCCTGCATCTGCGCTTTCGCCAGCGACGACAAACTGGCCTCTGAGTTCTCTGGGTTCATGAACTACGACGTCAGTGGTAAGAGTGCGTGTGTGTGTGTGTGTGTGTGTGAGACAGACAGGGAGTGACCAAGTGAGTGCCTGAATGTGTTTTAAAAATTCATATCTTATTCTGTGGTTACACGGCTTTAATTTCCTGACTGACTTGTAATCTATCAATAAATACCTACTAAAAGATTTAATTAACATATTGTATTTTTCTGCAGGGCCTTTGACAGGAGCTTAGTAGTTCACAGCAGATAGTGTTGCAATTCCCTGCTCTGCCCGTCTATATTTGCCAGGTCTGAATGTGAGCCCAGGCTGCGCGGTGATGTACCCCAGTGAGCCCCAGCAGCTGTCAGAGTCCCCCCCCCACAAGTCTAAGAGGCTGAAGCTGGATGACAGCCTGGCAGGTGTGCAGCTCTCCCCCCTCCTCTCTGTCGCTCTATTGCTCTGTCTCTCTCACCCCGTTGCTGTTTTGGTCACTCCTCTTGTTCCCTCTCTGCAGTGAGCACCCCCAAAGAGGGGATCCACAGTCCTCTGCGAAAGCCCGGGCAGAGGAAGCATCCTGTCTCTACGGTGCTGAAGAAGCCAGGTGGGAGACGGTGGGGGGGGGGTGGTGGTGTTTGTAAATCAGAAAGTGCGATGTATATTTATTTTTTTTGTGCTTGATTTTTATTTCTTTATTTATTTTCCCTGTTTTCTGGTCAAGCAGCTAATGTTTGCAGGACATACGGTGGCAGCGGTCCTATGCAGTCCTGCTGTACCGTGTGCCCCCCGTGCAATGGGTTGGGTGCTCTCAGGGGGTGGGGGGGGATTTGGATTGCGGCGCAGGGGCATCTCTGCTCTGGTTGGGTTTAGGGGGAAGCCTGACCTGAGCAGAAGGGAATTTGCAGGTTGCGGTGCGCTTCTCAGAGTGATCCACAAGAAGGCGCCCTCACACACACACAGACTCTCACAGCTCCTGAACAAAGCGCTGTTTTCACACGACTCCTGGGCTGCGCAGAGCCCGGCCTGCGTTCAGTGCTGTGTGCTCCTGCTCTGGAAACTCATAAAAACAAGACCCTACCCCTATCAATCCAATAAGATATATATTTCTAATGTTATAATATGGCTTTAGGAAGCACAGCATCGCACCACCCTTCTCTCCTACCTTCATTTGATGCTCTGTAGTGTGCAGACTAACATTTTGTCATTTTTGATATATTACTGTTTATACAAACCAAGTTGCTCTGGATAACGATGTCTGCTAAATGACATCCTTAAAGATAATATTATTATTATTATTATTATTAATAATAATAATAATCACAACAAAGATATCATCCCCCTGAAGGCAGCTCCCAGCCAGTGGACGAAGCCCATGTGTCCCTGCCCTTCCAGCACTGGCTGGCCAGCGTGACGGAGCGGATTCACCAGACCATGCACTTTCAGTTCGATGGTGAGGCCCTCGCTGCACACTGTGCCCCCACTGTGTTCGTAGCCAGTATGCTGATCCACACTGAGTTACCTGTCAGCACTCCCCTGACAATACTGGCACACTGCGACAGGAGACTAAGGCATCAGATAAATAAATAATAATAATAATACACCTCTACCCTGATATAACGATACAGCTCTTTTTGTTAGAGCTGACACAGTGTGTGCAGTAAATACATCTGCTCTCCAATAGTTAAACTGTATCTCTTTTCTTTAATTACAATAATTATTTTATCAGCTTACTTAAAAGATTGTGTATTAACAACACAGGAACTAAACACTGCTAAATGTGGGTTTGGTTTCATCAACGTCAATCGTTTGGTCTGCGTGGAATGCTTAGGACAATGCCCAATTCACATACAATATCAGAAAACACTTTTAATTACACATTATAACAAATTATTGTAAAAAAGGATTTGGGTATTTTAGCAAATAGGAACATGGGCCACTTTGTCACCTCGCCCACTGTGTTATATGTAGATTAAGTCATGAACTGTCAGCTATTAAATAGTTTGAAAAAATTTTGGAAAATGGAGTTTTTATAGAAAAGGTTAAAATAAAGCTAAAAAAAATATAATCAACGGATTTCACTTTAAGACTAGATTATTTTTATGCGATGAAGATCGGAGTGAAAGTTTAAATATGCTGTCAATGTGCTCAGCTTTGTGATTTGACTTTCAAAAATGTTTTTCCTTTACCATGTTTGATCTGAATTTGCATTATATCGGTGTAGAGGTGTACTATTAATACTGCTACTGCTACTACCAACACTACAGCTGCTGCTGTTACTACTACTACTACTACTACTACTACTACTGTTACTTCTACTGCTATCTCTACTAATGCTACAGCCATCACTTCTGTTACTATGACTGCTGCTGCCTGTGTGCTGTGTGTCGGGTGTGATGGGTGTCCGCTCTGTCTGCCGCCCGCAGGGAAGCCGGAGCCCCTGGTGTTCCACATCCCACAGGCCTTCTTCAACGCTCTGCAGCAGCGGCTGTCCCTCGGCTCCAAGAAGAAGAGGCTGCCCAACTCCACCACAGGTACAGGCCTATCCCCTCCTCTCTCTCTGTCTCTCTATCTGTTTCTGACTCTCTCTCTCTCTCTCTCCCTCCCTCTCTCTCTCTCGCAAGATGCCTAGAGAGGAACACAGAGGTGTGTGAGCTGCTGCCCAAGTCTAAACCTTCATAGATTTTCATGTGTTTCTCAGACCCTGATTGGGGGTGTGCGTGTGGGTGGATGGTGTACAATTGTTGATTTGGAAAGTGAGTTGATCTTTTCCACATTAAGACAGAAATGGTATTAGTTTCGAGGCACAGCAATCTCACGTGACGTTGCTGCGATGTGGGGATTGTGAGTGTGTGAAGACCTGTGTGGTGCGTGTAGCTGAGTGGGGCTCTCTGTGCAGTGTAGTAACTCTGGTGTGATCCGTTACCTGTGTGTGGGACGGCTGTCCAGGTGCTTCTGTCGACTGCGTGTGCGTTGTAGTTTTAGTTTTCTCTGTGTGTTCTTCAGCGTTTGTGCGCCGAGACGCCCTGCCTCTGGGGACCTTCTCCAAGTACACCTGGCACATCACCAGCATCCTGCAGGTCAAGCAGATCTTCGACACTCCAGAGGTGAGCTGCCCCTCTTTCTGCCTGCTACACACACACGCACACAGACATAGACCTGCACACACACACACACACACACACAAATATGTGACAGTCTACAGACAGAACAATATTTTTTTTATTCTGTGTGAGTGCAATTGTAAATGCTAAGAAAAAATAAATGCTAGTAATTCTTCATGTATATCTATGTAAGTTTGTATGTATTACTACCGTAAGTATGTCTATAGTGTGTCACAGGTGTGTGGTCAGTGTGGTGTGGGCAGTGTGTCACAGGTGTGTGGTCAGTGTGGTGTGGGCAGTGTGTCACAGGTGTGTGGGGTCAGTGCTGTGGGTGTCTCTGTGCAGATGCCCCTGGAAGTGACCCAAAGCTTTGTGAAGAACCGCGACGGGTCGTTTGAACCGTTCCGCTGCCCTGAGGTGCCACTCGAACCTGTGGCCGAAGCATACAGCCGTGCAGACCGCCAGACCGCCATCCGGCCCCTGGAGCTGCGCACCTTCCTGCGTGTTGGTGAGGACGTGTGCACATTTGTGTGTGTTTGTGCGTGAGAGAATCAGAATGTGTGTGAGTTTGAGTCTGTGTGTGTGTGTGTAACAGAATGTGAGTTTTAAATTCCACCCAGTAGAAATGGATGTGGTTTATCTTTTTATATTTTGATTTGTTGTCTTTTTTGTGTGTGTGTGAACTTGCTCATCCCTACCTGTTTGCCAGGCAACACCTCAGCAGAGCAGAAGGAGCCCACGCCCTTCGTCATCGAGTGGATCCCAGACATCCTGCCCAAATCCAGGATCGGTGAGCTGCGGATCCGCTTCGAGTACGGGCACCTGCACAACGGCCACGTGGAGTACGCTGACGGCCAGGGTGGGGCGCCGCCCCTCGACATCTGCCGGGTCGGCGTGCCTTGACCCCCCCAGCTGTCAGCAGGCGGGGCCCAGAGCTCCCCCATTACATGGCTGGACCGTGTGCAATGCACGGCTGGACCTCCCAGCCTGTGAAAGATGAAGAACTTTGTGATGCCTGCGTCTCTCTCGCTCTGTGCTGTGAGGTGGAGGAGCTCTGTGCTGAGATCAGAGTTGTGCTGGAGCGGGACAGCCAGCCTTTCTGTGATGCAGGATGCCTGGCTGGCCTGGGGAGGGCCAGAGCTCTGCCCCCCGAGAGAGCAGGGCCTGTGTGCTGCCAGAGCAGTCTGCCTGCTGCTGGGGCTGAGAGGCCCTGTGGACCCTCTGCTGCCCCTGGGAGCCACGTCTCAGACCGGAGCCCCATGCTGCCACTGTGCCAGCATAGACTGTGTGCTGCTGCCAAGGTCGAGTGTAAGCAAGTGTGTATGTATTAGCGTGTGTGAGTGTGTGACTGTGCTCACTGTGTGCAGTGTGGCTGTGTTAGCCCTGTGCCCAGATGTGAGAAATGCTGTCTCAGTAAACGGGCCTCCTGCACTCAGCCCTGAGACTGAAACCCAGCCGTGTGGGTCAATGCTGTAACTGAAAATAACTGCAGCAACTCAGGTGGTAGGAAACTGGAAAAGCTGTCAGAGGTGAAAGTGCTTCAGGACAAGATACAGAGCAGAGGACAACGTGGAAGATCTGTGTTTTATACTGCGTTTACACTGTTACTCCTGTGCATCCTGTAGCTGAAAACCATCTGTGTGTGTATTGCGTGTCATGGGAAAATACATATTTTTCATATGTAGTTATTAAACAAAATAGATAACAGATCGGAAAACATGTTGCCTCTTACTTCCAGGACTGTCGGGATAAACACACATTTGTTATTTTTGTAAACTGGCTGCTCAGAAAAGAAAGGAAACTAGGGCAGCAGATATCAGACGGACTCTGAAGAGATGAGTCTTGTCATAGTGGAGGACCTCAACCAGTCCTCTGCCCATTTCCCATCATGTGTTTCTACAGCGTCCTTCTCCCTGGCGGTGTTCCTCGGGGAGCGGCTGGACATCCTGGTATGGAGGCGGTCAGGCTACACCCTCCAGTACGCGAGACGGTGAAAGGAAGCATCACCAATTTCTCATGCCAGATTTGTATCTGTCTGTTTTCTTATAAGATTGAATACCAAGTTTTCCACAACACTGTGCTAATATGGTCGTAATTGTAGTTTCCCTGAGTCGCCGGTCGCTGCGCACAGGGACACTGTGGATCTGCGTCACTTTGAGCTCTTAGTCTGCTGAGTGAGCGATGCCAACTCGTCTCGCCTGCCATTCAGTATTCTGGTGAACTCACCCAGCCACCTCCTACTGCCAGACAGGACACCAGGCTTCTTCATTGCCAGCAACACCAGGGACACCAGAAGGTAAACTTGCCAGACTGCCAGCCATGTTGTTTGCAATTCTGCTGTCTTTAATGCACTGTGTGTGTGTGTCTGTGTGTATATGTGTGTGTCAGGGCCAGTGTGTCTAATACAGAGATACTACAATTTTGCCATAGCAGCTACTGTTGTAGAGTGATGCTCTGCTCAAGGCAGGCTTCACGATGCGGTACTGTCACTTCCGAAGCACAGTGTATTGAAGTCTGGTGACACCTTGCCAGAAACCACGTGATCACTGCAAACTAAGTGTCCTTACGTCACACCAGCATCTGACAGTGTTGAATTGGTTTGGAATGCATGTCGGTGTATCAAACTCCCAAAATGCTTTAAGAGGTCTGAACCACCTCAAATCCGTGGGTTATAGAGAGGAGACAGATTTGCAGACGCTACAGAATACATGTATTGACAGAGAGAGGTATGTAGAGATAGAACAGCAAGTTAGATATATAGATGTAGATATAGTTATAGAGATATAGATTTAGCAATAGATGGATAGATACAGATGTAGATTGAGAGTGAGTAAGAGATAGAGAGATTGCATGTGTGTGAGAGAGAGAGATGGAGAAAAATGTTTAAATTACACCAATTGTCCAGTTGTATAATCATGTCCCTCCAACACATTTGCCTCTTCACCACATTCACTATTCTTGTTTTCTTGTTTATACAAGCACACACGGCTCTCTCTAGTTCACAAAATATAGTTTTATTTTGCCCTCTGTTATACACCACCACTTTCCCAGTTGCACACGCATATCTGTCTTATAAACAAAATGTCGGCTATACTCTATATTTGCATCATTTGGATCATTACACAACCAAATCCCTAGACATATAAATAGGACTGTTGGCTATATAGAGGCTATATAAAATGTAAACTAAACTTAACTAATCGCTAAACTATAACTTAATGTTACTTATACCTTGGTGACCGCACATTTTTGTACATCTACACATGGACATTTTATTTCCACATAACCTGTATTGAAGTCCAGATCACAGCCGGTGGGTTCATGTGTATATCGCCTAGCAGAGCTCTGCTGCCTTTCGCGTCACTCGATACAGCCGCAGTACCATGTATTGCCCAGCAGATGTCACTATGGAGAGCCTGTATTCAGCGCTTCGAAACTGAACCTGAAACTTTTTCGGTACAACAGGAAAGCTTCGTTTCCATCATCACTACTATTTTATAGGGTAAACTACGTGTTTTATATATATATATATATATATATATATATATATATATATATATATATATATATATACAGTGCGAGTTGCACTGTGGCTTTAAAGTTTTCCCTAGGAGAGATCTTGCTGTTTCTTCCCCCCTCATACTCTCTTGCTCCTTTCCCGCTTTCCTCCCTCCCCCTTTCTCTGTCCTTCTACTGTTCCCCACGCTTTTCCATAAGTGTCCTGCAACCCTTTTCTCATTTTCTTACAGTCTTCCTCCTTTCCCCACCTATGCTTTCCTTTGCCGCCCCCACACACCTGAGAGGCAACGCTGCCGGGGCTGAGGGTACCCTTTTCGGATTCAACCGACTTGTCAGTAACACACCTGAGTAATTGGGTTATTCAAATATTATTATTATTATTATTATTATTATTATTATTATTATTATTATTATTATTAGTAGTAGTAGTAGTAGTAGTAGTAGTATTAGTAGTAATAGTAGTAAGCGTTGAAGTGCGATGTATGATGATTTATGTGTTTTGCCCTGGAGTGGGAAACTGGCAGAGATACATTTTGAAAACTTGATTGATGATGCCCTGGTTTTATGTATTAATGTATGTATATATATATATATATATATATATACATACAATATTCCCATTTAAAAAAGTCCCTTAGATGTGGTTTAATCTCCCTTAACTTTTCTAAAGGAGAAGTAATGGGAGCTAAACGATTTAGAAGTTGAAGTGGGAAAAAAGTGTGAAGAATTGAAGCACTTGCCATAGGTTACTTAATATCGAGACCAATATGTGGACAATAAAAGTTGTTTATTTGTAAGTGAAGTGGCAGAAGATTTCATAAATATACAAATGAGTTTTTTTTTTTTTAACAATAACCCATCAAAATCCATGCAGATTGAATAAACAATTGTCACACTGAATTCGAACCAGTCAGTTTTATAATTCGTATTTGGTATACTTGCCCTGAAAATGTCTTTGAAGTTGGAAATGTTAATTTGGTAATGGAGCAAATTGTACTAATGTTTGTGTAGAATGACCAATGCAAAACAATTGTTTTGAGTATTTGAAATGCATTCAGTGAACTCAATTGGATTTAAAATACTTTTCCATACAACAGACATTCATATAATTGAAATCGAGAGTACTTGTAGTTCAGAATACACATATCAGGTGAAATACAAATAATTAAAATAAATACAAATTGTTACATCTTTTGTTAGTTATTTTTGATAAAGTTGAAAAACCAACTGCCTCTCTATGCTCACCAGATCATTTTTTACTGGTCAGGTGCTACTATTTTGTATGGCAAGTGCTACTGTTTTCCACTTTCATAACTTGACATCTCTGGTAATGCAGTGTTTGTGTGTCAGGGCCAATGTGTCTGTAATGCAGTGTGTTTGTGTGTCGTGTGTCTGTAATGCAGTGTGTGTTTGTGTGTCAGTGTGTCTGTAATGCAGTGTGTGTTTGTGTGTCAGTGTGTCTGTAATGCAGTGTGTGTTTGTGTGTCAGTGTGTCTGTAATGCAGTGTGTGTTTGTGTGTCAGTGTGTCTGTAATGCAGTGTGTGTTTGTGTGTCAGTGTGTCTGTAATGCAGTGTGTGTTTGTGTGTCAGTGTGTCTGTAATGCAGTGTGTGTTTGTGTGTCAGTGTGTCTGTGTGTCTGTAATGCAGTGTGTGTTTGTGTGTCAGTGTGTCTGTAATGCAGTGTGTCTTTGTGTGTCAGTGTGTCTGTAATGCAGTGTGTGTTTGTGTGTCAGGCCCAGTATGTTCTGCACCTCCTGGCACCTAAATGTCATCACACTCCAGTCGGCACAATCTGCTCAGGACACACAGAACAGTAAATAACCAAACTGGGAACAAGAGCATAAAATAGAAAGAAAGAAAGAAAGAAATAGAGAGAAGTTCCATCTTGACTTACCTCAGGTTTCATCAGTGTAGGTTTCCAAAGGCGTAATCCTGCATTCAGACACAAGGTGGCGATCTTGATCCACAGTTGGCTTGCAGCGGCCAGATGATCTTGCAGGACAGTCTGGTGCAGGTCGCAGTGATAGGATAACAATACAATATCATATTGACATAGTACAATATTAATACAATACAGTTGAACACAACACAAAGAGTGCCCTGCAGTACAGAACAGCTCAGCAAAAACAAAGCACAACACAAGGCCATGGAGAGAAGAACAGCACACAGCACAATCCTGCTCCCCTCCTGAACACCGGGCAGGCCTATGTTCTCGTGTCCTGGAAGTCCAGTGGTCTGGCTAAGAGTCGTGTCCCTGTGCCTCTGTCCTCTCTGACCTACAGACGACTAGTGCAGGCCAGGAACAGGCCGAGGGCGAGGCGCTGCCCCCTGGACGTCACCCCCCCGTCACCCCACAGGTTAGCGCCCTCCCTCTGAGCACACAGCTGGGTTTGTGACACACACACACTCTCTCACATACACAGTCTTATCAAACACACACGTGGACGTCTCCCTTTCGCAAGACAAATCCCATTAATCTGTCAGGAAACGGTGCTGCAGTGGTTCCTGTCAGCACTGGAAATAAATTGGAGAGAGAGAGAGAGGGGAGGAGGGAGAAGGAAATTAATGAGAAGGATTTCCCAGGAATTTATTCTAACCAACATCTTGTTTGTTTTGTTTTTGGCGTTGTGTGTGTGTGGAGGAGGAGGGTGGGGGATGATGTTTTAGCTCATGTCTTTGTCATTCATTTCACAAATTTTCCAAAGTGGGTTAACAGGAAGTGGACAGCGAAATCAAAGAGGCAGAAGTGATGCATCAGTCAATCAATCAGTGGATCAATCAGTGCAGCTTAGCAGGAAGTGACTCATATCAGAGGCGGGGCAGCAAGGCCCTGTGCGTCTCTCTTATCGGCTCTGCCTCCACGCTCTGCCTTTCTTTCCCTTCTTGTCCTCGGACACGTGATCGCCGCGCTCAGGGTTTCATCTCCCTGGAATTGGCAGCCAGATAAATATGTCTGTTACCCCGATGGCTTGGACTGCTCAAGGCATTAATATTATTAAAATCTGTCACGGGGGGGAAAGTGTCGGGGAAGATGAGTTAGTGCAGAGATTAGCGCCGCGAAATAAATAATCTGCCTGACTTTGTTAATGCTTATGGCCCCTTGGAACTCAGACATTCTCTCTGTTTATAGGCTGGGTTATTTTTCAAGGCCTTTAAGTATGTGTGTCTGTGTGTGTGTGTGTGAGAGAGCATGTGTTCATTCTGCTTCTTCTCTCTTGTGTATGTGTGCGTGTGTGTGTTTGCACGGCAGCTGTTGGGATTTTTAATGCAACTTAAAAATATAACTTCACCTGACCCTGGTTTTAACTAAATTAAACCTAAACTCATCGATCTTCCATTAGTGCAGCCCACCCCACGTACGCACCAATGCCTGGCACAGAGCACAGGCGACTGATGACTAATTAAAGTCACACAAAAGGCAGTGTGGCGATCCTCCCTGAGCCTCTCTCGGGGAGCCAGGAGCAGCTGTCCAGGGCTGGAGGTAGAAGTCCAGTGAGCGGGTCAGTGGTATGCACCCGCCTCGGAAAACTGTCTCTGCCAGGCCGGGCGAGGAAGCCAGCCAGAGGACTTATTGTTTGGAAATTGTTCCTCCTGTGACAGAGAGCCACTCGTGTGATGTGGAAGACTCTGGCTGCGCACTGTGCACATATGGGAGCTGGGCCGCAGTCAGGCCTAAGGGAATCCGGAGTGCTTGAGAGCCTCACAGTTGCCTGGCCGTGAGGGAGCCAAGCCAAGGTGTCGGCTGCAGCCTGTGTCCCAGTGAGACTTCAACGCAAGTGGACCTTCTGAGGGAACAATGTCTTGTGAAAACAGTGAAGGAGGTTCTGACCAGGTTCTGTATCTCTCTATCCACATCTGAGTTTCTCTCTCTCTCCCACTATGCCTGCTTTCGCCAGCTTTCTGTAACAATTATGTTTTATGGTTTACACATTTTGATGAAAAGAGCTGAGTAACGTCAATACAGTGTAAATACAACACTTTATCATCATTATTGAACAATCAACTTTGCCTGCGTACACCTAGACACGCATCAAGCCGAACAATCACACGTGTACACATAGACACGCATCAAGCACACACATGATGCACCAGAAAGCAGTAGTAGAGCCCCTGTGCTGTGAGAGCGAGAGGGCCTCATTAGTCCCCAGCTGCCTGTGAGCGTGTCATGCTCCAGTGGGCCGCAGTGCGCAGTGAGCATCTCCCTCTTTCCACACCAGCAGGCAAAGGGAATGGGCTGCTCATTAGTCCCCTGGATTCTGGGTCTTGCTCCTGCTTAATCAATCAATTAAAAAAAGACCAAAAAAAAGGCAGAGAGAGAGAGTGTTTATATCCTGGTCTGAGGGGAAGTTTATTCACGGGCTGGCTGCCGAATGCACCTCAGTGGAGGGCGCAGACCAGACCAAGCCCCTGCCCTGCAACCCCAGCGCCACAGAGCCCATGGGACTGTCCACACCCCTCCAGAGACGGCTCCGTCTCCATGACCGGCTCAGGAAAACCTGTCTGCTGGCAGCGAGTGTCTCCCTCCCTCTGTCTCTGTCTTCTGGTTTTGGCACAAGTTTCCAGCTTCTTTCTTACTGTGTTTGCCTGTCTCTTTCGTGCAGCAGTTCCTCCAAGAAATGTATCAATAATGATAATGAGATAAATATTTTGTTTTACACAAAAATCAACTTCTCTACATCATCTCCTGAGGAGAGCGGAGCTGCAGGGCCCCCTGTATACAGCCGTGTGGGTCACTGCTACACACAGTCTGATGGGTGTGGGGGGTGAGGAGGCTGTGCCAGCCTGCCACAACTGTGCCAGCGATACACAAAGAAATGAAGTACGCTGTTGTTCACAACAACGCACTGTGGGGCTGAGCTCCCCTGGTCCCATGCTCATCAAAACCACTGCAAGGCACTAACATTATCAAAGGGGGAAACTAATGCTTGACGTCCTTAAAAAACACAAAAATATTGTGATTTGTCAGCTTGTACAACAATTCCTGGTAAACAGAGACACACTCCTGCCTCCCTTGTCCCCCCATCTCCCTGTCCCCTAACCTCCCCCCATCTCTGCAGGGCTCCCCTCTGTGCCAAGTGGACCTGTGCTGTGCCATGTGCGTGGCGGTGTGGAGCAGCGTGGCAGAGCCCCCCTGCAGGACCAGCACAGCATCCTGGCCTCTGTCAACCTGAGCCACCAGCCCCATCGCACTAATGGCAGCCATGCAGGGGGCAGCAGCAGGAATGGGAACAATGGGAGTGAGGCTGGTGAGTGATAGAGAGAGAGGGTGAGGAAGGGAGAGAGAGAGACTGAGAGATAGAGGCAGAGAGGTGCAGAGGGAGAGAGTGAGCGTCTTGTCAAAAGCAGGCAGGGCGGACGAGAACTTGAGAGGGTGGCTGCCATGGGGTTCCCTTCGTTAAGGGGCTGCGGTGTCTAATTACCGGCCCAGTCTGTCTGTGTGGGGGTGGGGGTGGGGGTGGCGCTCTGTGCCGCGCTGCTCGATAAGTGCTGACAGGAAATAAACACGTTACTGTAATTGACCTTGACAGGCTAATGTGCCACTTGCAGCCGCAATGTGCTAATGATACAATTAATCCATAATTAAGACATGCATTGTAATAACAGCCGGACAGCCTGTTGCTGGGCATCCGTAATTGCAGAGTGGGGGGGTTTGCTGGGCGTCTCCCCCCGGGGCTCCAGCTCTGATGCAGGCCGAGTCTTCTTCTCTCCTCTCCTCCTCTTCCTTTTCTCCATATATAATCCCTGTGCTGTTTCAGAGCCTGGCAGCCTTCTCCTGTGCAGACCGGTTCCGAGATCCCCCTGCTGGTGGTGCTAGGGACTGCGGGCGCCACTGAATTTCACAGCCCCAATCAACTGATAGCTGGAGCACACAAACGCACACTAACAGACTCTGCTGGCCTCTGTATGCAGCAGTTTTTCATCAGCCACAATCACTACAATTGATTGAACAGTTCCATTACTATGTATACTTAAATACATTAAGAAAAATCAACAGAAAAACTAAAATACTATTTTATTGAATTTAGTATTTTCATTTCATAAATAAAAACAATTCAATTTTTTTAATACTTGTGATTAAAATCATTAAAATATCAGTCCTTAAAATCACTTAAAATTTTTAAAATCTGTGATTTTAACAAGGAACAAAACAATTAACTTAAAAATAAACGTGCCCAAAACAACAAAACAAACGTGATATAAGCAAAAACTGCTCACCAACAAAAGGTCAAATACATTGAAAATAACTGAAAATGCATTGAACAAAATAAAAAAACAATTAAAAAAGTAAAAATAAAAAACAAACAAAAAAGGTCCAATGCATTTAAAATTAATTCCAAAACGGTCAATGTATTTGACAACAGAATATAACAAAACTATACCAAAAACCCTAAACAATGTGATTTAAAAGCAACTAAATCTTTAAAAACAATTAAGATTCGTTTTTAAAATCTTTTTAAAAACAATCATCCGTAAAATCTTTAAAAGATCTTGGACTCGGGCTCCAGCAGGGGCAACTGACCGTCCCCGGAGGTGGGTCCCATCATGGGATCCTGAGCTCCCCCAGATCTTGTATATGCCAGTTCTTATAGGCTTCCTCCTTGCCCCTCTGATGGACCTCCAGATTGACGTAGTCCCTTACGAACACCATGCCCCTCCGCGCGATGACAATCGGGTCCAGCTCCTGCTTGTTGAACAGACAGATGTTCCGTCCCTCCCACAGTGCCTGCTTCACTGCGCAGACGACACGCCACCAGCACCTCAGGGTGGATGATGATATTCCCCTGGCCGGACCGTACAGGATCTGCTGGGCGGTCGCCCGCGCAGGAACGGCAAACCTGTGGAGGAACGGAGAAAACAGGAGCCAGACCCTGTGGGCGGAGGGGCACTCACTAAAGATGTGAGCCTCCGTCTCCTTCCCCAGGCAACCCTTGTAGGGGCAGATGTCATAAGGAGCTATGCCCCTTCTGTGCATGAACACTCGGGTGGGGAGACACCGACTCACAGCCATCCAGGAGACATCTTTCTGCGTATTCGTGAGGCAAACGTGCGTAGCGTTAGCCCAGATAAACCGGCAGGTTTCGGGAGGGAAATCTTCTATCCGGCTGGTCTCCTGGGCAGATCTCATCTGGCTACAGATGGTCTTATAATCCCAGGAGGCCAGCACGATTTTATGGAGGCCTACTTCGAGCGCAAAGGCTCGGAGCGCCCTGTAGAACGGCGGGGGATCCCACGAGTGCGGCCTGGTGTTATCCATGGCGCAGAGGCCGAATGGTCTCAGGCTGCTGGCAAAATAAAAGCGGTTCATGAAACTCACTTTCTTGCCAGCAGCCTGGATGTTCTTGACCACATAGGCCAGCCCCTGCGCCTTTATCAGCCGCACAACGTCCGGGACCCCCCTGCCTCCATCCAGGGTACCCTTCACCATCTGTGCTCTTTTCAGCCTCTCCATTTTGAAAAACTAAAATACTGTTTATTTGGTTGAGTATTTCACATTTTACATAAATAAAAACAATTCCAAATTGCAACAAATTGCAACAAACAACACGGTTCAGGCCCTGAGCACACAAGCACGGCACAACACCACTTGTGTGACCAGACCTCCAGCCCTGGGAGATGTCAAGTAGTGCAGTGCTGGTGACAGAAGTTGACAGGTTTTAAGGCAGAGAGATGCATCCTGGGAAACTGCACTTTTCTGCAGTGCTTTTGCTGCCTTCTCCTCTCTCTCAGTGCAGTCTGGAGTCGACTACAGCCTCGTTTAACACACTCACACTCGCAGATTGGTGTGTACGGTGTCCTGTCAGCCCTGTTTTTCATTTCTTGTCCTCTTTTTTTGTAATTGAGCTGTCACTTGAACAAAGCCCTCACTCCACAGACACTATCACAATTTGCAGCGGCTAAATGTCAGCGCAAGAATCCACAGATTAAATGCAGAGCCAGGCCCCCTCATCTGCTCTCTACCCCCCTCCTCAGTGTGAAGACTTTGAGCTGCTGTCCTGCCAGGCGCTGGACTCAATGGGCATTCCGTGCTTTCCACTTCTCCCCTCTCCTTCTTTTTATTTCTCTCTTTCTCCGTTCTGTCCCCCACGGCTTCTCTGTTCTTTATATGTATTTAGTATAAGGCCTCCAGCCGTGGACCCCCAGAGCTGTTTTCTCTCCTCTAACGTTCTCTGTCTCCCTAGGTGAGTTTGTTTTCCTGTTCTTGACTGCATGGCGCACCGTGGCCCCTTGTTTGCGAAAGGCGGATTCACTCAATACGAATCGGAACTGAACTGAATTTTCCCCCAGGTTTGTGATCACCAACCCAACTGCGGATTTCCCTCAATGTCTTCTGTGCCCCTTCAGCCTGAGGAGCGCAGTGACTGGTTGGCACAGCAGACTGCAGTCCTGCCGCTCCTCGGCCCCGCTCAGTACACAGAGCACTTGTTCAGTGTCTTTGATTACTGCATGGCTGTAGGAGCTGGTGGTGTTTGGGAGAGGGTGCCGGCCGGATCCTTGCCACCTGTCCCACTGCTTTCCCCTTGCAGCGCCAGTGAAGGGCAGGGGACTGGCGTGCACTCTCTCCTACACACACACGTGCACACAACACTCTTACACAGATTCCCACACTCACTCCAACACTGTGGCCAGCTGGGCAACCCGACCCCACTATGTGTGTGTGTGTGTGTGTGTGTGTGTGTCTGTGTGTGCGCCCAGCCCTCGCTGCGAGATGGCGAGCCCCTGTCCCTTTGTTGTCCGGAGATTGAAGCTAAGCGCATGTGAAGGCAGGGAATTACGCTGCGTTTAAGGGAAATGAGATGTTATTGTCAGTGGGGGCTGTGTGCTGGGCTGATGAGTGGAGCGGGACAGGCTGAGAGCCGGCCTTTCAACAGCTCCCTGATCAAAAGCTGCGCTGGGCCGCTTCCAGTACAGGGAAACGGAAACCACCTTACTGAGCAGGGATTTCTGCTTTTCTTTGTGTTTTTTCTTTGAGAATTTTTTTAAAAAGCATGAAAGAACCAGCAGGTATAAAAACTAAGGAAGGATAAGTTATGCTGTTGCTCTTCTGGTGGTGTCGCCCTGCAGGCAGCGGTAGGGGGCTAATGTGGGGTTACAGGCCTCAGACGAGCTGGTGCTGTACTGAACCTACACGGGGGGGCTCTCCCTGGGAATTAAGACCCCCCCCCCTTGTGTGGAGGATGAGAAACACCCAGAGGGAGACGGGGGAAGGCGTGGGCAAGGGAGGCAGTGGTTGGGGGGGTTCTGAAACATGTTGTTTCACTCAGGACACCCAGAGAGGAGCTGCCACTTTCCCCCTGCAGTCCAGCCACTGCACAGCTTCCTGAATGAACACGCTAACAGATCCGCACCCCCAGCCTGCCCTCTCGCACCGCGGCCCTGAGGCCACTCTGTCCTGCTGTGTGGCCCCGCTCAGCCTAGTGAGGGGAATGGACCAGCCTCAGAGGGGCCACAGTGGCAGCTACCCCACAACAATGATTCAACTTATATAGGGCACTGCATTTACACACACACACCCACACCCACGCCAAATTACACACACACACTCTCACACGGGCAGACACAGCAGCGAATGTGAAAAGATACTGATAGAGGCATGTATATATATATACATACTGTACACAGCCATTATCCTTTTGCTACACAGGTAAATAAGGCCCTGTGGAGAAGCCAGGCTTTTTTATTTTCTATCTATCAATCTATCTATTTTTATTTATTTATTTATTTATTTATGATGAGATGGCCAGGGTTTGGGGGTGAAATCCTGCCAGCCGTTAATTGAAATGTCACTCGGCCTGCTCTTGTCAGGGCCCCTTGTCAGGCCTGCTTTCCCCGGCCCCGAGACGTGTATGTTTGTCAGTTCATATTGACTATCTGTCACTCAGGGAAGATCGGGCCACGAAATGTCAAAACACAGTGGGCTCTCTAGCGTTCGGCGGCCTAATCCTAGGTGGCACGCGGTGCGGGGTAATGGAACACAGATGAAGAGAATTAGTTACAAGGGGTCAGGAATACTAACGCGGGTTGCAGCAGTCATGTGGCTTTCGTTAGGAACCTTTACTCTGTGATTTACAAGATACAGAGAGAGAGAGAGAGAGAGAGAGAGAGAGAGAGACGCACACACACTCGCACACAAACCAGAAAATGTGATTTTGGTACAGAAACTAAATCTCTGGGGCCTTTACAAGCCTGACCTATATAAACCAGCCCCTGGAGTCTACTGGAGACCCCTCCGGTTGTGCTTTGTAAACACTGTGTAGACACAATGACAAGAACAATATCCCGAGCTGCCATGTGGATGATAATTAATCACAGGTGAAACTGCTTGGGACACGTCCAGAGAACATGGCGAGGACTGCCAAACCTTACACGCCACCCCCCCCATCTCTTATTCATTCTTTCTGCCTGTCTTTCTTGCTTTACTTCTCAGCCTCCCCCCCCATCTCTGTCTCCTCCCCCAAGACATCGCTTTCGAAATAATTAATGGGAGCAAGAAGTTGACAGCTCCTTTGCATTCTGTTTCTTTCTTTTAAACTCATGTTTTTTTTCCACACAAAAAAATAAAACCCACAGAAGGAATCCACTCTGCGTCCCTCTGAGCTACAGCTCCAGTCCCCCCTCATCGTCAGACAGATCAGCCAATGCACAGCCCCCAAACGCAAGGTCTCTCACGGGGTAGGAACGGCACAGAGTGCTGAAGTGCACCTCAGCATTGCCGTCATCGCCTGCTGTGTGTGGCGCCACCTAGTGCCTGCTCCCTGGTACAGCCGGGGGCTTCTCTGAAGGCAGTCCCTGCCCATCACTGTGCCAGGTGGGATTTGTTTCCAGCTCCCAATTTCCGAGTTGGACTGATTACTGCGGCTTATCAAAGACTCTGCTTTTCTTTTCAACTCGCTCGTGAGGCTTTGAGTCGAGCTAAGCCATAGGATTTGAAGCAAAAGCTGCAATCTTCCAGAAAACGAGTTTAAAAAAAAAAAGTATAAATCGTCAACTGTAGTTACACTCGGCTCAGCTGCACCCAGGAGCCGCACCGAATGAAACCGGGGAGCTGAAGATCAGCCAGGAATGCTTTTAAAAACTCAGCAGTACATGTGGCGGTCTCAGAAAGTGAACAAAACCAGTGGCACCACAGAGTCCTCAGAGCTGTGGCGACCGTGCAGGTACTGGCGCTCCAGGTGTAACCAAGCTGGGCAGAGTATGGGGGAGCAGAACCGGTGGATCAGGCCTGGCAGAACTGCTGGATAGCTTTTCAATCGTAGTCCGGCCTGCTCACCAGGGCTGAGAAAGGGCAGGAGTTTGGCACACACCGGGGGTTTCTTCAAAGTGTATTTGCACAGCAATCCAGGCCAACTGGAAGCTTGAACTTTGAGCCACAGTGACACAGTCTGAGACTCAGTCTACCTGGGAGGCACCCCCCCCCCACACACAGCTTGCAAGCAAACTGTCTGGCTACCCTGCCCCCCCATTTTCTACTTTGTATGTTTTTATTTTTTATTTGTCGGTTTTCATCGAGGAGAATCTTAGCGTTGAAAGGCTCCTGTCACGGCCGTGGTAACCTGTCAGCACATTAATGAGGATAAACAGTGGCGCCTCATTGAGGTGCGTGGGGGGTGTGTGTATGTGTGTGTGTGAGAGAGAGAGAGAGAGAGAGACACACTCTGATGTGCTTTGGCTGGGCTTGCGTTGGCAGAAAGGTGAGAGGAGCTGCACTGTGATTCGTTCTGATCCGGGCTTTAAAATCCCCGGGCTGCAGATTTTGCTGATGCTGTCTGTGGAAATGTGCAGCACCCCCACAACTCCTGTGTCTCCAGCACTGCTCACACACACACACACACACACCTGCCCCAGCCCCACAGCCTCCACACTGTCCAGACAGCACAGCCGCATTTCCCACATTCTTGCCTGGAAACCTGTTTTTTCATGATGAAAGGAAACCCAACAATCAGATGAAGTGCACAGGGCCTGGACTGCATTGGCCACGGAGACAGGTGACCGATCGCTACAGGTTTGCGCTGCTGGGACAAAGCAGCTCTTTTATGTTGCAAAAGTTTAACAGTAGAAATAAAAAATGTAGCAGAAACAAAATCAAAAACAAACAGGAAAGTAATGTATTTTGGCTTGCAGAAAGAATGAGAGCCGGGTGAACTGGTCAGCTGGAAAACATGTGGAACTAATCTCTGTCGAAGACATTTCTCGTCAGTATCTGTATTATTATTCCTAATGTAATCGTTATTATTATTATTGTTTCTGTGAAGGGCTGTGTTGAGGCCGCCAGCGCCCCGCTCCCTGCGTAGGTGTGGGAAAATGCCGGAGTTTTGATGAGGAAACGAACAGCTTGTCAACAGCCCTATTCTCTTCCAAAGACAGTGTGGAGATGCCAGCACTTTTAAACATAACATGTGTTTATGCATTTTGTCACTCGCTCTTGAAAATGAGACATACAAGCCGGTTTCCAAAAAAAAAAAAAAAAAGCACTATTTATATTGTGTTTCGTGGCCGAGTTTTTCCTTTTTCCTCTGGCTGGATGTGCCGTTGAAAGGTTTATGGCTGGGCCGTGTGTAGAGAGGCCCGGGGGCTGGCACAGTGAGGGGGCGAGGGGTGAGTGTGGCGCTGATGAAAGGAGAGAGAAGAGGGGGAGTAGAGAGAGGCCGCTGACAGTGGGTTGTCAAAACACACATGTGGTTCCAGGAACTGGGGGAAAAGAACAAATTGCAGAGCACTTACAGGCCCGGTCCAGCCCTGACCCCACCGACAGGGGAGAGACGCGCTGAGAAACCCACCAGGTGATGTTGCAGGCAAGGCATCCCCACTCGCACTCCTCGGCCTCTCCGCTGAAGGACCCATTTGCTGTGACCCTCAAGAACCCAGTGTGATATACGGTGAAAAACATTTTCCAACTACTGGGAGAAGTCTCTCTGTGGCTCGTCCCATTACAGTCTACAGGGTGAGGCCAGTACCTGTGTTGGGAATGAGATTTAGGAGAGCATTTGAAACTGCCGTGTTAACTATTACAGTATTTGCTTTTGTTTGTGGCCATGCGATACAGAAATAAGAAAGCGGTTTAGCTGTTCCAGTTGTTCGGGCAAGGACCTAATTACTAGAAGGTGCTGGGTTCGAGTGCCGGTGGTGCCGCCGCCGAGTCACTGTCTGTCCCACTGAGTGCTGCGGCGCCCCCCCCGCGCTGGGCTCTGTCCTTTAGATGAGACATCAAAGCAAGATCCCGTTGCCAGTGACTTCTGCAACATCAGCGGCTCATGCCACCACTCCCCCCTGTAGTCACTGCCAGTCACTTTGGATTAAGCCGGCTGTAAACAGACTTATTATGAATATGATGGTATTTGTTTATTTATTTATTAAATCCCTGCAAACTCCTTTTATGATGCTGCTGCACCAACAGCAATAACAACCCCCCCCACAAAAAAAAGAGTGGATGTATGGAATGCTACCATAAAAAATGATGTAAGAATAAAAGAAACGGAAGAACCACAGTGAGGGAGAAGGGGGCCCCTGGGCCATGGGGCCACATCTCCCTCTCTGTGATAATGGAGCCATCAACTGACGGCTGCCCTTTCTATCACTCACTCAGCCACCCAGACCCCCTAAAACAGGTCATGCCGATGACACCAGTGGAACTGCGGAGTGGGCCGAGAAGAGCATCTCTCCACCAGCGCTCACAGACCACCTGGAGGACAGAGAGGTGGGAGGAGGAGCTGCCATCGTAGGCCACCGTTACTGTTTGTACCGTATCGAAGGCCTGCAGCCACCCTCGGACCCGACACACACACACACACACACACACACACACACAGTTCCCCAGAGCAATGCTGGAGGACTTCTGATCTCTGTGACGCCTGTCTGAATCCCTCAGTGAGGAGAGAGGCAGCGGAGACACTGGCTCAGGCTGACAAGCCCCGTTTGCCTGTGTCGCTTCTCATTAGGAAGACACAGAGGGGGGGGTGCAGGGGACAGGACAGTGACTCGTTACTGTGTGTGTGTGTGTGTGTGTGTGTGTGTGTGTGTGTGTGTGTGTCTGACGGGCAAAGGGTCTGTCAGCGGCCTTCCTGTCACCCAAGCTCCCTGGGCGAATGTAGCCCACTGACTTGACCCCCTCCCGGACTCTCAGCCAGCCAGGCGGGGTGGCGGCTCAGAGCTCAGCGTCATGGCTCTGCGCTGGCTGTGTACTTTTAAGCAGAAGGCAGTGGCTAGTCCTTCTCCACTCTGCCGTACGTAAGCGAGCTCCTCGGCATACGCTGGCAGATGTACATCACCGTGACAATGCTGGCGGAGGGTCGATGTTTTGGCGTCCACATTCCCGGGCCTTAAAAGGGCATATCTAGCTGCTGGATAGACTAAATCCTTTTTTAGATTTTTTAGATCCTCTTCTTTTTTCTCTCTCCAGGTACACTAGTTATCTCAAACAAACAAAAAACTCTATTAAACGTAAAGGGATAATATGGATGCACTTCAGGCAAACACACCCACACACACACACACTGTCCAAAGTACAGAGAGAGAGATCAGCAGGACTTTATCTAGCATCTCAACTCATCTCCCTCTGTGTCAGACGACAGACGTGCAGGGCTTACACTGCTAGCTGTCCATGACCATCGCCCGCACATCTGCCACGGCACGGAGGACACCACGCCGCCTAGCAAGAACCTGAAACCACAGGGTCAAAGGAAAGCATAAAGAGGAATACGATTGGCAACCCCCCCCCCCGGGAGATAGAGCCAGCACCAGGCCCTGCTTCCGCCTGGGTGGCGAGGGGCGGCACTGGAAGGTGGAGGTGGCGTGCAGAAAAAAAACGAGTATACAACGAAAGAGGAGGAGGAGAAATGGAGGGATTGTTTGAGGAGCGTCTAGTTCATAAGGTTGCTATCAGGGCTGGACTGGCCCGGGGTCAGGGTGAGTGTGACGGGGTTCAGGTGAGCGGCCTGCAGTCCACTGGAGAATCACACCCTGGCAGCTCTGAAACTGCCCAGAAAATGGAGTCACCACATACAGACGTCTGGTCCCTTAACCAGAGGGGCGATTGGCGACGTTACAGTGGGTTATTAGTCAGTTATCCGGGCGGGGAGTAGACTAGTTTGTATGAGATGGGGTGTGCATGTTTGGTGGGGGTGGTTTGTGTGAGACCCTGAAACCCAAAAAACACTTAAGGCACAGTTTTTTTTCAGCTGCAAGAGTCTTGGTTTGTCCTGCAGATTGTTTGCACGTCTTTGACTTCGTCTTCCCCCCGATTCAGTGCTGTGAATCAGTTTGGTTTTATACTAAAGCCATCTTCCCATCACACCCATCAATAGCAAGACATTAAAATGAAAATTTTATAAAAAATAATAATAATAATAAATAAAATGGGGCGAAGGACGACAGTAACTTTCAACGGAGTTTGGTTTGAATCTCTATATGATTTGCCAAATTTATGAGAAGCAGTATATGTGTGTGTGTGTGTGTGTGTGAGAGTGAGAGTGCATGACTGTGTTGGTGTCTCTTTCTCTGCCAGTGTTTCCTATCTGTCAGCTCTTACAAATGCAATGTGTGTGTTTTTTTCTGTCTTCTGTCTCTTTTCCTTTCCAGTGGCTTGGCAGCGTCCCCAGGCCTGAGAATGATCTAACTTCTTTATTTCTCCCTCTCTTGTCCCTTCATTCAATCCACTTCTTTTTTTCCCTTTTTTAAATCCAACAAAGCGTAAATAATGCAGTCCATCGAGTCCCTGCCACTCAGGAAGACAGATTGCTGCTTGTCATTGTGTTTCGAAGGAGAGAGAGAGAGAGGCAGGAGGAGGAGGAGTGTGTGTGCCTGTGAGTGTCAGCGAGGACAGGGCTTTGAGGGGGGGGGACTGACAGAAAGGAAAAAAGTTTGTCCAGAAATACATCCAAGATTTGTCTGTTTTAATACTGAGGAGCGGAGGAGACACAGGAAATAGAAAATTCAAATTAAACAAATGTGTGAGAAAGAAAAAAGGGAAAGAAAAAAGATGAAAGAAGACAGAAGCACAGGAGGGGAAGAGAGGAGAGGAAGGCAGAGAGACATGGGGAAGCAGAGGAAAGGGAAAGAAAAAGCAAAACAGAATAAGGCAGCAAAAAGACAGGTGAGAAGGAGAGAGAGAGAGGGAGACTGGGAGAGGGAGGTGAAAGGAGAGAGAAATTAAGAGTTAAAGAAGAGAGAGGGGAGAAAGAGAGGGAAGTGAAGGTACAGCAATAGACAGGTAGAGAAGTGAAGGGACACAAAGAAAGTGATAATGGACAGAGAGAGAAGCGGTAGATAAAGGAGAGATAGAGAGGGAAAAGGGGGAGAGAGAGAGGGAAGAGGAAGAGAGGTGGAGAAATATACAGGGGGAAAGGGAGAGAGATGGAGGTGAAGGGACAGAGATACAGAGCGGGAATGGCAGAAAGATAGAGAGAGAGAGGTGGGGAGTGTGATTAATGCAGCTGTCAGCTGGGGGAGCAGGGCTGTGTGATAATGCCTGGCGACTCGGCCCCTGTCACAGGCGCCACACATGTCAGAGGCAGAGGGAGCCGGCGCTGCCAGGAACAATATCCCCGACACGGCTAACCTACTCTGACAACACAGGGCTGCACCACGCTTATTCATCTCGACAAAACCAAGGAGAGAGAGGGAGGGAGGGTGGTTCGTACTGCAACTGTGCAAGGCTGTGATGCTTTAGCTGTCCCATTTTTAAAAGAAGGAAGTTCTCCCAGAGCTTGTGTGTGCTTTTCTGTTTTGTTTTTTAATGTCTCTTGTTTTCCTGTTCCACGATCTCTCGGGTCTAGAACGGTCGAGATTTTGATTCCAAGCAGTCTCCGTTTCTGTTTAGAAGACACTCATCCTGCTCGACACAGGCTGTGCCGTTTCTCGGTGACTAACTGAAGACAGCCCCCAAGAGACAGACTTAACTTGGCACGTTAAACTCGCACAAGACACTTACTCCTCACGAAGCCCCGGCGCACACAATGACTAACAGAAGCCATCGTTCTCGCGCTACGGAAGACCGGATCGCTCCTCCGATCGGTGACTTCTGCAGCCCCTCAGAGAGTGACTCTGGACGTGGCGAGGAGGGAAGCCCCCGTCTCTGGACTGAGGAGACGCCAGCCCAGTCAGTGGCTGGACGGGTTCCTGCACTCTGTAAATGGAGCCCTCGGGCCCTGTGCCCAGCGCTGCCTCACAGTGCTGATGATGTCTGACACGTCAATGGCGTAACGGAGTCGAAAGCACTCGCGGGTCACGATAGCGGCTGCCTTCCTTCAGTGACAAAATAGAAAAAAAGAGCTGTTTGAAAAGCTAGTTAGAACAGTTAATTTGTTATGCTCTTATTTATTTTCGGGTGCAGATCCTGGGCACACACTAGATCATTCCAGTTCCAGCAGGAACGGCGGCCCAGTAACACCAGGGGGCTAGCGCTGGGGGTCACGGTCTGGTCAGTCAGCCCCTGCTCGACCCCTCCTAGCCCAGCCCGTGGAGCTGCAGATCTGGCCGAGACAAAACATATATTATCAGAGACAGGGGAGATGGAGACAGCCTAGCCAGGGAGCGGGAGAGAGAGGAGGGGAGCTGTGTGTGGGATCAAAGCGTAAAGCAGCTCCCTTCCCCTCCCTGTCCCCCTCCCCTCCCCTCAGAATCAAAATCAAAATCTGATACTGCTTTCAAACCAACAGGCTAGTGAGTGTAGAATCCTGGCTCTTCCAAGTGGCCCAGGAAAAAGAGGCAGAAGGAGGCCTAGAATCTGAGGCCGTCCACAGCCAACTGTGCTGCTGGGGCGGGGCAAGGCGGGGCTGAAGGTTGGCCAGGCTTGCCTCACTGTGCTCCTCGGCAGTCACCCGAGTCATGGTAGATAAAAGTTCCCATGTGCCCAGTCTACTGTGTCTGGCAAAGTCCCCTTGCCTTGCTCACTTGCTGAACACTGAGTCACCCCCGTACACCGCAGAGCGGGCGTGAGAGAAGGGAAAAAAACGGCAGGAGCCTGCCCTCTAGTGGAGACTTTTATAATCTCCGTCCAGCCCCGCGAACTGAGTAAAATCGAAATCCACGCTCCCTGGGTCCAGGTGAGGAGGGTGACCGCACAACAATGTGGCCCACCATTGCACATCTGCTCCCCAACACCCGCACTGATGATTCTCTCATGGTGTCCTGCTCGATTTCAACCTCCACCCCCCCATCTCATTCTGTCACTGCCTTCCTCTCTTCTCTCCTTCCTTTCTCTCATCTCTCCCCTTCAAACCCTATTAAACCCATAAACTCTGCCTCTGCCTTATCATTCTTCTTCCCCAAAACGGCAGCACTGTCACCTCGCCTCTTTGTCATCCTAGTTCTTACCATTCTCCCTCCCACTCCCTCTCTCTCCCTCTCTCTCCTCTCCTCCTTTCATCTATCTGCCCCCCCCGCCCCCCTTCCCTCTCCTCTCTCCTCACTCCCTCTCGTGATACCGTTAATCTGGGAGTGATTAAAGAGGCCCATTCCTCAGCCCAGACAGCGATCATCATCCGCCTTGATGCATGGCTCACTAATGTCGCGTGATCCCATTATATTGTGATTAATTGTGCCAGTTTAAGTCAATAATTCATTTGTTAAAAAACAGCCCTTCAATGGCAACCTAGGGCTGGGAACACAACAGATAGGCTGAGTAAGAGAGACAGAGAGAGAGTGAGAGAGAGAGGAAGAAGAGGGGAGAAAAGCCAACACACACACACACACACACACACACGAAACCCTGCAGTTTATATTTGTTTATCATTTATTTTGTAGTCATCATTTTATTAAAAATAAATAAATAACGTCTGTATGTGTTTCAGTGAAACGAGCACATTCAGCTGCTTTGTGTTCTGGCCGGGGCTCCTGTGTTTTAACTGGCACTATGTGGCCATGGGGGGGGTCGGTATATGAGCTCATCGTGGGCCAAACCCTGTAGTGTGTCTGCCCAGCTCCGGCCTGGCCTGGATCCTGCTATGCTGTTCTCCTGTGTCTAGAGTGGATTTGCTCCTACTCCTACTTTGCACAACCCCTTGTTACAGAGGTAAGATACCACAAAGTCCTGTTTTTAATTGTTATTTATTTACAAGGGCTTTTTTCAGCACCTGGTGATCCTGATATACTGAGAGAATGTGTGTTGGTTTGTGTCTGTGGGTTTATGTGTTTGTTGTATGTGTGAGTTCATGTTATGTGTGTGGGGGTGGGGGGGGGGGATTTGCAAAACAAACCAAAATAAAAAATAAATGCTTTAAAAAACTACAAAGTCTTAGAATTAATTGATGGGGATAGCAGAGGTGTGTGTGTGTGTGTGTGTGTCAGTGAGTGTGTGCATCTGTGTGTGGGTCTGGGTCTGTGTGAGGTAAGACACAGTGGAGCTACCCAGAGTCAGGAATGTCCAATCTACACCCAATCTGCAGATAGGGAACACTCAGACTGAGATAGCCCAGAGAGCCTGTCTCCTTCCTCATCGAGATAAACACATTTAAAACACACACACACACTCACACTCAACTGGTGTCTGTCTGTGTGAGTTTGACAATGAGGGGAAGATGGGACCTCGATAGGAGGGTGACAGCCTGGTCTGGGTGCTCAGAAGAGGCACTCTCTTCTCAGGCTAGTAGTGGTGGTGTTGGGTGAGGCCCTTTAAAAGTCACCGGTGACGTCCCCCTACTCGAGTGAAAGGCACTCTGGGTTATTAACAGCAGTTAAAAGCATGACGTTGGCCCGGTTTTAACAAAGCTTTCATTTAATGGCCCTGGGAGGTAAAAGGTTAATACGCAGAGCATAGCAACACTGTTACTCATTCACAGACACACACACACACACACACACACACACACACACACACACACACACACACACACACAGTGTACAGTACTGAGTGTGTCTGAGTTGAGCCGTCACCAGAAACATCAATTCTAACTCATCGCCTGAGGAAACATGGTGCAATTATGGTAATAAATAATAATAGGATTGAGTACATGACATTATGAGTGATGGAGCCTCTCAGAACTCATTTACATTACTTTGTGTAGCAATCATCGGCCCTCTAATGTAATGCTAAGCAAATGAGCCTTTTGGAATATTGTGCAATTTATCGCAAGTCAACTGGCACAGAGCGTACTCTATAAATCATGTTAAAACACATGCCCCGCATGACAGCTAAATCAACATGAAGTAATTGCTTTGAAATGTGTAGAAACGGAGCTGGCTGGACAAGAAGAAGAAAAGAAAAGAACGAGGGAGGGGGGAACAAAAAAAAGGAGGAGGAAAAGAATGAGTGCAGGGGAATGGAGGCGGGTGTGTGAAGAGGGAGGGGGAGGGGGTTGTTAAAGTTGACCTCAAAGTGACTCTACGCAAATAATAGAGCTGTTTGATACCTCTGGGAATTCGCAGCCTCTGGAGGAAGGAGCCACATCCCCTTCACACGGCTCAACCGGCGGAATCCACAATAATTATCTGTCAGTTCCGGATTGTTCTAGATTATTGGAGGACTAATTCTGAACTCCGGGGGGACGGTGTGTTGTGCAGTGGTGCACTGAGTGAAGTCCCCCCGCTCAGAACCTCAGCGTCACACTCATTATGTTCTAAATGAAAGTATTTTATCTTGTTTCTTTCCCCTCATATTTGATCCATTTTCTCTCGCTCTCTCCAACTCCACATAGTTGTTAAAATTCAGACCTCCCCCCGAACCCAATGTTCTCAAGCTGGACTCGGTAATAAACATAATCGAACACAACCCTCCTGTGCCGGTGATGCCACGCCCCGCTGGGCTCTGGCTCGGATCATGCACTCTTGGCAAAGACGCGGTGACCTTTGCTGAAACGGCAGTGTGGAGCCAGCGCCAAACACTGCCGGCCGGGGCACGGAGCTGCCAGCCCAGCAATAGGGGAATACTTAGTAACACCTGCCACCGCTGTGGACTGCATGCGTGACAACAGTTAATGAAGTGCAGCACCTTGATTCATTTACAGCTCTCTAATTTGATTACAGAAGCCTTGTGAAAGTTTTGGGTTTGCATTTTAGTTTTATTAAGTGAGTCATTACTCAGATGTGTGTGTGTGTGTGTGTATTTTCAAATTAGTTTCCTCTGGCCTTGTTCAGGAGCAGTACCAGCTGGTTCCAGATCCGTTTATTTGGCCGGGACAATACTCGGCAGCTCAAGTGAAGCCTCAGCCAACCGAGACTCCACAACAGCATCTTAACTTTAAACTTTTTAACTTTTGAGACATGAGAATTTCACTTTAATTTAAAACCTGGAATTGTGCAATCTATCATTTGTTTTGTTTAGTACAAACAAAAGGTGGAAACACCGCCGACTGATATTTTTCACGGCTACTTCCTGTCCGGCTGAAGAACATAAGAACATAAGAAAGTTTACAAATGAGAGGAGGCCATTCGACCCATTGTGCTCATTTGGTGTCCATTAATAACTAAGTGATCCAAGGATCCTATCCAGTCTCTTTTTAAATGCGCCCAAATTTTCAGCTTCAGCCACATCGCTGGGGAGTTTGTTCAGATTGTGACGACTCTCTGTGTGAAGAAGTGTCTCCTGTTTTCTGTCTTGAATGCCTTGAAGCCCAATTTCCATTTGTGTCCCCAGGTCCGTGTGTCCCTGCTGATCTGGAAAAGCTCCTCTGGTTTGATGTGGTCGATGCTTTTCATGATTTGAAGACTTGGATCAAGTCCCCACGTAGTCTCCTCTGTTCCAGGGTGAAAAGGTTCAGTTCCTCAGTAGGACAGTCCCTTCAGACCTGGAATAAGTCTGGTTGCTCTCCTCTGAACTGTCTCTAGAGCAGCGATATCTTTCTTGAAGTGTGGAGCCCAGAACTGTCCACAGTATCCAGATGAGCTCTAACTAGTGCATTGTACAGTCTGAACATCACTGCCCTTGTTCAATTCTACACTTTTGACAATATACCCTAACATTGTGTTTGGCTTTTTTATTGCTTCCCCACATTGTTTGGATGGAGAAAGTGAGGAGTCCACGTAGACTCCTAGGTCTTTCTCATGCGTTACTTCATCCAGTTCTGTTCCTCCCATAGTGTAATTATTATGGACATTTTTGTTACCTGCATGTATTACCTTGCACTTGTCCACATTGAATTTCATCTGCCAGGTGTCGACCCACAACTGAATATTATTTAAGTCCCTCTGAATAGCCTGTGCTGCCAAGATTGTATCTGCTGAGCCACCTATTTTAGTATCATCTGCAAATTTGACAAGTTTGCTAACTATCCCTGAGTCCAGATCATTAATATAGATTAGAAACAGCAAAGGCCCTAGTACTGATCCCTGTGGAACTCCACTAACAACCTCACTCCAGTTAGAAGCGACTCCTCTAATCGACACCCTCTGTTTCCTATACATCAACCAGTTCATAATCCATCTACTTACATTACCCTGAATGCCTACAGCTTCCAATTTGAGGATCAGTTTTGGTGTGGAACCTTATCAAAAGCTTTTTGAAAATCTAAGTATATCATATCATATGCTTTCACATGATCTACAGCTGCAGTTGCATGTTCAAATTGTTTTAATAAATTAGTAAAACATGATTTGCCTCATCAAAACCCATGTTGACTATCTCCAAGAATATGGTTTTCATTAAGATGCTAAGATTTTCTGGCTCAGTTTTGTCCTCTTTCTTGTGGATTGGTATGACATTAGCAGTTTTCCAATCAGTTGGCACATCCCCTGATCGAAGTGTCATTTGGAAACATTTTAGTTAACAGTCTATAAATAATTGTTGGAAATATCCCATCTGGCCCAGGTGATTTGTTGGTTTTTAATTCTAGTCCCTTTAGTACCACCTCCTCATTTATCCTGATCCCTCTTAGGGCTTGACTGGACTGATTATTAACCTGTGGCATGTTATCTTTTTTATTTTGTAAAAACCTCTGTGAAATACTCATTTAGAACATTTGCCACATTTGTTCGTTTTCCAAGATACTTCCATTTTTGCTCTTTATCTGTTTCACTTCCTCCTTTATTGACCTCTTGCTGTTGTAGTATTGAAAAAAGCTCTTAGCATTCGTTTTAGCTCCAAGAGCTGTTTCTTTTGCTTTCTCTTTGCTTTCCTGAACTCTTTCTGAAGATCTCTTTGCAGTTTTTTGGTCCTCAATTTACTAAGTAGTATATTCTTAAAATATAACCGTCCATTTTCAACTGAATTTGTATCCATTGTGCTCCAGTCTAACTCTTCTAAGTGCTGCCTCATACCTTCAGGGTTTGCTTTTCTAAAATTGTAGACCATTGTTTTAGACTTTGTCCTTGTTTTTTGAAAGAATGCCTCAAAGATAACCATATTGTGATCACAGTTTGCCAGTGGATCTCTAACTAGTGTCCCTCTGACTCTATCTTGGTCATTTGAAAAGATCAAATCAATGCATGCGCTCTCTCTGGTTGGTTCCCTGACAAATTTGGTTAGAAAGCAGTCATTTACCATCTCAACCATTTCTATTTCTGCTTCTGTAGTCCCAACTGGGCATTCCCAATCTATGTTTGGGAAATTGAAATCCCCCATTATAACAGCCACATCCTTGCTACATGCAGTCCATGAAGAGCGTCCATGTCTGTGCTGAATCATTGGCTTGCAGGTGCAGTGACCATAGCAGACCACCACAGCCTCAGGCGTCAAATAATCATGCTAGTAGCCCCAACTGCTGCCAGGAGTCTGCTGACATCACGGGTGGGCGGATGGCAGAGTCAGACAGATCTGGTGTGTGCTGCTGGGGGGACGGGTAGGGGCACTGGGCTGAAAAATGCTCCTGCTGACTTCTTAAATCCATCAAAAAGTGGATCAGGGAGTCCGAAACAACAGCCGAAACAGCAGCAGGCAACACTAGAGGGTGCTAGTGGTGTACTGGGGAGTAGGAGGCGAGGCGGGGAACCGGGGAGTCAGGGGACAAGATGTGGGATGACGGTGAGTGTGTGTAAAGTAGTAGTATGTAATTGTGAAGACTACTACATTTGAAACGTTTTGGGATGGTGTGTTTCTTTTTCAGGAGGCCAGGGCCGGACAGCAGTGGTACATCAAGGTGCTTTTTTAAATCACACAGAGAGAGAGCTGTGTTGTTTTAACCCCCGGGGCTAAAGGGATCGCTGGGTGAAAAACACCACCAAGAAAATAAAAACAAACGAGAGAAAATCTGCTCAGAGCCAGAAAGCTGGGCACACGGGCCTCTCGGCATCCATGGCGCGCATACCTTCACCGCAGTGCTCTGGCTCTTCTGCTGCCCCAGTGCGTGCCTGTCTGTGCCCTGGCAGCCCTCCCTGCAGCCCTGGTTACAGTGCGGGATCCTTTTCCAGGGGCCCGGCGCAACACCCGATCCCAGCTGTGTGGCTGCCAGTGATGCTACTGTCAAGCGTCGCCGGTGCCCGGGTCAGCCCACAACCACGAGCAAACAGTGTGCTGTCCATCACCATCCATTAGCTAGGCAGGCCGAGTGATTAATGACTGCGGGTCAGCGAGGGTCACCTTCCCCCCTCAGATCTGCAGGCAACATGGCCCAGCTGGACAGCGCGAGTGACAGGCTGAGCTCTCTCTGCGTGAGGGCCAGCGAGCAAACAGATCACCCCCCCGCGAGGAACAAGCGAGCCGCCCCGACTGTCTGCGGACCATGGAAAGTGCTCAGCCCTTGAAAAAAGAAAATAAGATAAGAGTGATGCAGTATTAGAAGAAATTAAAGAGATTGAAAACAAGCGACACAAAAGTAGGGTGGTATGTATGTTTAAACAGATTGTCTGTCTTTGATTGTGTTTCTTTTGTTTGGGTAAGATCGTAGTTATGAAAGTATACAAAAAAGCAAAACAGACAAACAAAACAAGTGAGATTAGGGAGAGCCAGGCTGCAGCAGATGTGATGTGTCTACAGTCCAGATGTGCTCAGCGCAAGGACAGGGAATGGACAGAGGCCTCCTGTGTCATTCTGCTAAAGTCATCTGCATATTGTTTCACACATGTAACAGAGAGCTGCCAAAAATATGAAATTCCAAAAAAACACTGTAGGGATGTCTGCACAGGGTGACCTCATCAGTGGCCGGCCTTGTCTTCCTCCTCCTGACGCGCTCCTGCTCCTCCGCCCTCATTCTGTCCGTGCGGAGAGTCAACCCGAAGTGAGCGTATCCCAGCTCCCCGGCTCTCTCCCCTACACCTTCCCCTCGCTACCGCGCGCACTAATTGACCGTGCAGCAGTGACTAACGAGTGATATTTGTCAATTTAATTCTCAGAGATATGGCCTTTTCCATTTTGATTATTGAGAAAAGGGAAAAGTTTATTTTTTTCCAGGTATTTAAGTGAGTGAGTGTATCAGTCAACTATATAGCTATGAAGTTATTATTTCACAAAACACAGATAACTCAGATGGATGTATATACCTGAGGTGAGGGAATCTAAGCAAACAGGGAACAGCAGATGCTGAACGCTATGGCTGCAGCTACACCGTGTAGCCTGGACTACTGCAGCTGGGTGTCGAGGAATTAGATTGTCAAAAGGGAAGGGAGTGATGTCATCGCCGCTTGCTTTAGCTGGTTGTGTGTGACTGATACGCTGTGCTCCCTTTGCCTTGACTGGATTTGCTGGGGACAACTCCCACCCGCCCAGGAAAGCCAGCACTGAATTCCAGCTAAGCTTTTATCAGCACTAACAAATCCCTGCAGCCTAGCGCCAAGCACCTGTCTTGCTGTTGCCGTTTTGGGATTAGCTGGAGACTGGGCACTTCCTGCACTGCGCTGGTACGGCCCACATCCCTGACTCTTATGAGAAAGCAGGAAGGTCAAAAGTGCCCCCCCCCAAACCTGCTGTAAGTCGACAGTGACACTTCAGCACTTGCCTCGGCCTTGTTTCACTGAGATTTGAAATCAGGTCAGCGATCTCCCTCTTTCTCCCTCTCCCTCCCTCTCTCTCTCTCGCTCTCTCTCTCACTCCCTCTCTGTCTGTCTCTCTTCTCTCTCCCTCATCTAAATGCAAAACAGGTGTAATTTGTCCTCAAACTCCACGTTCTGCTAATAACTCTTAAAAGCGTCTGCTGGTGCCGTAAACCCGGGGCCCGATAAAGCAGAGGGTCACGGACATTAAGGCAGATTTAATTACACTAGCCAGACGAGCTTAATTAAAAAACATCGGCGCCAGGTTTTTTCATTCACAGGGAACGCGCGTGAGAAAGGCTGCTTCTCTGTGCTGGTGGGCCGGGGACCCCATCTGGGTCAGGTCCGCACTGGCTAATAGCTCCGCACAGAACCTGGGCTGGTTCTAAAAGGCACCGAGAGAAACTCCACCTCTGAATGCCAAAATCTTAAAAAACAAAACAATGAACAACAACAAAACTACCTCTTGAGAAACGGGTTTCTTGACGTCCTTCCTGTTTGAGCAGCTGCTGTTCCCCTTGTGGAAAAGACCTCTGGGATTGAGATCTGGGCTGCCTTATCAGATATGGAGGCCTGATATTTGAGTGTGTCCTGTTCAAAACAAACAAAAAAAAACAATAACAACAACCACCGCACACGTATAGTGCCAGCACAATTGCACAACGGCTTGAGATATCCTGAGTGCTCCAGTGGGGAGGGCTGAGCGGCCTGTTGTCAGGAGGTCCCAGCCCCTTGCTCTGCTCCTGACTATTAGTGGATTACCCTGAGCAAGTTACTGTGCCCCCTGGAGATGAGATGAGGCCCTGCTGATGGTGCCCCCGAGACAGCATGTCCTGTTCTGTGTGCTGCACAGCGTGTTCCTTTTGAGCGTCACTCTTTCATTTCAGTTCGGTTCATAAAGCCAACCCGAGGGGCAACCGTGCCCAAGCGACAGACAGATAAACAACATTGGCGGAGCAACCTAATGTGTATGAAACCTGGCGTCAAGTTTCCCTCTGTGTAACAACAGGACAGCAGCAGCGGGTGGAGAACCGGCCTGGTGAGCGTCTTGAGGCCGGAGTTGTGTCAACCCTCTCCACAGCCAGGGAGGGAGGCCGCACCCGTCCTGTTAGCAAAGCAGCGCATGAGGCATCGCTCACCACCGGGGACTCGGCGCCATCCCCGGTTATTAATTATAAAACTGCCGACTATCTTTATTACATTTGCATAATTACTGCTTCAGCTGATAAGCAACATATCTCCGCTAATGCAGTCTCTTTAATTAAATAACATCAATTTGAACGAGTCTCTTTATTAAAGGGACAGATGGGTTCCATTAGTTGGGTGCTTGCCATTTTCCATCTCTCTTCTTTTTTTTGGGAGGGGGGGAGTTGACGGGATTGCGGGGTGGGTGGGGCGGGCGACGCCTGGGGAATTGGAAGGGTTAGGACGTTGTTTTTTGGAAACTTATTATAAATTGATTTGAGAAGAAAAACAAAAAAAGTTCTGCACCTTCCTCTTCCTCGCAGTCGTGGCCTTAATTAACACCCATGTTTAGCAAGTCACTGTCCTGTTTTTTAATTATTATTTAATTATTTTTAAATTATTTTTGTAGCCCAGGCAATTTGTGCACAACAGGGAATTCATATTATTCACTTTATTAGCAGAATTTCAAACACATCAGAATTAATATCTACCCTTGTCAACATCATGACTAATTTACACATCTCCCTCCCTAGGCCGAAGTGTCAGCAGCCCGGATCAGATAAGGTTCTGGACCCACGCGCTACACACGACCTGCCCGACAGCAGCAGGACCCAACGGGAATGCGGGGACAGAAGTTCCCTTGCAGTTTGTTTTAATTTCTGGGCTGCGACACCCCTGCGGCGCTGGGGTCCCTTCCACTTGATTGCACAGTGCCCAATCAGATCTGTGTAAAGACAATAAGCAATTATCACAGCCCTCGTTACACCGCCCGATGCAGGGCCGCTGTCATTATTAATAGGCTGGCTGTCACCTCATTGGCCTGCTGATAGTGTTGTTATAAGGAGGGGGAAAGGTCACCGCGTGCGCAGAGCTGTGCAATTAAAATGGGATCTGTGTGGGAAACGGGCGTCTCCCTGCTCACGATTAACACATTTTCTTGTGGCCCTGTGTTTGCACACATATGACACAGTGGGCTTAGACTAAAAAAACACAAACCATAAAAAATAAACAACAACAACAAAAACAATACCTGGATTTCTCTGCCTTTTAACTTGGTACTCAAGCCCCTTCCCCAGATGACACGAAGGTATGTAGGTATTTTATAAAACTTATCTTCGAAAACCCAACTCTCACCATGAAATTCTGACCTTGCAGGTTCCACAGGTTCAGTTTAAGAGGCTTCAGACTTGGATAGCTGGGGGGGAGGGCTGCAACGTCTACATTTCTTCCCACCTGAGCTCTCCGAGGCTCAACTGGTCTAATTATCCTGCTAACTGGGCAGGCGTTAGATTGATCTCGAGCCTTGAAGGTACTTTAACCCAGACTGAAGTGCACCTTTAAAGTCGATAACTGTCGAAATGACCTTGGGGTGGAGTAAAATATGTTCATCTGAAGCAATAATTAGGCCAATTAAGTTAACTGAGAGGATTATGTTGGAGCAGGAACCTGCAGTCCCAGGGGCCATAAAGTATCGGGCAACAACGCCCCTGGATTAAGACACAATGAGGAAATGTTTCCATTCAGTTAGGAGTTCCTCCGAGACTGTGCGAAGAAACAACCCGGGGCACGGACTCTGGGGCTGATGGGAGGCAGACAGGCGGAGAGGTTAATCACATGCTGGGAAGCACCTGGGGAACGCAGGTACAGAGAGAGAATAGCTGAGTTCCTTTGGGTGTCAATATACAGACCTTCTATGGAGCAGTGCATTGGGAGAGTCTAGGGACCCTGTGATCTTTCTATATTGCAGTTATTAATAACGCTGTATATCACACAGGGACCAAGCATCGCAGTCAGACTCAAGGTTTAGCGTCCCAGCCAATGAAGAGGGAGAGCAAGGCTGCCACCTACAAGTCCTGGGCTGAAACAGAGTGGGAATGAAGTCTAACTCACAGGCAAAGCTCGCCAAGTTTAAATTAAAATAAATAAATAATGGAGTATTACGTTTGCAGATATGGCCTTAAAAAGTCAGGATTCAGTATTTGCCAGAAAAAGAGAAGTGATGTTTAGCGTGACCTTGGCTGTGGGAGAAGAGGTCACATGTTGTTCTGAGAGTCGGATTTGCATTTTGTTTTGCGTACAGAAGTAGGCCCGGCTACGGCTCTCCCACTTGGTTAAATATGATCTTCTATTTGGAGCCCATCTTGCATAATTATTACAACTGCCAAACAGCTGTACAGTGCTGGTTTCTGACCTCATTATAGCAAGGATTGTTAATGATGAGGCCCGGGAACGGCCCAGACCCACCAACAGCGCGGGGCCCCGGAGCATCCATCTCTCTCTCTCTCTCTCTCTCTCTCTGTGTTAGTTTCTTCTCACTGTTTACTTTCCCCTGTTTCACTCTTTCCCTCCTGTCCTTCCACTCACTATCCCTTTATTCCTTCTCTTCCTTTTTCTTTCTTTCACCCCTGCATCGTCTTTATTCTCTCTTTCTCTCTCCCTCTCAGGTTTTCCCCTTGCCCTCCTCTTTTCTCTCCCCCTTTAGTTCTCCCTCTCTTCATTCATGTGTGTTCTTCCGATCCTCCTCTCCCCACCTCCTTCGTTCATTTCTTTCCCAACCTCTCCCTCTCTCTCTTCCATCCTCTGCTGTTCTTGCATACATAAAATGTTTGCCCACCTCTCACCTTGTCCCTCTGTTTTTCCACTCCCTGTCCTCCTATTTCCTCTCTGTATCTCCCCCTCCTTCCTATCCCCCTTACTTCTTCCATCTCCGTCCTCGTTTCTCTCTCCCTCTCTCTCTCTCTCTCCATTCTCCCTGTCTTGACCTTGTCAGGACCCTGCCCTAGCCTCCTCCCCCCACTCTCCCCTGAACTGCTTGGCCAGACTAATCGCTGCCATCACCCCCTAATCCATCAGCTGCCTCACATTGTTTTGACGTCTAGTTAATTTTCGGCTGATGATTTATCAAATTCTTATTACCGGCCGCTGAAGGGCTCATTTATTGTCTTGATGTATGGTAATGATAGCCCAGTGTGGCTGCTTGAATTTTAACTAAGTTCTCCCTCTCTCTCTCAAGTCTCTTTTTTTCCTCTCTCTCTCTCTCTCTCTCAGGCCCATGCTCTTCCAGTCACTTCATCTCTCACGTTTCTCTCTCTCTGTCCCCTAAAATCTCTCTCTCTCATCATCTGTACTGTTTTCCCCTGTCTTTTTTAGCAGTGTCTCCTCACGCGCTCCCTGAACTACTGTGCATCTCTCTTCATTACTCACACGGCCGCTCCCCGTCTCCCTGTCCTTTGAGACCCTGTGTCCCATTTGTCCTCCCCTCTCCTTTCTCACTTCCTCTTCAGTTTTCTACCAAGTGGTTTGTCAACTTCCCTTCCTGCCTATTCAGATTTCTGCTCTCACTTTATTCTTTCAAATATTATTCCTAACACCGCTCCTCCCCAAGCCTCACCCCCCACCCCCCCAACCCCCAAGCCTATATGTTTTACATTTGGCCATTTTGTTTGTTTGCGTTGTTTGCTTGTGAAGTATCTTAGACGGATTAACCATGACGGCTCACACTCAGTGGCGTTGCCTTGTCAAGGAAAGGTGGTGAAATGCGCCATGGTTACTCCAGTGTCTGTTGTAAGAGTAAATAAATATACACATAAACAAATAAATTAAATTAACAAAAAGGCCAAAGCAAAGGAACAAAATGCGTGTCCTGAGCGTGGATTTAGTTTTTCCCCTTTTTTTTTGTTTTATAATTGTTCAAAGCTGCGGATCGGACCCCAGGCAATCGGCGCTGAGAAAAACACAAGCGGACAACAGCCTGTTTGCGGAACTGTGAGATGAGAGGAGGGGAGGGGGGCTATGTACTCAAACATCCCCCCCACCCCACACATACCATCTCCTCTCTCTCTCTCCCCTACACTCTCCTACCCCCCCTCCTCCCAGTCCCCCTTCCGAAGCCGCCCCCGAGGGTCCTTGAGTACGTTATTGGCCTGTAACATTACCTTAATGTCTCAGAGCATTTTACTCAAATGGAAGTTAATGGTGAGTGATGCCAGCCATGTTCTGCGGCAATGAAGAGGCGAAACACATGCGCTGGCTCCGCTCTGCGCGACTCAATAAGTAATAGGGGGGCTTTTCTCTTCTTTAATTCTGTTTCACACACGGCCAGAGAGAGCGCTGGGGCGGCTGTCTGCACAGTGACGATAACGCCATGGGACACGTGCTGCTTGTGTGTGAGGGGATGGGGACGGCACTAGCACACCTACGCATGCACAACAAACCCTCCCCAAGGAAACCTGGATGCCTGTTTTGTTAGTGCTCTCCATGGTTTTTATTTATTTACCCAATGTTCCTTGCACCTGTGCTGTACCTGGCATGAGTTGGGGGAGGAAGATTGTTCCTCCGTACACTGATCTGGGGGTCAGTGGGCAAAAACCAAAAACTGTTCCCACATTAAGCAGTTTATATAAGTCAATCTACCTTGAGCTGAGTTGGGACTGGCCGGTCTAGACTGTGCTGCTCTCGCCCAGCAGGACCCCAAGCCGGGACACCGTGGCCGTGCCGTAGCTCCGCTCAGGAATGAAGGTGTGCAGGTAGAGACGCGCAAACAAGCCGTCACAGTGCACCTGCCCTGACAATGGCCAGGTGATTGTCTCCACACCTTGACATCCCAGATGCTGAATTCCAATGCACTTAAAAAAAAAAAAACACACACAAGACAAAACATCAAAGGACATAGTAATTATGCAGGATTACGAGCATAATGGGGCCCCGAACAAGACGAGAACAGGTTAAGGCCTTTCACATTGTTGGGGTTGTTTTGAGCAGTGAGTAGCTGATTTGCTTGGAGAGTCCCACTGTGTGTGTTTCAATGCGATTTCTTTTGTCTGTGTATTACTTGTGTTTCTTTTGGTGAGGAGTTGAAGTGTGAGTTTGTATATTTGTGTGTGTGTGTTGGGGGGCTGTGCTGTTTGACTCCTTCTCCGGAGTCCTTATTGTGTGTGTGCAAGTATGTGTGCGTGTTTGTGAGTGTGTGTGATGATATTTGTGTTTCTGCTCCCTTCTACAAAGTGTCCATATTGTGTGAGTGAGAGTGAATGTGTGTGGGTGTGTGCGTGACAGTGTGTAAGCGATGTGTGTGGTGATGCTTCTGTTTCCATTCCCTGCTCCGGTGCCCTTATTGTGTGTTTGTGTAAGTGTGTGTGTGTGTGTGTGACTATATGTGTTTGTGAGATAGTGTGTGTGTGTGTGTGTGTGTGTGTGTGTGTGACTATATGTGTTTGTGAGATAGTGTGTGTGTGAGTGTGTGTGACTATATGTGTTTGTGAGATAGTGTGTGTGTGTGAGTGTGTGACTATATGTGTTTGTGAGATAGTGTGTGTGTGTGTGTGTGAGTGTGTGTGACTATATGTGTTTGTGAGATAGTGTGTGTGTGTGTGTGTGTGACTATATGTGTTTGTGAGATAGTGTGTGTGTGAGTGTGTGTGACTATATGTGTTTGTGAGATAGTGTGTGTGTGTGAGTGTGTGTGGTGATGCTTGTGTTTCTGCTCCCTGGTCTGGTGCCTTATTGTGTGTGAGAGTGTGTTTTAGTATGTGCATGTGCGTGTGTGTGTGTGTGTGTGTATATTTCCACTCCCTGCTCCGGTGTCTTATTTTTTGTGTGTGTGTGAGTGAGTTTGTGTGGTGATGCTTGTGTTTCCGCTCCCTGCTCCGGTGCCTTATTGTGTGTGTGTGTGTGTGTGTGTGTGTGTTGAGTCTGCACCTTTAAGCATCTTGAGTTTGAGATTCTATGACACCCCCCAGCTCCCCGCCCCTCTCCTGGCTCTGCCTAGGTCACCCTGACTGAATGAAGGACGCGCGGAGCGAAGCAGGTCAAACATCAGCACCGCTATCTAATAACTGCTCTGCTACTCCAGCCCTGACAAGCCATCCATCACCGGCCCAGCGACTCCATTAGCCTGCACCTGAATTATGCCCCGCTCCCCATCTCACAGCCATACATCTCAGGGTCTAGACACCTTCCTGTTGAGAGGAGATCAATGCCGGCTGAGCCATGCATCATGTGTCACGCTGCAGCCCTCTCTTTAATGATCTTGTCTATTCCCCGCTCCCTGCGCCCGCCTCCTATAAATTACAGTGGCACAGGAGCTGCGCCGTATTATTCACTAACCTTGCTGGGCTAATACATTGGAAGGCTGATAAAGTTTATTGGATGATAATGTGTCCGCATTAAAAGCTCTCTGTGTTCGTTCTCTGCATTACTTTGTTTTGCTGCCTTTCAATACACCAAACTCCACCCCCCACCCCCCGATGCCTCCTTGTGCTTAATCTCTCACAGTTTTACTTTAGTGCATGTTATTTGATTTGATTTCAGTTCTTAAAATTTAATTTATTAGTCTTAGCTGTGCCGTGGGGTTTCGTTTTCTTTCTGTGCGGCTCGTACGAAATCCGGCTCGGTCAGTGAACTGTGCGTCTCTGGAGGAAGGCCGTGCTTACAGAAACAAAACACACTGCACATTAATTTATAGTTTTTTTAGGACACAGGGCCTGGGATTATTTATTTATTTAACACCCTAGGCGGCTCGAGTGCAGCAGCTCAAGCCCAAACGATGCCTCCTTTCACAGAGCGACTATAAAAATTACTCTGGACTTGAACAGTTGCTGTTTTTGGGAGGGTTTACATGCAGTAAACTGTCTTACAAATTACAGTACTTTACACACCAACAGTATATTGAGCCAACCCTCTGCACACTAGGTACAACAATACAGAAGTTTAATTAATAATAATAATCATAATCCTAAACAAGGCCTGCTGATTAGGGTCTGTCCAAACACAAGAGTTCGTCTGCGTGGGACGTTCCTGTTCTAGAGCCGCGATGAGAATTCTTATAAATCGGAAAAGCAGGCGGCCCAGAGATTTTCCACGGCAGTATAAATTACACACTAGAAACCATAGCACAGAGGGGAAATTCAAGCAAGTATCACATGTGGAACAGGGTACCACGCTGCGGTTAAATCACACTGAATTATTTATAGTAACACCACATAACTATCAACTCAACCACTGTAGAGTACAAGCTTCAGAATGTTTTCTAAGTGTGTTATCAATGAGATGTAAACATAAGTACACTGTATGGATTTATATGGCACATGGTAATTATTTGTAAGCAGTTTTGCTGTATAGGTCCCATTAGGGTGGTTGATTTATTTTTTGTTATTTTTAATTCAGTGGTCTAGCCCTTCAGTTCTGTAGAGCATGTTCCACTGTTCTTGAATCCAGGTCCGGAACTCAGAATGGAACCGAAACAGCTGCTTTGAGCTTTGTCATCATTCTAATATTCTAATATCTTATATTCTCTTTAAAATATATTCAAAAGCTAACCTGGAAAAAACTCTGAGGTGACTCGCCTCCTGTGACCAATGTCAAAGACCACAGGATAAATAAGTGAGATAATTTGATAAATAAATAAACAAGAACAGACAAAACTGAAACAGAGTCGGCATGCAGCCGATCGCATTTCCACCAGGGTGGCAGACGAGGAAGATAATTGTTTCGAGCACTTTGTCAAGCCCAGATGAAAGCAAGGCTAAGTGAAGTGCTGGAGCTATAAATCAGTGTTGGGGAGGGGGGCTGGGGGCCCCGATAGTGACTTCATTAAGGAATATGTATTGTGTCATTAAGCTGCCAGAGGTCACCTTTTGTGTCACAGCGTGGCCTGGTGATGCATTGCCCCGGCCTTTTCTCTGCGATAAAATTCAATCAAATTAAATGAAGACGTGAACTGGAGTCACCCAGTGGATGCCGTGCCTCTTCATTGTTACTGCGTGCCGTGTGGGCGCTTTGGTTGGGATTCCCGAGTGATAACTGTGTTTCTGACAAACAAACAAACACACACATACACACATGCGCACACCCCACCTCCCATATGGAAACGTCACATGATTATAATGTATTATAATGTTTACCTATTTATATTGTATTCTAAATATATGAAAACATATGTATATAGTACATGGGTTCCACTTGCACCCAGTCTCTCAGTCTCCACATTCAACACACTGTTGTGACTGATGTTGTGTCTCAATACATGTTCAGTTAAAATACATATTGCATTTTTACATAAAAACAGTGTGCAATATGACATTTACCTTCCAGCGCAATTTACCTTGTGTGCTCTTGCTGTTATTTATCACAGAGGGTGTTTTTCCTTACAGTTAAATTGAGAACAGACAACTAAGCCATTTTTTTTTTTAAATAAACAACTAAACTAATGTAGCCCAGGTCCCAGCTCTCTCTCTCTCTCTCTCTCCTCTCCTCCCACAGTGACCGTCCTGTACTGCTGGGGAACCGAGAGGAAGGCATGTCCCCTTTCTCTCTCTCCCTTTGCTTGTTTGTGTGTGCGTTTGCTTGAGAGTAGCCGCAGTGCCTGGGTCTGTGCCGTAACCTGCTGGCTCTGCTGTGACTGACCGGGCTTGTTTGGCATTCACTCCGCTGTATAGTGACCTTGGCATTCCTCACAGCCAAGCTCCTCAGACATGTCCTCTACTGGCCGGCACTTCCACTCCTGCCACCCCCCCGGCCCATTCCAACTCCCTCCTTCGCCCGCCCGCCTGCCCATTTGTCAATGTTATTATTGAATTTTCTAGCGCCAGGGGTGAGCATAAATCAGCGGGCTTCTCCTTACTCCCCAGTGTCATATCTCTGCCCACAGAGCTCATTCTTTATTTTCTTTTTTTTTTTTTAATAAGTCCTTCTCCGCTTTCTGCCCATTTATAAACGCGTTTTGCTGGGCCTGCCTGCTTCCCTTTCTCTCTTTCTCCATCTTTCTCCCTCCCTCTCACTCTTTCTGTCTGTCTCTCGCCCTCTCTCTCTCTCTCTTTCTCCAACAAAGCCGTCCATCATTCGTTTAGCCTGGACACTCGCCGCCCCTGACTGCTTATTCATCAGCGTTTTCAAAAGCAGAATCACTCTTCGCCTGGCCACTTATTGCGCTATCAATCTCCGTGAACCAAGGATCAATACTGCTTGCTTTTCCTTTCCCCTCTCTCTCCCCCCTCTCCCTCTCTCTCTCTCCCTCTCTCTCCTTCCACCTTTGGAACCACTGCACACTTTTTCTTGGCTCCCACCTTCATTTTTGTGTCACTCCTCCTCTCCTGCCATCCCTCCTTCATATTTCATCCCCACTTCTGTGTGTATGTGTGACCTTCCCTCCCTCTCTCCTCCGTAGTGTAAATATGCCTTTTTTTCCTGGCCATCCAGTTTCTATTTTCCACACAATGCATACATTATGGCACTCCAACGTCATGACATCATGGGGTCTGTGATCTGCAGTTTATTCAGAACCTGTGACACAGTTCCACTGAGGGAACCTCCGCGCCCCCCCAGCCCTCTGTCCCGTGTTGCCCGGGATGCTCCAGCTGTCAATAAAACAGACAATAAATCCTCATTTATTCTGCAAAAAAACTCTTTGATCTAATTCTCTCCCACCACCACCCCATCCCTGCTGGGCCATCCAGCCTGTGTGCTCGGAGCACTGCCTCCTGGGTATGTGAGAGATGGGCACTGCCTTGCACCACGTGCCAGACAGCTGTACTGCACGTCTCCCATTGTAAAGCAGGAACATGAGTAACGTGGACGGACAGGAGGGTGTGCTGTGGGAAGCAGGGCAGACCTCAACATCAGTGAGAGGCGACGAATGGAGCAGACACTTAGCTGTGAGAGGGAATGGTGGGGGCAGGAGTGATACAGGAGATGGGCTGAACCCCCTTCCCCTCCGAGATGTTCTATCATACAGACAACACTCACTGACCCCCAGGTGACCTCCGGCAAGATCGGGCCCGTGCGGCAAACATGGCAGTCATGAGGCAAGCGTGGAGGGCAGACTCTGCGGCGTGACGGAGGCACTGGAGACGCCACCTGCAGCCTGATCTTCTGCCCGCTTGCACGTTATCAAACTCTCTAGAGTTGCTGGCTAATGGGGCATGATAAGAACTGCAGCCTATGGACAACTCTGGAAGACATCCAGAACATCCGCCTGCTGGCGGACTCTGGCTAACTGACGATTAATAATAATACAAATTATTATTATATTATCCATTTATCCACCCATTTTCAATCTCTTCATGCTTTACAGGATCACAGTGATTATTATTATGATTATTAATAATAATCATAATAATAATTAGGTTAATGCGCCAAAAAGAACCACAAAAAAGCACAGCAGGGTAATTGTCCTAAAGAGCTGAAACTGAAACAGAAATGTACATAGGGACCTTCCAATAAAAAATAAAAAAGTGGATGTTAGATTACCGTGCACAGGTCCAGTGCTGGAGGTGTGACTGTGTGGGGTGCGCAGTGTGGGTTAGAGAGTCACTGGTGACGCTGTGTGAGGCCCGCGCTCCACCGCCAGCAGCCCCAACTGCATTTCCACCACAGCAGCCGAGATTTTCAATTGGCTGAGCTGGTTCTGTAGTCGTCCTGATATAAAGAGGCCATTAAAATATACAGTCATGCTTCCCCAGTCTAATGCTTTTATAATCTTGTTAGAAATCACTAATTCTTTTTCATCACACTTTCAGCGGATTTCCAATAAACTTTTTATGAGCTCTGACCGTTAAATTCAATTAAGCTGGATGTATTGAGCAAACTGACCATAAATCGCCTACCTCCTACCTACTGCTTTTAACAGAATTACACCTCAGCCATTAAGAGGGGGAAAATAAAATCATACTATTATCTTGAACCCATATTTCTACTATACTAAATAAGTATATATATATATATATATATATATATATATATATATATATGAGACACAAAAATGCACAGCAGGGTACTTGTCCTAAAGAGCTGAAACTGAAACACAGAAATTAACATAAACTAAGGAGGGACCTGCCAAAAAAAAAAATCCAGCGCTGGAGATGTGAATGTATGGTGTTTGGAATGTGTGTATATATATATATATATATATATATATATTCAGTAGCTGAGCACCTGTCATAGGGGTATGTACTGTAACCACTATAAACATATTAGTGAGATATATACATTGGTCACATTCCTCCTGAAAAGACACTGTGTGGCCATGTTTTACTTTGCTTTACACATCTGTGATGATGGGGTGATATGTAGTCTAATATTCCTTTAATGGATGTTACCCCTCCTGGAGCCGAACCTGCTCCCTCCGTAGTTAATGATTTTGATGGGCAACCTGCCCAGACTGCAGCCCACAGGGGAGCCCAGGCCCACGCCCTGTGCCGGTTTATTTGAGGCACACAGAAAGTTTGAGATGTCTCACTGCTTTGTAACCTTGACAGAGTCAGGGCTGGTCCGATGCATGCGGTACGGCACTCAGCACTTAGATGAGTCGGCTCTTCCACACTCCCCTGTGGCTCTCAGTCAGCAGGGCTGGTGCGGCTGATCAGCACATCCCCCTGGCACTGCAACTCTGCCTGTGTGGGCCGCCCAGGGGCATGGCAATGGGGTCAAAGGTCACAGAATGTTCTTCCCCCAAATGATCATAGTCTTCATGACTCCCCCTTCAAAGTGGAAACAGACCCTGTTCTGGTGTTTTTGTTTGTTTGTTTGTTTATTGAGTTAATTCCCCAAAGTTGCTCAACCCCTTCAGACACAATATTAGCACTGATGTCTAATGTAAGTGCTGACCGACACACACAGTGACCGAAGAGGTGACCATTATGTTATTGTTTTTTTTCACTTCCAGTGAAGAACAAACAACACAGAGATCAGGATCGGTTGGGTGAAAACGGTCACGGCGTAACTGAGAAAATAGTCCCCAACGACAATGCAAACAATAACATCAACAGGGCTAACACGTTGAAAAAGGACAAGATGAGGCATGATTATAAACAAGCGAATAAAGGAAGAGACAGGCTGTGTCTGCGTGAATGAATGCTGCAGCTCTTCCAGGAGTGGGCTGCTGCTGAAGTCTGCGGCCAGAAACAGAGCAGCCGCAGCATGGGGGCAGTGTGGTGACAGGGGCTGGGCTGGGCAGGGGGGGCCCAGGCTAGCTGACCCCCCCCCCCCCACCCCTCCCTTCGGGCTACCTGGATGAAGTGCCGTCACTCTGCGCCTGGAAGCAGGGGCTGGCATTTGCAGACACCTGTCATAATTAAACTAATGGCTCTAAAAACAGGCCTGCGATATTAAATCTGTCTCCCCGAGCGAGCGAGCACTCAGAGCCAGCGGCCCAAGTGTCAGAGCAGAGACTGTTTACAGAAAACAGCTCCAAACAGACATGTACACACACAGATACACACACACACACACACACACACACACACACACACACACACACACACACACAGATCTACACATGCACACCAACACGCACTCAAGCGGGGGGGTTTTGAGAGGGGAGTCCCCTGACTGGAGCGCTACACCCAGAGCTCTTAACAATTAATCTGCTCTGGTGAGTTGAAGCACTCATGTTCTGGCCAGGCACTTCCTCTCAGGTCGACAGGTACCGCACTCCAGCAACAGTGTGCAACATGTGGGAAACATGGTCACCCTGCCCAGCCAAGACATAATCACCTTGGGTAACAGAAAGCCTGATAGGAATGGAAAATAAGGATATCCATCCCTGCAGTCACTGAACAGAGGGGGCTGACCCTCCTGCACAGAGGGAAGGGGACAGGGATGGAGGGAGGGAGTGTAAAGTACAGAAAACAAGGTGGGTGATGGGAAAGACATCTAGAGACGTTTAGAAGGGAAAGCAGTGGAATGCAAATGTACAAGGGAGGAGATGCAAGTAGAAGCAAGGACTGGAGGGCAGGGGTGTTTGGTACTGGTATGAGTGTGTGTTGTGTGAGTGTTGTGTTTGAGAATGTATGTGTGCGAGTGTGTGTTGTGTATGAGACCGTGGCCTCTGGGAGTATTCGGAGAAAACAAAATAGGTACTTTCAGCCCCCTCTGAACTGGATAAATTCTTGCATCTAATTAATCAATGCAAAAAAAATAAAAAATAAAATATTAAAAAACCGAGGCTAAATAAATCTCTCAGGATCCCCTCCCCGACATGGACGTGGTTATTAAAGCTGGGAAACGCAGTCCCTATGACTCCCAATCAGAGGAGCCGAGCCGCGCCAGTCCCTGCCAGCACTCCAATTACAGAGACATTAGCAGGCAGTAAGCAGTTGCTAATTTGACATGTTGAAATGATGCCCATTCATTTCCTCGTGCTTGAATAGCCCTGGGTAAATATTTCCCGAGCTGGAGTATAAATAGAGGGGGCAGTGTTTGAACAGCTGAGAGCGCAGCACAGGGGAGCTGAGGGCTGAAGATGCCATTCAGGAACGCAGCGCAGCACAGGGTGCCAATCTGTTTGCCCCACACCCCCCCATCACCGGGCAGCACAGCGCGGGAAAAAACCTGGGAAAGTACCAGATACAGCCTTTCATGTCTTATTTTTCCAGAAAATGAACACTCCATTGACAGAAAAACTGCCACAGACACACAACCACCGGCGGTACAGAGCCGCCCCTCTGGTTCCACCATGCAACAGGCACAGCTACCCTCCATGTGGGAATTAATGGTACAAGGCACTCCAGCGAGAAGCCAGACTCTTCTCTGTGTGACATGGAGAGTGTGCGACGTGTAAATAAGCGGTCAAATGATGCATATTCTGATTCTCTTGGCATCTCATCATCCCTAATTATCTCCTGTTTATGTGTTCTGCACAGCAAGGCTGGCGTATCTCATCAGAGCGACTGCGATCTGCGTCAACAGAAATACCAGATAATGGGAAGACCCCCGCACCACCTTCCCCCCCCCATACCCACTGTCAGCAGCAGTTCTTCCAGGGCCTGACATGCACTTTTGCACAGTAACAACGAGGGCAGCACTGTAAACACATTTACACATGTTTAAAGAAGCACTTCAGAAACAATCTGTGTTATCCAAACGCAGCCTTAACAATCACCCGTGCAGTCTGGAAAGTGTTCAGTGTCAGGCTCCCTGTGAGCGGCAGGAAACCGAGAGGGAGAGAAATACATTCTCCAAATGAGATTAGAGGGGATGCCAGGACAATAATCTAATAGCCCAGGCAATCATGTGGCAGTTCAGACATTTCATTCTCATTTTATGCATTAGTGTCTCCTATTTATAGACACACTTCAACGCTGTGTAAAAGGATTTCGACAGTCTCGCCTCTAAAAATACCGGGCACGCAAAGTCCACACATTTAATCCCGGCCGATAAGAATTCGGAACTCTGCTCGCAATAAAACAAGACAGAGTCGCTCAGTCTCAATGTAAGAAATACGTTCCTCACACAACTTCAACTAGCAGCAGTGTCAGAGGCAGCACAAGGTGTCGTCGATCAGCGTTAAATTACAAAAACGATGGATGGATGATTTAAATTTTTTTGACGAAAACAGCCTCAATTCATATTCAATGACATAAAAGACACTGATGCCAAGCAGCTTTGCAATGATCTTGCAGGGAATTGTAGCGTACTGTTGAGAGAGTGAAGGGACACTGTCACATGCACAAAGCACTGGCGCTCCAATTTCCGAGTCTCGTGACGCTGCCGGGCTTTTCAACTGTCGGCACCAGATGTACTTTCGTCTGTAATTTGAATTTTTTTTTTTTTCCTCGGTCTGTGTGACACCGTGCCTGCCATGCTTTCGCACACCCTTGCTTTGGCTTGTCAGCTGCACTTGACTGTACTTGACCATGTCCTTCCAAAACTCCCCTGTTCTACACGCTTCCATATCATATCAGAGCTTGTCATCAGCTGCTCGTTTTGTCCCCGCTATCTAATCCCGTGTGGCACGCACCCCTATCCTGCACTGCCGTGATGCTGCTGCGTGGCTGTTTCTCTCCCAGGCTGGATATTCCAGAACCCTCAACGGCTTCTGAGCGTTGTTCCGAAAGGCCAGAGAGGAGGAGGCATGTCCAAGCAGTATAGGCGTCACTCGGTATGCTTTCTCCCATGTGTTGTTGACATGACATCTTCCTGTCTGGCCAACGCAGGAAGCCAGCCTCCAGTCCTGACCTAGAGATTAGAATTAAGATGTATGGATTGGAGTCGGTTTACTCACAAAAACATGGTGGCACGGGACGGGAACACCACACCTTTAAATCCCAGCTTGGTGCAACGCTCAATATCTTCCCTGCCACGCTTCCAGTCGGAATAATCAACAACAAAAAATGTTAAGAGGTATTTTCAAATACAATATTTATTTAATTGCCAGAACATCTGTTCAATCTATGACAAATAGGTTTTTAAATGTAAACAATGACAGCCAGGTCACGGCCAGCGCACCAGTGTGCAGGTGGTGTAAGCAGGTCCTTTGTTAGCAGGTGGTTTTGTCTTGACTTGTAAACAAATAGTGTTACTGGTATGAAACCTTATACAGTTTTTTTTTCTTTTTTTTCTGCCCCCTGAAAAAATCAATTCCATCACAGCACAATAAACAGCCAGGGCTCTGACAGCGGTCACTGCTGAAATCAATGCGCTCCTGCCAGGCTGAGGAAGCTATCCATCACAGTGGGGACTTTGAGTGAGTGACAGCAGTCCCTATTAATAACAGGCCGGCCTCTGTACATCAGCGCTGCTCAGCTAGACCGGCTTCCCTCATTCGTCAGTCTCCTAATGTTTGTATTGTTCTTCTGGTTCTGGTCGTTTTCCTTTCTGTGGGTGTGAGTTTATGGTTCTATCGATACTTCACCACCTTTCTGAAACGTCCTAGTGGCTGTTCAAAGACGTCTGTTGGGGTCCTGGGGAAATCCCCTTTGCAGAAAAGCACCGGGACAGAATTTAAACACCTCACCAGGCAGTTCTGACGCTCAGATATATGCAGAATGCGCTGCAAATGAACTGCTCGGGGATTCCTGTGAGCGCCTGATGAGCGCCAGTGCTGGCCTACAGAGGACCGGCATCCCAGCCATTGCCACGGCCAGGCACCGGAGCATTACCCTGTTCAGGATGGGAGAGATCTCGATAGGAAGTCACACGATGCCGCAGCAGATGGTGTGTGCAGCTTATTTGCACGCTCCTCTGCTCTGCGATGCTGAGGGGCAGGAGAGGCAGGAAGGTAGATGGCCTTGAGAATTGAAGACACAGGAGTCATTTTCATTTAAGGTGACAAAGCTGCTTGACAACACAAACACAACAGACTGGCCCCTAATGAGCCAGCCAGGCCGACGTGGGCTCTGTCAATTGCCAAGCGCGGGTCGCCGGCGTGTGACTTTTCGTGGGGCGCTCTGTAAACGAGATGCGATGGGCCGGCAGGTTGGCGCAGCCCAGCCTGTCGATACGCCGCTCAATAACGCTTAGAGAGCTTCGATTGACCTGCCGCTCGGAGGACTGGGGGCGCTGAGGGGGAAAGGGGGCTGTCAGTCATCCCCGGTCTGTTGACTGGAGGAGAGGAGACTTATCGCTCTGGCACCTGGCCGCTGCTGCAGACACGGCTCCTCTGGTGACACAGTGAGGCCAGGGTGTCCGGAACAGGCAGCCCTGTGGTAAAAGTGTAAGAGTCGCCTTTGCCCCTGGAGGCTGCATGTCAGGAGTGGCAGTCGATAGCAACAGCCGCCCAGGTGCAGAGCTCCGATGGACAGGGCTCAGCATTGGTATTCAACCTCCTCCGCATGCATCCGACCTGCTGACTGACAGGGGGGGAGCTAAGGGAGGTCTGGCAACATAATCGCTTCAACCAACACCCCCCCACTCCAACCTGTTTTAGCTAGACAGCATTGTTTATTTCTGACAAGGTCACCGAGACAGAGTCCAGAGACAAGGACAGCGGAGACTGAAAAAGGCGCACGCACACATTAACTCCATCTCCATTTCTTCACTCTCTCTCTATGCTGTGTCACCAAGCCAACACCTTTGCAAGGGGACTGATGAGGACCTGTCAATTAGCCATCCCAGTTTCAAGGTTTTGTTTTGTCCATGTTGACACTGATCCACCGTGTCACCCCCAACCAACTCCTGTCCCCTACAGCGCAGGCCCCAATAACCCACCGGGGGGCTCCCGAGCTCCGCCACACCTGCGGGCTGTGGGGCAGTGTGTAACAGCCACTATGACGTTTCGAGGCAGTGGTTAAAAAATATAAAATTAAATTAAATAATTACAAAAGAGTCAGTAAGAGAGAGAAAGGGGGAAGGCAGAGTGGGCACAGAAGTAAGAGGAAGGAAGTTTAGACAGAGAGGTCAGGGAAGGCAGTGGAGGGGGGATGGAGATGTGCTGGTGCCCAGTCTCCTTTGTCAACACAAGATTGATCTGCTCGAGTATTTTCTCTTTTCATCCCGACTCCCCCGGCTCCTTGCCCCCTTAAGGCAGATGGATCGGGCAATTATACGTCATTTCAATGTCAGATTTACTTTAATAGCACAGAGAAGATCAGTGCAGGGAGCTGAGAAAACCACCTTACTACTGCAAATCAATTCCTTGGGAGGGAGGAGAGGGGCTTCATCCATGTTTAAACAGAATATAGCCCACCCCTCAAAATCGACCACTGGGATTATCAGACTCAATAATGTGACAGTGTCAATAATCAGTTCTGCTGGCGGTTCTCAAGTGATGTCTTAGTTGATCAGTCCTCCAAATCAGCTGCAGTCGCGCTGCCAATACCACACGGCACAGCGCTCTCACCAGCCAGTACAATGTCTGTTGCACGATTTGACACCCTTCGCAGACCATTATATTTTGAAGAATTATCTTGCTCTTGATTTATAGATAAACAATGACATCATCAACAGCAACATTAACAACAGCAACAAAAACAAGAAACGGCAGAAAAATATTGTATTCAAAAACAAGCGAGAGTAACGGGAAGATCTGTTAATCAATCGCACTGTTTACTTGTGAATCTGAGTTTGTTGCTCATGCACCTCTTTGTAGAGGCTTAAAATGAACAACCCAATAATTAGAAAGAAACAACCAACGTCTCGGTTCCCCAGCAGCCCTGCAGTGCAATTAACTGGACCCTTTCCACCGTGGTGGAGGGAGGGAGGGAGGGAGGGAGGGTGGTGGTTCGGGTGAATTTTCAATGCTTTGCGATGCACTGCCAGTGAGTTTCTAGCGGACGGGCCTCCCCTGACTCCTTTGGGCTAATCCGTACAAAGGGCACCGTCCTTCAGCACTGCTCCGGGCTGACAGCACCCCCCTGATTAATTGACAGGTTAAAAAGATTGATTCTCCCTGTCAGCGCCCAAGCTTGGCCTCAACAATGCGCCTGTCAGTCTGGTTGTAAAACAGGCGTTTGCATTTTACAGAGCAGAGCGGTGCGAGACAGCCAGATAGAGAGAGGGAGAAAGAGAAAGAGAGGGAGAGGAGAGAGAGCTGCTGCAAGTACATACCCTACACTCCACTCTAACATCTATCATACAATTTGATAAGCCACTCAGTCGAAAAGGGGTTTAACGAGTACACTGTATTTACACTGTATTTCAAGGGGGGGTTACAGGATGACACAAAAAGGACTTTCACTGATTGAATGAGCGCTTGTTTGTTTTTGTTTGCGGTTGTTGTGTTTAGTAATTAGGATCGATCATGGGATTTAGGGAATATGTGATATGAGCACGTGCACTTAACACAAGGTGTGGGTCAGGGCGCCCACTTCAAAAGAGCTTGACCTTTGCTACTATGGTAACCTCCCTCAACACCCAATCTCATCAGTATTATTATTATTCATATTATATTTAATCTGTTATCCATGCAGAAGGAAATACACATTCAGATGCTGTCAATCCCGCCAGCGCACACGCTAGCTACGATCAGCCTCCCTGACAGCACACACCATCCTCTCCACTCAGTCCGGCCGCTGAGCCCTCAGAAGGAATCTGTCTGACTAATGAAGTTCAGCAGTGCTCCCCAAAGAGGCCATGTCTGCAGCAAGAAACACACCAGGATAAAGCTCAAGAAGAGACCAATGGTGCAATTCAAAGCGGCTGAGACCTCTAGCTAAGCTTTATTATTGAAATAAAGTCAGTGGTCAGAATTTAAAGACGAATCCCTTTGACCAGAGCTTGGAAAACTGCCGCTGGTTAGACTGAAACAACACAATCCAGCCTGCAGCAGCTCAGGAGAAGCTTTGAACAGCGTGGGGGGGGGAGGGTGGAAGGCCACTGGCTGGGATTAACACAAAACACGGATCAGCCGCGGCAGACACACAAGCCCAGCTTTGGAAGGCCGTGGCTGGAGACCTCCAAGGCCGACTGGCTGAAGACAAGCAGGGCCAAAGTGTGAGAGAGGATCAAAATGAAACCACTTAACAAAACCAAACAAAAGCGTCCCAAATTAAGATTTAAAAGAAGCCTGTTCATTGGAGACAGAAATGTGGGTAATTAAAACTTAATCCAGCTAATTGCACCAGCTGGGCAGCGAAATTAGCAAGATATTTCTGGCATGAACGGATTCACTCATTAGGGCGGCCTATAACGCCCCCCCGAAACAGATACCCACACACAGTAATGCTCACCCTCATTATGACGTGCAGCAACAGAGCGAGAGAGAGAGAGAGAGAGACACACTCTCCAGTCCAAGCCTCCTGTGTGGCCAAAAACATCTCTACCCACGTTCCCCCTGTGCTCCCAGAATCCCTCTCTTCTGCTGCCAGCGACCTCTAACCTCACACAGCATTAATACTCGCCAAGCAATAAATCAGCCATGACAGGCAGCTGAATTGGGTCTGATTAAAATCGTTTGTTTAAATCCAAATACTTTCCACTCCTGCCATAACTTTGTGACATTCCTGACACCGGCCTGTAAAGTTACTTCATGGGTAATTGGTTAAAGCTGGTAGTGCTCTTTCAGTACCTTTTTTTTCTCAAACTCAAGTTACATATTTTTTGGCATTCGATCTGCATTTCGGCCAAAAACAATCTCCCATACAGAACCGGCACCCGGGCCACCGAGCTGAGGAAGAAAGATTATTATTTTTTTAACATTTATTTTTTTATCATCATCATTATATATTAAAGAGAAAAGGAAACAGACTTTTCCCTGTTTCTGCTATTAAGACGTGTAAGAAAATTTTCACTGTGAATCACTGAATCAAAAACAATAGCCTTACGTTTTTATCATGTGACGTCCAGATAATTCCTTGTTCCCTTAGTTTCCTAGCCACATTGCATGTCTTTTGTCAGAGATCAAGACCATTGGGAAGAGTAAGTAAGTCATTCGAAGATGATTTACGCAGACCAGGTCTCGGACAGCTTCAGTGGTCTTATGGTATCACTCATCAAAACCTCTTAGGCTTCGCTTATTTCCTTCACCACTCACTCCTCAATCAGTCAGGCAAAGCTTTTTTCTTTCCCTTCCACCCCCCCTTTCTTTCTAAAAAGCTGCTGGAGCTTTTTCAACAGTTTTTTCCTCCCCTCTCTCTCTCTCTCTTTCTAATTCAGCAGTCCTGTGTGTAATTTACCTGACGCCCTGGGACTCATTAATCAATGTCACATTTCTAGGAAAGAGAAAAAGCACAGAGGTCTGGCCCAGTCAGGACTGCCTATTTGTACGTTGGACCTTTTTTTCTTTTTCCGACCTCAGCGCCGACACTAATAGGGCTTTTACCTTTTCAGTTGAAACGCACTCGTGATCTATGTGTTTACTGGGCTGGGGATCGGTGGAATAACAAACAATCGCGCAGGAAATCAAAACAGCGCACAGTGTAGGGCCAGTGCTGTGTTTTGCTTTACTTTCTGTTGCAATCAATCTCGGCGCGGCACAGACGCCCAGTACAGGAAGCCACTCTGTTCGCCAGTGAAAGGAGTTCCTTTGAGTTACAGTATCTGTGACAACATGGGCTTTTCCTTTATGTGTATATAAAGGTATATATAATGTGTATATATTATGTGTTTTTCTGACTGCTGAATCCTTTGTAACGCCAGATTTAAAAACCAAGGCCACCATGCACTCGTGAATAATTTACATTGAGAACTCGGTTTTGGTTTAAAAATGAAAAAGAAAAAATCTGCCATTCTCAAAAGGAAAAGCAAGACTAGGGATACCTTCAGGTACTTTTTTTGTTTTTTTAAAAGATGATGTGCTTTTCAAAAGACAAGCCCACAGTGCAGCATTCGCGCGTGTCTCAAATTAAAACATTGCGCATTTGCATACATCAGCCCACACATTTGCCAGATGATTATTTTTAAATCTTTTGCCTCGGCACCGGTAGCAATTAGTCAGTCAGCAGACAATTTTATTAAATGTGACTGAGTGAAAAACAGGGATGAGCCGTGTGACACCACGGATGGGCCAAGGTGCTTATATTAGCGGTCTCATCCACAGCAAGGGGCACAGAGACATTGAGTAACTTACTCAGGGAAGGACAGTGCTGGAGCCGGGCTTGGGAAACAGGAAATAATCAATCAATCAATACAATTCAAAAACAAATTCAATTCCAGTTTCAGATCTCCTGCTGCAACTTGTATCTGAAACATTTACATTAAAAAAGTTTTTCTACAAGACTCTTGAGTTCTCCACACTGAGAGATATGAAACGAAACACATACCGAACTGCGTGGCTCCGGTCTGGTGAAACGCGGCATCCCCCCCGCAGTGCCAGGAGGCATCCACTTCCTGCAGATCAGACAATCAGAAGAGGGAACATCGAGAAACGTGTGGCCCAGAGCCCTCAGAAACACCAAGGGTCTTATACACAGCACTGGGACCATACATTGTATTTCATTTGATTTTCCTTCTACTTTTCAAAAACCTCTGGGTGACATGGTGTGTGTTTACCACTTCTGAAAGCGTCAATTAGGATCGGCTGTCCGGAATGCGCCCGTCGGCGTGCAGCAGCGCAGCGCCACACAAATCGGTCACCCGCTTCCCAGGGCCTCAATACCGTGGATTCCACAGGAAGCCACAAGTCTGCTGGTTACAGAAGAAAAAAAACTACCGCTCGCCTGGAAGTTGTAAGGAAGGCCAACTTAAATCTTGTCTGCAGCAAACCGCCGTTGCCAAGAGAGCGCGAGCCAGAGAAAAGTTGAGCGAGCATCAGGCCCCGCTCTGACGGGGTCGCGAACGTAACGGTAGACCTCGAGCTGTCACTACGAGTTTCGCTCCGAGCAGCCGAGCCGCTGGCAGGAGGGACGGCCTCAGCAGGAACAGCCTTTTCAAATTATTAGCCCTTATTGCTATTCTTTTAATATCATATCATGTTCTTCCCAATATCCTTTAATGCTCTCCGGGAAAATAAGGAAACCCACTTTCTTACAGTGCGGTTCGGCGAAGGAAGCCTGGGTCTGGTCATCTGGCACAAGGTGCTGACTGTAACCAGCGACCCCAGCAGAATCAAGTACAAATCAAGTTCCACGACAAAGAACTTACATCCGTGAATAAATATTATCCGTGATGTGGATAAA